>NC_058026.1:16645375-16993957 GCF_019176455.1 Solea senegalensis
AAAACAGCATGTCTTTTAGAAATTATTCAGTTTAGGGTAGGGTGATTAGCAATGTAAGTAATTGAATGTATGTAAGTAACAGGCTCTTGCAGCTTCCTCCCTCTCCAACTCCAACACCAGAGCAACCCTGTTGGCACATATGCCCTTAACTGCTCTCTATAACTACAGCCAGCATTTACCAGATGGTTGTTTTAGGCTCAGCAGTTCATGTTCCTCCACTTTGTTGTGGAGTTGCTGTAGTCGGTGTGTGTTCGGATGGGGGAAGTTGTAGTATGTATACAGTCTATGTCAGGGGTGTCAAACTCATTTTTGTTCAGGGGCCACATACAGCACAATTAGATCTCAAGTGGGCCGGACCAGTAAAAATAGTAAAATAATAGCATAATAACCTATGAACAACAAGAACTCCTTGCTTTTTTCTCCTTTGTTTTACATTTAATGAAGGATATTTTTACAAAAGTTTCTCGAGAAATATAAGTGCAATTTCAACAATATCGTGCCTAAATGTGCTATTTACACATCACACTGGCTCTACAAAGGCACAAACATTTAGTCACAGGTATCTGGAAGAGATTTAGATTGTAATCGTAGTGTGAAATTTTAACAAATTTATCCTGTGGGCCGGAGTGGACCCTCTGGCGGGCCGGTTCTGGCCCCCGGGCCGTATGTTTGACACCCCTGGTCTATGTTGTTAACAGTGGTGACGCATGCACTTAGTTGACACACAGCCTTTGATGCGTCTCTGGCAGCCAGTGCCGTTCTGTGTGCCCCACAGTGAATGTTTATGAGGTAGGGACAGTCATTCTGATGCAACTGTTGTGCAACTCCAGCCTTTTGACCCACCATCACAGTCACCGCTTAAGCTTAAGTTATCAAAAGTTTTTTTTTTTTTAATGTCGCATGGCGTACGAGATGGGGGTGCCACATTTGGCTTTAATTCCGATTTTTTTACAACAGACAACAAAACTCTTAAAATTTTGCGATGGAAGGTCCGATCCCAATCCAACTTCCTATGATTGATGATGGGCAGTTGCTGAAGACAACTATGTTGCTGAAAACAGTACATTTTGAAAACAGCGACTCCTAGTGGTGGCAGAAAACACTAAAATAACAACTTTGCCAATCCTGGTCCAATCTGAACCAAACTTGCTAGGATTGATGATAGTCTGGACCTGAACACATCTATATGAAAATATTCTGTGTCAAAACAAGCGCCCCCCTGGTGACAGCAGACATAATTACGCATACAGTTTTTGATATCAAGCAAAATATCACCGTTATTAACAGGGAAAGGTTAGCGTTTAAAATGAATATCAAATTTACTCCTAGACCCTAGACAAGGATAAAACTGAAAAGAGAAAAACAGGACCTCATAAAACAACACTCTAGTAGTGCAGGGAGTGCAAGGCAGATGACATAAAATGGCCAATATTATGTTAAATATCAGCCAGAAACAAAAATGCCTGTGCATGCGCAAATCAGCATCAGTGATCACCACTTTCTTGTATTACTTTTATTTAAATATTAAAGAGAAAACACAAGAGGCTCATTAGTAGCACAATACAGTCCAGTGTTCCTGCTTTTGACATATTGCTTTAATTTAGTGCATATAATAAATTGTCTCAATTGTACTGTCTGTAATTAATAGCTTCATAATGAAATCTAGTGATGAGGAAACATTTATTTTACTGTGTTTAACTTCAGTGGATTCATTCTCTGCTAGCACTCTAAAGAGACAGGCTGTTAGAGCAGAGCAGGCATTGTGTACTATCCCATCTAATGCCCTAAACCATCTACTATTGGCTGGAAGGGATTCAGCAGTCTTTGGTGCTGTTATTAAATTTGAATGAAATAACATATTGACTGAATTTAATCCATTTCAGTTGATATTTGTACAAAATACTAGTTTACTTGTTTCTAAGGGACATTGAAGTGAAAAAAAAATATATATTTTATGTCATTGTACTTCTGCATCATCTCAGCACCAAGAAACAAGAGGTCAAGGGTTAGGTTAAGGGTAAAGGCCAGCAAAACAAAATACAACATAGGTGCACTTAAAAATTCGGAGTATTTTTTAATGAGACCCAAACACTGCTCAGTAAGCAGCATGTGCCCGACTCACTATTTTATCTCCATATCTCACTCTCTTGGTACTACAGCATCAACTAGTGGAATAACTGGTAACATCAATTTAAGAAGAATCAATAAATAAATCAGAACATCAACTTAAAATGACCAAGGAGATGATTGTAGAATTAGAAACGATCCTCTCTGACCCCAGCCACCCTACCTACAGTCTCTACAATACAGAATCTTGAAACTATGGGTTAGGTTTAGCACCCACAAAATGTTTCAGAAGTGGATTCTGGTCATAGAAATTAATTTGGACAGTCAGTAGGTATTCACAGTTTTATTTTATTTCTCAAAAATGGGATTGTCTGGTATTAAAAACCTGTATAAACCTGCACTAGAACTTTATCATAGACTTGTTATACTTGTATTCATATTCATACAGTCAGCAACTTATAGAAACCCTGTCAATGTGTGAGCGATAGTGTAAAGCAGTTCACAATATAAGCAGTGCACAATATAACCCCATCTAAAATACGTGAACTTTCCAAACAGCTAAGCAAATAAATACATAGTCATCTGTATCCAGTTCAGGTGTTGGCTGGAGTGTTCCCTGTAGCTCTGTATAAACCATAATAAGATAAATGTTGTACAGGGTGTCATATTTGAATGGGTAAAAGCTGACTGTCCAGAACTTTGCGAGACAGATGCAAACAAGGCAAAATGCATGGCAACATGCCGCAATGTAAAGTGAATGTTACCGGGACAACACCTGTCAAGCAGCTTTCCAATGACATAAAAGAAAAGAATAATACATTCAATAGTGTCCCATTCTACTGTAAATGTTTCTATGAATGCCAAATTAGAATACAAGTTGCCCAGTATGTCACTACTAAAATATATACATTGTGCATGTGTGCACACCTAAATTGTCACCCTCCCTGCCAGTGTGACTCGATATTCTAATTCAGGTGTGTCATCCCTGTCAGCTGATTGGTTGAGCTTCCTCCTCATCACCTATTTCTCAGTAGAAACACAGGATTGGAGCGCTGGTGAATCTGGGTCCACCAATCACCTCGTCTGATCCTCAAGCTCATGAAAGTTCAGCTTCTGAGTGTGGTAGCAGTCCTCTGAGTACCATGATCCTCTTAGTGTTTGTATTCATTTTTGTTTGTTCTGGAGAACTACACCTTTTATTTAGTGGTATGTAGGATAATTAAAATGGGTACACATGATTAATGTTCAATTCAGACGAAGGAAGCACATTTAAATTCAGATTGTGTATTTTATTATTGTAACTACAGATGGAACTTACACACTATATACACTTATTTTCAAAAAAATCATACAATGTGGATATTTGTGACACAATACTCTCTTGAGGCTAGAGTGCTAAGTTGGGAGACAAGTAACAAGAGTTAATTAGTCACTCTAAATTGACCATAGCAGTGAAACTGGACTTTCACCAGCTGGGACTGGCTTCATCCCCCCGCAATCATCATGTGGGGAATAAAGCAGTGGACAACTTAATGAGAGAAATCATTATGTACTCCAAATAAATTCCGCCACATGAGAGCTAGTGAAAGTAATACAAGTTTCACAGTGTGTTGAGCTTAGAGGAGGGGCATCCAGTGACACTGGTCACTAACATGCCCACTACTAACCAAATGTTTGCTGCTGCTGCCACCGTGTGTTAACAGATGCATTACTAATTAGAAAATAGTTAGGTCATTTAAAGAAGTATTATATGTTACATTAAGGTCAATGTGTCCATCTGTTGTTGTTCGATGGGCATGAGTTTGCCGTGTTATGCTTTAAGAATATAGTATTTTGTTTTTTATTATATTTTTGGAGCATGCAATTCCTTTGAAGTTATTCTGTGAAAGATTCTGGACAGTCATCGTTTGGAAATGGAGCGTTAATTATTAACATATTTGCATAAAGTACGCATTGTGTCCATCGCTGATTCGTATTTAAAAATTATGTACAGATAATGTGCGATAAATGTGCAATTAACTGCAAGTAAACTATGGATAAACGTGTGGTTAATCACAATAAAACCTTTTAATTGGTTGACAGCCCTGCTGTCACTATGTCATTTTGGTTCACACAAGCATAACTGTGGTTTGCAGAAATGTTTAATGGCAAAAGAAAATTTGCTTCTTCCAGACTCCATTCTTCATCCAAATAGATTTTTACAGAAAAAAAAGTGATACGGTTAAAGTGGAGCTCTGCATAATTCTCAGGATTTAGCTAAGATCTCATTACGGACTTAGTGACACTAATTGCTGCATGATGGCAAAAAAAAAACCCAAAACACATTGTCTTAATTGACAATAAAGTGGCAAAGGGTTGTTGCTCAATAGGCTTTCTTTCACTACAGCCCAGCATATTCTCATCAAAAGATTTTTTGTCATTGACTTTAACCATTAATCTCTGAGATGCCTGGCTAACAAAGTGCATGTATGTCTTCCTTTTATTTAACTTATATGCAAATTTATCCAGAAAAAGTGATTTTGAGACATGTTCCTGTTTAATGAACCTCTCAGTCAATTTAGTTGCTTGAGCACAATTTGCTCAGACATGAAATAAGACAAAATTATTATTTTTTTAATATATATAAATGGAGGATTATAAGGATTACAGTCGTAGGTTTGATAATAATGGCTGTACAATAAAGAAGTAAGAAAATACAATAATGCACTTTTGGTCACCAAACAAATTTGCAGTTTTCCCAACGTTTTAGTCACAATTGTTTTGTAAAAGTCTTAAAAATGATTTTAAGAAATGATTTAATTATTATTTAATTTACCAATTCATAATGATACCGTTATCGCTAAGTCAGTTAGTCGCTACGTGATGTACAAATTTGCTCTTCTTAGAATTTATATCGTGAAATAGATCAATATGTTGCCATGGGAATGGGAAACACTGCCTTAAACTAGGAGGAGGAGGAAGCACTTAGAGAGCCCAAAACCCCATCAAAGTTAGCAATTTGGTTTTGATAGGATTTGAATCCTTGTCAAAATCCGTTCTTATCTTTTTGAGTTATGCTGCTCAAAGACGAAAACATAACCACCTTTGTGAATAAAACCTTTTCACTTAGGGAAACGTATCACATAAAGTGCCTTAATTTTTCTCTGATTGATGCTCAGTTCAAGTGTCTGCCAATTACACAGAGAAAATGAGACGGGAAAATACTTTAAAAACATGCAGATGAGTTGGGACTTATATTTTGCGATGAGTGCTGTCTTCAAATGATTTCTTTCTTTCAGATATCCCTGATGACCCTTGTGATGTAAATAAGTGTGAGCATCCCTTTCTTTTGACGTGACCATGTCAGCATTTCTAATTTGTTCCTCTCCTTAACTGATTGATATTTAATTTCAGGGGAGCAATTGTGTTGGATTGAACGATGACTGGCCCCTGCACTGAGAACCAGCCTGAGACACAGATGCTCAGTCTCAGTGATGAATGGTTGCCAGCAGTGACTCAAAGAAAAACTGATTTGACTGACTTTGTTGCGTGAGATTGAGAGCTGCTGAGATAGAGCAGCAAACATATTATTGATATATTGTAGACTTCAGCAGGCCTAGATTGTAATGGTGATGTTTGATAATGGTTCAGTGTATGAGAATAAGTGACATTTAAGGGTTAAATAGCAGATTGTAACAGAGGACTCCTCAGTGGCCTTCGCATACCAGAAGAAATGTCATTCTTTGTTTGCTGAGAGACCTGGTTCAAAATGCAAAACATGCACACTCTGGCTAGTTTGTCCATTTGGGCAACTACATAGAAACATCTGTAATTTACAGCAGGGCAGACAGGATTTGTTTGTAAACTCAAATGTGTTCTTTTGTGACTTTGGTGTTTGAAATCCTTTACTCAATGCAGTGATAAAAACCTAACAAACAAGGCAACAGTAGTTTAGCAGCTCCTTCATCCCATGTGCTAAAGATGCTTATTTTATGCTTCTATGCAAGCAATCTTATAATAATATGTAGAGCACAATGAGACTGAAGTGAGCAGCGATCATAAAAAAAAAACAGGACCATACAAAAACTGTTCCGATAATCTGCAGAAACCACATCAAATGATGATTTTTGCTGCAGCCCTCTTTTTTTGACCATATATTGTATATGTCATACACACAGAAACAATTCCCTTATATGCTTGGCAGCAACTTAAAAAGGTAACATCCCAGCCCACCGCTATATCTATATCTATAATCACTGAAAAAAAAAAAAACAGTGCTTGGTTTACTTTCACGTGATGTCCTGCTGAACATGCTGTGACAAAATGTGTAAGAGCTCGTTCTGAGTGAGTCGGGACTGAGGCACTTAACTGACCCTTCGGGCCGTTTGGTCAGCTCTTGCGGCGCAGGGTCACAATTTGCCAACAGCTCGATAATTGCAAGACATATTGCACTGTTTATTTGTCCCAATATTTCCTCATATCCCCAAAAGGATAGGTTTCAAGTAGCAAGTGTTATAGTCACATTCACTCACAAATGCACTCCTGCATTTGTCTCCAAAAGAGTGCAGTTTTATGCACGTCCTTCTCCAGTCACGTATCAATGATGTCATGGAGTTTCCACTGTTTCCACTGAGAGGACTCACAGAATTCAATTTTCATTCTCCAATCTCTCATTCCCTTCACCCACGCATTACTATTGAGGGGTGGAGCAAATACCTTAGCACAGCATAAATTGTAAATCCAAGGCCAGCCTCTCCTCTCAGGCCCTGGCTGCACCACCTATAGTTGCGCCATTGATCCATCCATCCGTCCGTCCATCCGGCAGTTTTCCCTTCTTCAGCTGTCTCTACAGGAATACCATGATGTCCTGAGTTTATCCCTTTGACTTGCTTTTAACAACATTTGCACGAGCACATTGCTCAGTCATGTACCACTGATTGCTGATTACCGAGCTGGACTTTTGAATATTTAATTTGATAATTTTGTTTCATTGGTTTGAAAATGAGGTAACACTCAGGTCAGAATAACAAAGCACTCATGTCGACTGCTAATGATATTTCCATTATTTTTATGACAGGGTTATTATCACCTTGCTCACTCCTATAGTGTGTGTCAATAACAGTGGGTGACGTAGACAAGCGTTGCAATTTTCTGCCAGTTAACAATGTTTTGATGTATTGTGTGAAGTTTAACAGTCTGCCACAATGTTAAGGTGCTGCATATTAAGACTCTTTTCCTCCATCTGAAACAGCCAACATTTGTGTAAATAAACGCATTGTAATAGTGCTTCAGGAGACTTTTCAGACATTTCAATGTCTATTCTATTTCATTGCTATTGTCTACTTCTAAATTGGTGATTTAATGTAATTAGTAATAATGTGTTACCGTGCTGAAGTATTTTGGAAAGCATTTATACTTAATGTGAGTTCTTACTACTTTTCTGAGATAAATTAAATACTTTTTTCCCTAATGTATATTTTCCGATACAGCAGGAAATGGGATGGTCACTCTCATGGATGCCAGTGGAGACACAAGTAAACACTGATTTTAGACACTTTATTAAAGTCTTACATAATAAAATCTACACCTGCTATTAGTTTAATCTGTAATAGATTAATAATACGTGCTCAAATTTAAATTGCTGTTAGACGTTTTCAAGATTGCACACAGCAAAATCAGCATTGACTAAGTGTACGGCATACTGCTACACTATATTGTATGTTTATGCTCCATCTTTAGGTGGGGGACTACACTTCATAATTATCCAATCTTATCAAATTAACTTTTACTTTTAGTGCTCAAGCACATTTAACAACACATTGGTCAAGCACAGTCAGTTTTGGATACAGTACTTCAAAACTTTTACTCAAGTAGTATACCAATATGTGAATTCTGCCATACAGTCATTTTCTGGTGCACTGATGCTTGAACTCAAGTGTAGTTTTTCAGTACTCCATACGCCACTGCACTCAATCCACTCAACTATCATTTCCACATCTAATATTAAAAGGCTTGTGTACAGTGTAATATGTGGACAATGATAACTGTGTAGAGATGTGATCGCAAAGCATCATCTGATATCAGATTTCAGCCAAAGCATGTACGTGAACAACCTTAGATGCAACTACATGTACAAGATCAGCAATGTGAAATGGACTGTCTGTGCTTTGTCACAACTGGCTGGTTGTGATGTAAAAAGTCTGCTGTGACTGCTATAAATTGAAGCAAAGACACAATTATCATACTTCTGATGTTCCTCTCATGAATGGTATTTCAATCCCCATCATAACACTGTGTCAGCTCCCATGCCACTACCACTCCAGCTGGTTCTCCAGAGCCTATTAGAGTGACTCTTTTTCATCAGAGGAACTGCTTTTTAGCCTTTCAGCACAAAGAAATTCCCTACCTGCACCTGATCTGGAGATCAAGAGAGAGACGAGAAGCAATTGTCCTCCTCCGTTCCACAGATGACATGCTCTGTGGCACAAGCATGCTGTTGTAAAAGCTTTAAGGAGGAATAACGGAATAACCTCAACTTTGTTTTAACCATGGAAAAAATGCCACATTTGTAAAAAGAAATCTCTCCATTTCAAATTAAATGTATCAGTGTACAATGAACCAGCATAGACATTAATGTTACATGACATTAAAGCAATTATATACACAATTAAAATACAGAAAATGGCAATTCTTTCATAATGTAAATGATAAAAGCAGAAAAGTTAAAAAGATGAGCCATTGAATATTGTTCAGAAGGTGTAAAACAGGCAATCAGACACTTTCCATATCAGTTTTTAAATTTAACAATTCAGATCGTAGTCTGACTCAGTTACAGGTTATTATTTTAACCTGAGTCAAGGTGTGAAATGCAGTCATTCAGGTCAACTGAGAGACAGAGACTGGGAATATGTGAGTGCAGTTGTTCACATTTGTTGTTCTTTATGTTCCTGTTGGGAACATTAGGGAGAGAGCTCAGATCAGTTTTGTAGGTGGCTGACAGTTGATTTTTGAATTCTGTTTTGTCAAGGTGATCATGGAAGGTGGATGATAGTTGAGTTATGTTTTGAATAACTGAGCCTCCAGAGGTCACTAATCAGGATAAAGAGAAGCCTTGAGGGTGCTGTGGTGACCACTCAGCTCCTCCTGGCAAGAAAGGAGAATTAGAACAGGCAATAACAATGTGTATATTAATGGCAATGTATGACTGAAGTCAGAAGGTTCTGTGGGTAACTTTCCTGTGGGTTAATTGTGTTAATATGTGTTTGGATTGCTGTGTGGCAAGACACTCACCTTTTTCTTTTGTTGCAGCATGGTGTTCGGTTAAAAGAGTCCCAAGGTGAGCAGGAACTTATTTATGGTTCCGGGGCAGACCAAGTGGGGAGAAAGGAGAGGGGAACTTGTGGAAGATGGACTGGATTTTTGAAATCTTGATGTTGATTGTAGAGTTTCTTTTTAAGAAAATAATGAAAAAAAAAAAAACATTGTTAAAAATATTGTTAAAAAAAAATATTAATTTGAAAATAAATTGTTTGTTGATAGTAAGGATGTTGATGGGAAACCTGCAAATGGTAGTACCAGAGCTGACAATCAGATACACAGTATAAAAGGCTCCATTTTACATCTGTCTGTGTTGCTAGTCAGTGCTGTGCTCTTTGCTTGTGTGTGCTGTGCTGTGCTGCGCTGCTGATGATATCTTTTGGATTACAACACAAATTGTGATTCCTCTTACCATTGACTCTGTTATATCCAGCCACACTTAAAGGTTATTCTAAAATGCTTCATGGAGAACGTGGGCATCGATCTCACTACCTCTCACATGCTAAGCGAGCACTCTACCATTTTAGCTAATTCCCCTTTGTGGGAGGATTCTAACCACTCACGTTGATAGAGAGGAAGTTCTTTTCTCAACTTCCTGCACCCAACACAGATGGAATTCTCAGATTTTACAGCTGATATTTGGAACAGAAGTACCGTCTTGGATCATCTTCAGAAAATGGAATATGGACATTTTGGGGTTTGTGAAACTTTTGGCAAATGTGGCCGTTATGTGTATCTAGATGAAATGTCACTGATTGGTTGATTTCTTAACAAGACCTGATGATATCTAGCAAGACTCTCCGTGATTGATCAAGTTAATTTAAGACAAGCCCTGTTTCCTGTACAGACTTTAGCCACAAAGAAACTAGCCAAAATTAATCCAGCCTGGATTAAATCTTCTAAAGTGAGTGCAATGTGAGTCAAAAATAGTTAGTTATATAGTTGAGTTCGGTTTGGTCAAACTGAGGTTCCAGAGGTCACTTATCATGATAAAGAGAAGCCTGTGACAGCCCCTGGAGAATGTGGGCATCGATCCCACTACCTCTCACATGCAAAGCGAGCGCTCTACCATTTGAGCTAATTCCCCTTTGTGAGGAAGTGTTGCCAAATTTGCCACACGCCTTGACAGAGAGGAAGTTCCCCTCTCAACTTCCTCCACCCAACACAGATTGAGTTATGGCATTTCTCAGCTGATATTTGGAACTGAAGTAGCCTCTTCGATCATCTAAAAGAAATAGAATTAAAACATTTGGGGTTTGTCATCTCTGAAATGTAGGCCTTCTGTGTACAGGTTGGCCATTTACTAAATTTGATCTAAAGATATTACAGAACACTCTCCGTGATTGGTCAAACCCACAAAGAACCACAGCCAACTTAAGTGAAGCACTATTGCCTTCAAAGACCTGAGCTGCAACACACTAGCCAAGTTATTGCTATGAGAGCCAAACATTGAATCTAGATTGCCTTGAATAGGAATCTTTCCTCAGTGTTCTTATAGATTTGCTTACTTTTCTCCATCTTTCATTTTGGAATTGTCAACGCCAGGTATGAGGTGGCCATGGCTTGATGGTTGGCAACTTTTGTTATTGACTTTGAGAGGTCTCTTTAGTCTAAGTCTGCCAGCACATATCGTTATGTTTTGTCAAAAAAAAAAAAAACTGTCAAAACTGAGCATGGTAGGTGGATGATAGTTATATTTGGTCTGATTGAGCTTCAGTAGCTAACTAACTAGGCTGGCAACTACTGTTATTGACTTTGAGAGGTCTGTTTTGTCAAACTCAGCATACATGTGATATCATCAGATTAAAGAAGTGCTTCATGGAGAATGTGGGCATCGATCCCACTACCTCTCGCATGCTAAGCGAGCGCTCTACCATTTGAGCTAATTCCCCTTTGTGAGACAGTTCTCACCACTCGCCTTGACAAAAAGGAAGTTCCCCTCTCAACTTCCTGCACCCAGCACAGATGGAATTATGGCATTTCACAGCTGATATTTGGAACTGAAGTAGCCTCTTGGATCGTCTTAAAGAAATGAAATTTGAACATTTGGGGTTTGTCATAAAAAACATTCTGTGAAATGTAGGCCTTCTGAGTATGGGGTTGAAATATCATTGGTTGGCCATTTACTAAATTTGATCTACAGATATTTCAGAAGACTCTCTGTGATTGGTCAAGCCCACAAAGAACCACAGCCAATTTTAGAGAAGCCCTGTTGCCTTCAAAGACCTTAGCTGCAATGAACTAGCCAAGTTATTGCAATAAGAGCCAAACATGTAATCTAATTAGCCTTAAATAGGAATCTTTCCTCAGTGTTTTTCTAGATTTGCTTACTTTTCTCCATCATTCCTTTTGGAATTGTCAATGCCAGGTATGAGGTGGCATTGACAATTCAATGCCAGGTGAACTGTTGTAATTGACTTTGAGAGGTCTTATTAGTCAAAGTCAGCCAGCACATATAGTTATGTTTTGTCAAAAAAAACTGTCAAAACCAAGCATGGTAAGTGGATGATAGTTTATGATAGTTATGTTTGGTCTAATTGAGCTTCAAGAGGGCACTAACTTGGTTGGCAACTGTTGCTATTGACTTTGAGAGGTCTGTTTTGTCAAAATTAGCCGTCACATGTGATGTTATCGGATTAAAGACGAATACTTCATGGAGAATGTGGGCATCGATCCCACTACCTCTCGCATGCTAAGCAAGCGCTCTACCATTTGAGCTAATTCCCCCTTATGAGTAAAAGTTGGCAAATTTGCCACTCGCCTTGACTCGCCTTGAAAGGCGGAGCTAAAATCTACATAGTGCATTGGAGAGAGCACCCCCTTTCGATCTGGTGGCTCTCGAGGTCTGCATGGTTGACCTCTCTTGATGATGCTGGAGTGATGTTGCACTTGTAGTCATTTAGGGTTTTTGATGCCTCTCCATAGCCTCCGGGTATCTTTAGTCATGAAGTTCCCTTCTTTGCGTTGTCTGTACCAGTCCATGGCCTCGCTAATGCCCTTTTTTTTAGGTCTCTGTGGGCAGCTCTGTAGGCCAGCATGTTCTCTGACCTGAATGCAGCATCCATCATCCTTAGCAGTGATTTCACATTGCAGTGAAACCAGGGTTTCTGGTTTGGAAACACTTTGATGGTTTTGTTGCTCAGTACTGCCTTAGTACGAAAGTTAATATAGTATAGTCCAGGACAGTAGAAGTGTGCTCATCCAAATTATCCTCCTGAGAAATAACCTCCCACCTTGTGCACCCACAACAGTCCTGCAGGGATGCAGCATTATGTGGGTGGCCGTAGGTGGAGCAACAGACCAAAACACCAAACCAAAAAATATATTTATATAATAATAATAATAATATATTTATATAATATTTTAGAGACAGTTGGTATAGTTTAGTGAGTTCAGCACCTATAATATACAGTATAATACTGTTCCTTTTGTCTTCCTGCTAATGTTTTATTACACTGTCACTACACAGGTTACATCAATTAGGAACAACTGGTCAAACACACACTTATATTCTGCAAAAGAAAAGTGCCGGACTGTAACTGTTACCCCTTCAACAAGACCTCGTGTTCATTTTGTGACTTTTCTGTGACACCCCAGCACACACAAACACACACCTCCACTTATTCTGGCCCTGTACTGATTACCTCACACGGCTTTTTCCTTTGACTTTGAAGAGAGACAGAATATAGTTTCCTCGTTGTTAGCAGCCATTTCCTCCACAGCTAATGGCTGGTTATATTTCTCCAACAATCCCTCTTACGTTTGTGTTGTTCCCTGCAAATATGAATACTCCTGCCCTTGGGAGTTGTTCCATTTTACATCGCTCACTCTCTCCCTCCTGCTTCATCACTAGTCTCCACAACAAAGTGGCAACACCTCGGCACAGTATCACCAGTCTTTAAATAGGACTCAATTTATTTGAGTTTGCCATGGCTGTTTGCTCCACCTGGAAGCTGCCACCATCTCCAAGGGGCTAGTTTTCCAGTGTTCCACCTATAGTGCCAAGAAGGCAGCTATTGTCCTGGTTCCATTTCCTTGCTAATTACTCTGTTTTACAAATGTATGATTGTTTTTGCATTTTGTGTAACTGTTGGTACTTGTGGCTTTATGCCTGTTTTCAGCATCAAAGCTTTCTTTTAAGCCAAAAAAAAAGTGTGCTTACTGTGAACTCAAAGCATGGCACAGATGTCTGAAAATCCCCGCAGAAAGTGCAAAAACACCCTGCTTGTTTCTCTCTTTTTTGGAGTAGTGTGAATATGTTGCAGAAACAATAGTAAGAAGCAAGTCAGTGCAGTCAGCACAGCATGTCTTGTAGGCCCTGTTCAAACGGGAGTTATGAGACAGCAACTTTGAAGTCCAGGAAGTGCAGAACAGGAGGTTAACTTTAGCATTTGGAGCTCAGTTCTAAGTGGGTCATACAAATTGTATGACTTTGTTAACAGACCTTTGTCTCACCATTCCTTGAAGAGCAAGTGTGGCTGTGACTGTTTTCCTAATTGTATTTCCATTGAGGTTGCAAATTTTTTGCAGTTCTTATTTACCATCTTGATTGTGCATGTATTATTTGTACACGTGTAAAGCTATTTACACATTCAATGACTTTTCTTTCCAGCAATCTTGTCTACTTCAGCTTTAATATGGAAGTAAGAAATATTATTAACCTGCTACCTTGCTAGCCTGATGACAGTTGTTTCTTGGCATAAGAAACTGAAGTATATATGTTTGTTGACTTTTATTGTGTTTGTCTGAATAGAAGCCCACAAATAAATTGAATTATGACTTTTATCTCTTCATAGAATTACATTTGTATAATGTACAATTTGTGCATATGCCTGGCATTTTTTTTGTTTTGTTTTGCCACTTTAATTCAACTGGATTTCTATGTTGTCTTTAGTGTTTGTTCAAGAAGACTATAAACAGTGTCACAGCATCCTTTCTTCCGTCTTTCACGATCCCTTTCTCTGGCTTTCTCTTTTTACTTTTTCTTCATTTTATTTTGATATACTTTATTCATTCCAATCCCTCTGATGGCTGCACAGGGCCAGCAGTCAGTCTTGCGACTGAAACGGGTAGAAAAGGAAGAAAAGACAATCATGCAAAATGTCAAATGTCAAATGACAAAAGTGTGTTAAAAAAATATTGACTGATAAAAACATACACACATTTAGAGCTTGTGAGACCTTTTTAATAGCTGATAGATTGCAACCTGGTTACTGGGTAATACAATGCAATTTCACCTTTCAGGCATTTCCAATTTCCTAATTGATGGGTTTTGAAAGTGCTGAAAAGACCCACATCTCAAAAATAATTGTGAAAGAATTCTAATTAAAATAGTTCATTTGTGTTTTCAACTCATTTGTCATTCTAAATTGGTGAATTAGTCCAGGATAAGTGACTCTTACACAAATCTCACAAAATACCACACGTAAGCAAGGTCAATGTCCAATGGGTCAAGTAGTGACACACGCCACAGTGACGTTCCAACCACCAATGCTAAGATTCAGCTCTTGCCCCTGCTAACACAAAACATTAAACATTCAAACATTAATAGAACGTTAAGAGAATGTTCACTCACACAAGCCTAACATTCCCAAACGCTGAGAGAACCAAAAACTAAAATGTTCTCCTGTAGTTGCACTGTGGTCTCCACACAACATTCCCATTTAGTTGTATTTTGGTATTGTTGTTTACAACTAAAAGAGAACATTCTCAGTACATTACAGTAGATCCACCTTTAGGTTAAAATTTAAGTTTAGGCTGTTTATCTTTTTCATACAACTGTACATATGAACCACAGAGGATATATTTATACCTCCATTTCTCTATTTGGGTTGGTGAAAATAGTAGGTTATAGTAATAGGTTGTCTCAATGCCTTTCAAAATCCTCTCAGTTGCTTAGTTCAATGTTAAAGTCCAACGTCACACCCCCATGCCAATGAAAGAATTGCATTGTGGTGAACGATTGAAGCCCCGTTCTCATTTAAACCCAATGTGTTGGTCTTGTACAGCAAATCCACTATGAGCATCACTTGTTTCCATTATCCCTCTGAAAAGGGAGGTAGTGAGTCAGAGAAGATTCACCTCTTGGTATAACTGCACATGTTGTATTTCTTTGGTTTGAAATCTACCTTTTGTAAGTTTTATTTATTGAAGACTCCTTTTTTTCTTTTTTATTGTTTTTTCTTTAAACTGCATTTTGGTAATCTGGAGTACCTGAAGAAAGCCCGCCCACACATGGGGAGAACATGCAAACTCCACAGAGTAATTGTACTGGAATCTGAACCTGTGACCTTCTTGCTGTAAGGCAACAGTGCTAGCCACTATTATGAGATATTTTGAGTCATGGTTATTACATATCAACTACAGCAGGTGTTACTAGGTAACAAGTCCCTGTATTAAATATCATATGAACTGCTTTACCTTGAAGCTAAAATGGTATGCTGGACATAATAGAGGAAGGAAATTTTTACTTTAAAATACAAAAATGACCATGATTCCTGTACACTTTCATATACATTTAATTATTACTCGTATGGTAACATATATATGTGTGTGTGTGTGTATATATATATATATATATATATATATATATATATATATATATATATATATATATATATATTTACACAAACCTTTCTAGTTATAACCTTTCAACTTATAAGGTGGCCACAGCACCATTCTAAAAATAGCAGTGACAAAAGCGATGTAGCGCAGTTGTCAGCTAATTGTGCCAAAGTTGATAGACATGATGCTTTTTGTGAACAAAACCAATATAAAGCTGCTGCTGAGGATGTTGACCTGGTTTGACAGCTGATTATTGTGATCCATCACTGAACATATTTGCAGTTTAGTCGGAGGTTTGCACCTCGCAGCAGAGTGTCCACCTTACACTGTCGCGCACAGCTGAAGGGTCCATTCATTCTGCCAGCGGAAGACACAGAAAGGTCTATGTATGTTTATGTAGTCGACTGAGATGTGTCCTGACTGAGACAGGCAGATTTCTGTGTGTATGTGAGAGAGCGAGATGTTTATGCTTATATGTCAGGCACACAGACGGAGTGACTCTCAAAACAGATCCAGACACAGGAAAAAGTTAATAGTCTTGAATGCAAAAACTGGTTGAAGACACGAGAGAGCAGTCAGTCAGGCAGAGGAATCAAAAACACAAGTACCGCTCACAGGTGAACAGCAGGTTAGGATCAAAGAGCACAGAAATACATAATGGATTGCTGCAGTGACCTCATTTGGGTAAAGACAATGTATATTGTATGCACAGGGAGGGGAAGCGACAATGAGACAAGTGCATGTTATTAGGGTGGGGAAAGCAATCTCACAAGCAGAATAAAACGGGTAATAACTGACAGTTTACAAATGTTCAAATTAATCTAAAAGCCATGCTGTCTGTTTTTTACACAACTTAAAAAAAAGTATTGATTCTTTGAAGTTTTATTCACTTTTTTATTTTAACGGTTAAAAACGTAACTCAGCTGACAACGGCTGTATCAATTTGAAGTAATTTTATAATGCAGCAGAATGTGTTTGTAGAGCTGTTCTATTGGGTCTCTGGGGAGACATTGAACTATCACAGTGTGTATGTGTGTGTGTGTGTGTGTGTGTTCACTTGTAGGGGTTGTCGCTTGATGGTTAGGAATTAGAGTGTCAATGTCTGGTTGGCTCAGCAGCAGGCCTAAATCAGGACCCAAATGCACAGAGTGTCCAGCTGTCTCACAGGGCAGGAGAGACACAAGGCCACCAATGCCAGGGACAGCCATGTGCTCAACTCATGGAAAACCAGTGAGAGTAATGTGAGGTATTTTACCTAGAAACTGTATAATAATATTACCTATAACCATAGAATTATTATATTAGGGTCCTGTAACTGTACCATTATCATATTATCACCAAACTGCCATGGATATCAAGGACAGTAAGAACTTTTAAAAGCCACACTTGATCAATGACGAAGCACACCCTGTGCTTGCTCAAAACTAAAAACATCTAAAATAACAAGAACCTTAACATGGTTAGTTGGGTTTAAAGCCAGTACTTTGTCTCTCTGTGTCAGTGCTGTCACCTCTGCCTTTCCTCTCTCTCTCTCTTTCTCTGTTTCCAACCAACCAGTGTCTGACCTGTCTGCCATGATGACCATTAAGGCTGGCCCAGCAGAGCCAGTGGGCCTGCTGCTTCCCCGCTGGTGTCTCCACTGCTGTGTGCTGAGCTCATTGGCCTGGAGCTGCTAACAACCTGTGCATTCAGACAGTTGATGCTACAAATGGAGCTGTGCACTGGACCGAGTCCAGAGATGAACAACTGAAGTGCTGCTCAATTCCTCCAGCAAGGGAGGAAGGGAGCAGGAGAGAACTTCTGTTCTCTGCTGAAGACAATGTAGTGTGTGTGTGTGTGTGTACATGTGTCTCTGTGTCTCACACATTATGAAATAGCACAATGTGTTGGTCCGATAATTCACAATGCTGACATGAAAACGTAAATGTCATTAGAGGAAAGGATAGAAACAACTATAGCTTCACACTCAGTGTGTTAGTGTTTTGCTGTGTTGTGCAGTCTCATGTTATGCATGAGTGCAGAATTTGTGAATGTGTGTGTGAGTAAATTATTGAACTCATGAATGAATGAATGGGAACGTCACTGCTCTCTGATCAGCTGTCTTTACCGAGCACGTGGAGGAAACATTCTGCTCGTCTGCTTCACTACATTTAACAGCAGTTACAGCATTTACTTCAATTCAATTCAATTCTGTTTAATTCAATTTTATTTGTACAGCAACAAATCACAACATACATTATCTCCATGCACTGTACATAGACAACATTAGTGAAAGCAGAGGAACCCAACAATTCACAGCAAACACTACCCTTACTTACCGTTAATCAGCAAAAAAATATCCTAAAATTAGATATATTTAAATATCTGCTATACAATAAATATATCTCAAATTTATTTATTTATTTTTTTTAAATAGTTGTAGAACTAATAGTAGTGTTCTTTCAGTCAGTTCTTGTTTTGTGTTGTAACAGTTTTATTAGATTTTTTTGATTATTTATTAGTTTTGCCTCCAGTTGTCTTTTTAATGAATGTTTCTACGATATACAGTAATATTGATTAAGTGGAACTCCAATCCTTCAATGTAAGCTACCTATAGCAGAGGTGAAAGTAGTAGAAAGTAGGTGGAGCTGGTGATGTGGTTTATGTGAGCTGTAAAGGAGAGGTTGCTATCAAGGATGACACCCAGACTGTTGACCTGAGGGGACAGGAGAACAGTAGAGTTGTCGACTGATAGAGATAAATTAAAAGATTTGGAAAGAATGGATTTGAAACCAATGAGGAGAAATTCAGTTTTATTGACATTGAGTTTGAGACAGTGCGGGAAAACCAGATTTCAGAATGGTAATTTGTCTTTGTGCGGCCCTAAGACGGACTGGTGACCTGTCCAATTTGCCCTACGCCAGCTGGGATTGGCACCTGCGGCCCCGCGACCCTCAAGTGGGGGTTAAAGCGGTAGACGATGAATGGATGTAATTAAATGTGTAGAAAATTCCATTTATATTCAGAGCAGGAATGTGGACATCTGTTTTATTTAAATCAATATGTATTTTGAACCAGATTCAAAAATAAAGTTTACATTTTTTATAGCAGAGGGAAGTTTAGAGATGGATGTCTTTTAATCACAACCATAAATCAGAAAAAGTAGACAAACAACTGCCATAAAAAAAAATGCAGTTTCACCATGTGTTTTTAAGAATGAAACTAAACAAAATAAATCAGCCTATGAATAATGTATAAGTGAACAGCTTTGTAAAAACCTTCAGAATGCCAACAGGAAAAAGGTGTGGTGTTGGCAAGTGCTGCCGAAGTTAACTCTCAAACAAGAAAAACAACCTTTAAGACCGTTAACTTTAATTATCATGTGATCGCTATAGCGACTGGTAGCTGACTCGAGCAAAGAAAAATAATATCTAGCTAGGGTGCATGCACCTGAAATGACTGGAACCTGACGTTTGTAAACTGCTCACTTCCCTGTATCAAAGTCCATAGAACAGAAAAGATTCTCCAACATCGAGCATATGCAAATTTGGTGAACTTTTTTTTGAGTGACCAAAATCAGTTTTTTTTCCTTGAGTCCCTGTGTCTCAGGTTGGTTCTTGGTGCAGGGAGTGTACACAACACAGTCAGCGTTGACACCAGTGCAAAAAGGACATTTTTGACTTTATTTCTCCATTCTGCAGACTTTCTTCTACCTCAGATTATACCTCACTTAGATTTAACAGTATATGTCATGCCTTGTTACTACATTTAGCACACACACACACACACACACAAGCAGAGCCTGGCCAGCACACAAAGAAACAAATGGTGTGCTGTGTTGAGCGTGGGCTCCCCCATGGCCCCATCCTATCAGACTCTATAATCAATGGAGGCATCGGGGAGAGCACGGCCACAGCTCTTAGGAGGAAATAACAGACTTCAGGCACCTGCCAAGTCGGCAATAAGAAGATACAAATGGCCTGTTAATTGGAAAGGCTTCGATGCAGGAGAAAATATCAAGTTAAAGAATGATGAAGGATGCGCTCGCTTTTTCCCCCCCCGCATTTCTTTACTCAACGGCATTCAGTGCATACCTGACAGGAGACTTTATATGTATATACAGTATATATATCTAATTTCATCCTGTTGTTTTATTTATTGTTGTCATCTATTTTTGTTGAATGCTGTTTTATAATCATCACCTTTATTGTTTTAGTCATGTATTTTTTCCACTGTTCTACCAGTCACACTTATATATACATATATATCTGTCTGTGTATGAGAACGCAATAGTTTCATCTTAAGTGGATATGGTTTATGGAGGTGAATCACTGCTATGAAATGTGCTCACGGTGAGCAGAAGGAGACGGACCAATGCTAACCCACAAGCCACATATTTTCTGCTAGCTCTTGGTAAATCATGGACTGCAAAGCAAAGTAAACAGCAATTATTTACATTACTGCCTGTTGGTAATGCTAACATTATGCTTACCCTTCCAGTGGCAACATCGCTATATTTAGCTTCTAGAATCCAGAGTTGGATTTTGCCATTTGTTTCCCTCCAGGCTCTTGTAAATGTTCAGTAATCTTTCTGGAGTGAAATGAATGGAAGTTAATCAGGAAGTTGAAAATGAAGATGCAGTGATTTATATCCGTATCAGACCGATACCGATACCAAGTATCATATTGGCTCATCCCTAGCATTGCACATATTGTCTTAGTGAAACTCGCTGACAGTTTGCAAATAATAGAAGACCAACTTTGAGTCACACCATTCTAATGCCAAATGATCACGGAATTTGACAGACATAAAAACAACAAAGCTGGTGGTGCCCTGAGTTCAATATCACAGAATCAAATGTGAAGTGTTTTTTCTTCCCCTGCTTTGAATGTTGAAAAAGACATGGGCACAGTGAGCATTTTGATGGACATTACCCTGTTTGTGATTGTCAGCGTTGCACCATGGGAGCTGCCAAACATATTTTCATGTGTCACAAATATGCTGGACAGCCAAATGTGAGGAGAGGACTGGGGGAGGGAGGCTGACACAACATCCATGTGCAGTGATTGTTAGAGAAGTGATACACAGATTGGCTGTGATGCAGGGGGAATTCAGAGGCCAGTCTTGCTGAAATGATTCGCCTCAACGATAGAGGGGTAACCTTGGCTCCTACATGGGCCTTGCTTCGTGTTACACAAAACGTGTCACACTGCAGTTTTATCAGCTGTGCGTCACTATGAGGCTACGGTATCTCTCCATAGTATGCACATTTTGCTCCTAACCTAAGCTATGTATGAATCCAATAGTGCTATCACGTCCATGGATGTTGTTAAATAGGTGCAGCATCGTGTGTGGGGCCTTAAATCTGTTTCTAAAGTCACATTATGGGGACTTGTCTTCCTTCAGCAAGTCATGATGATGTAAATTATTACATTTTAAGGTGAAGACATGTTAGGTTTAGGCCAGTCGCTGGTTGGGGTTAGAGTAAGTCTCCAGTCAATGTGATGTCCACTGAAGTCATGACAACCCGACCGTGTGTGTGTGTGTGTGTGTGTGTTACCACATTGACAAAACACAGAAATGCCCTCTTATCTCAGATACTGGCCTTGTGTTAAGCTTTAAACCAACATATGGAATACAGAGACAATAGGGAAAAAATAAATAAAACATGCTCCATTTAAAACCATTGAGGGTTTGTCCTGAGGATACCTGACGTCTTTATTTTCTTCCATCATTTCATAGTCATTTGTGACTCATTTTCAATACTCTAGTGATTTTGGCAAGACTTTGAAACTTCATTTGTTTTCTTTTTTCTTTTAGTTTTTTCTGTTTTGGACTTCTTTCTTGGCTTTTCAGTTCTTTAGTTTGTGTGGTTCCTGCTTTATTTTGTCTAGTTATGTCTGGGTGTGGCTGTGGTAGCAGGAACCAGAAGGTTGGGGTTTTGATCCCTAGCTCCTCAAGTCTGTACGCAGATATGTGATACTTACACCTATATTGGTACATTGTTATATTGTCATCAGACTAGAAAACACCACATAAATACAGACAATTTATCACATTTATGTATGCATAGGTTTATAATCTCTCTTCTAAACTTCTAAAATCTCAATGACAGTATAAAAATACGGACATAGATCAATTACAAAAGGAATAGGAAAAGGCAAGGGAATAGATTGGCATTTAGAGTAATACGCTTATGCAACCCCTTGCTGAGAATAAGGATGGATGCCACTTTGATGTCTGCGGATTAACTACAGTATCATCATGGTGTGGTGAGTTGTTTACCTGGGAAACAGGAACAGGCAGCTTGCCCACCCTACCCCAGTCCAAAGATTTAAAGACAACAAAACATTTACCTTCCAGCTACGTTCTCATATTTATTTAATGTTAACAAGAGCCAATGTGTAAAAATCATGGTTTATAGATATTGGCGACTATGTTAACTGTTTATTATATATGCGTAACAAAGATGAATCCCTATTATGTACTATAGTATCATTTTATCAAGTACATCTCAAACCTTAGGCATCAGTCCCCTCAACATTTTTAAATACAGTATGTTTTAAATAGTTCCATATGGAGTTAGCATGTTCTCCCCATGTGTGCGTGGGTTTTCTCCAGGTTCTCTGGTTTCCTTCCACAGTCCAAAGACATGCAGATTTGGGGATTAGGCAAACGAGACATTGTAAATTGACTTACAATTGAATTACATGTGAGTGTGAAGTGGATGGTTGTTTGTCTCTATATGTGTCCCTGTAATGGACTGGCAACCTGTCCAGGGTGTGACCCGCCTTTCGCCCTATGTCAGCTGAGATGGCATCAGCGCCCCCGCGACCCTCATAACAGTGTTGTGTCAATGGCCAAAGATTCGGTCGAACGAATCATTTGTCAACTGAATCACTTACTGAAAGGATTCGTTCATCTCAGTTCAGCTGAGCCGAGCTGAGCTCTGTTGCGACTCGAGTTTGACAGCGGGCAGATGGTGGGGCAAAAGTGACTGTTCCCTGCAAAACAGTCAGTCACTCTGTGATGGAATCCATGAACACACATACACGTCTAGTTCCCTGTTGCTTGGCCTATAATGAGAGGTAATGCAGTAAAGGTATTGTACTTCAAGTCAATACATAATGTTAAAAAAAAGTGCTTAGCGTTACAAATACATAATTAAAGACAAAGGTTTCAGTGATTATTTAGTGCTAGATTTAATTATTTTTCAAAGGATCTCGCCACCTTTCATAGTTTCAGCTTTTGCATATTGAAACATACAATATAACAAAAGCAGTGGATGATTCAGCAAACTAATATACTGGATATGTGCACTGAGAGATTCAGCAGCTTAAACTGTCAGAATCAGCCTCAGCTGAATAATGAGTCTGTGCTCTGGTCATGCAGGAAGTACTGCATGACGATTTGGTGAACAAATCTTTTGAACGACTCTTTTTAATGAACGGATTCCTGTGATTCAGTTCACTGAAAAAAAAAACAGTTTTTCCCATCACCAGAGGATAAAGTGTTAGAAGAAGACACGCTTTAAATAGGTTTAATATGATTCCAGGTAAATGAAAGCCACACAGACTAAACCGACCAAAAACTACAAATAGTAAAGGCCAGATTCTGACAAGGTTTGTCAGTTTGTATGTTTCTTCTCTTTTTGTTTGTTTGCTGAATAAAATGTAGTTTCTTAATGGTCTCATGAGTTGATTGGAGGACACAGATTGAACCTCAACCTTCCGCTTGCTCCACCACTGACCCACAGCCACAATATCTCAGTCAACTGTACGAGAGGAGAGAGGAATACCCACATTGGGTGCAGCATTAAGTTAATTTATCTTGATTTATCTTAACTTGATCGCTACCTCACAGGTGGTAGTTTGGCTAACTTGAGCTGCTAGGCCTGAAATGAGCCGAGAGTAAAATGTTTGCGTGTTGCTGCACAAATATGGAAAATGTGACAGTCAAAAGAATAAATCATAATAAGTCATCCCCAGTTTCACTGCATTCCTGCTGAGAAGTCTGAGAATTCTGAGAATATTGGGCTAGCCAGTGTGAGTCATTGTTAGCAATTCCAGTCAATAACAAAGCTCTATGTGGTATTTTGTGCACTCAGACAGCGTAGCAACATTTACTGGGAAACAAAAATGACAGAAGTGCTATTACCGGTAAAATAGCAGTGTTAATATGCAGGCAGACATCGTGGATTCTTAACTCATGAGGTACATGAGGTTGGTCCGAGTTTCCGAGTTGGAAATCTGAGTTCAGGCGGTGTTCCAGTGTGTACAAATTTTCCAGCAAAAATTATTTAAATTTGCTTTGCAATTTGAAGTTTACTGGGAAAGCAAGGTGACTCCTTGCAGAAGTTTTATTTCCTAAAGACTGTGGCTTTGAACCCAACCCATCAA
This sequence comes from Solea senegalensis, assembly GCF_019176455.1. Classification (NCBI taxonomy): domain Eukaryota; kingdom Metazoa; phylum Chordata; class Actinopteri; order Pleuronectiformes; family Soleidae; genus Solea; species Solea senegalensis. The sequence continues at coordinate 16,669,682 of NC_058026.1, forward strand.
TGAGATAGATTTATAGAGATAGGCCCCTATAGATTGCAGGCCATTGAAGACCTCCAGGGAGCTACAGATGGGAAGCCGACATTGGTGGGGGTGGGCGTAACGGAGCAGTGAAGCAGTACAGTAACATGGATTGCAGTAGGAGCAAAGGACTGACACAGGAAAGGTGGTCTCGTTATCCTTCACCTGGAAACTGGAATCAAGGAAAACTCAAAAACCAGTGGAACGAGCAGATGATTAGAATTATTCAGATCTCCCGCCTGAATCAACTATTACTAATTAATGAATACCTGTTTACAGATGTAAAAAAAGAAAAAGAAACAGTGACATTAACTGTCATATTAACAGCAATGACAGTACTTTATTTATGTATTTGTTTTACTTAGCCTTTATTCAACCAAGTTAACCCTGTAAATCCCCCAAATAGAAAAACACACTTCTCAGATGTTGATAAAGGAGGCCTCTGATGCAGAAATGGAAAGGGTTTTTTAGGGGTTGGGTCTAGAAGGAAGCAGAATATCAGAACAAATATAAAGAACAGAAGGGTTCATTTGCAGTGTGGATTGCTTACAAATTAAATAATAAATATGAATATATAATATATAATATATAAAATATATAAGGCGAATAAAAAACTGAATGAAAACTTTGGGGCAGACGTAGAACATGCTGGAGGAAGACAGACAATGACGGTCATCCAAAAAAAACAGTTAATTTCCTCTGAAGAGCAGAGATGGACACTGCATTTCCTGCAGAGTGTATTGGTGTAGCCTTTATTACAGTGTCTGCCGCGTGCTATCTTTGTCTTCACTGGGAAATAGGTGATCATGTCCTTACACACATCCACTGGTGGTACACATGAGCTCTTTGGAGCAGTCACAGGGCTCTGTGGTGTTACCGTCATGGATGTCAAAGGGTTCTGTGATGTCACCGATGATACTGGGCTCCCACTGCCTTAAGATGGGTGCTCTTTCCTTGGTGTGTTGATAGTTGTGTTTGTCTGAATAAGATGATTAAACAATCACTTACAATGCTAAACATGTATCAAAAACTCTAATCAGTGAAATATTAAGTACGGTAAACAACAGAAATGGATTCACCTGTTCACAGACAACCTGGAATCTTCACCAGAACTTCAGTGTTGTTCAGGGTTACAAGGTTCTGAAGTATCGGGTGATAAAAACCAAAGAGGTTTCTTTCCTATTTCAGTTTAATCCTTAGGACCAACATTGCAAGATGTTCAAAACATGTTTCCAATTTTAAAGAAGAAGAAGGAATGTTGTCCATGTTTGTAGCTAAACAGAAAACAGTTACACAGTGATGAGGGAAAAAAAACAGTTTGTGATGAATCGCAGTGATACATGGTAAGTGCTATAAAGCATGTAAAGAACAAAAAAAAAATGGAAAAAAAGAATCAAAAGAAAGAAATGATGGCAACAGGACACATTGTGGTCTTTCAGGGTAGCACACCATTGCATATTGGTCAGTCAGTTTTCACTTGGGATTGAGATGGTTGATGCTTGGGCTCTGTCTGTTTCAGGAAGTGAGTTTGTTAACCCTTAAAGGAGAGACTGTCTGGGTTTTACGGGCCCATATCAGACAAAATTATAACTTAAGCTCAGTCAGCTGTGGTGACTGAGTCAGGTTGATCTCATGTCGAACCGCTAGACATATTGTTGTGTTTGCCCTCATTTTGGAACGCAACCTTGATGTTGTATTTCACTTGATTGTGGTGCAGTTAATGACATGATTCATTAAATGGGGTGATCTTCAAACTGTATCATTATCTTCATCAGCATGTTTTCAAACTGTAGTACATAACATAACTAATATGAAACAAAATATGCACAAAAGCTCCCTCATTCAGGTCTGGTAGTATTGCATGGCAGAGCCTATTTCCAGATGCAGGACACAGATAATTAATAATGCTCCGTTTGTGTTCATGAGGATCAGACAAAGGCATAATCATGACATCATGACAACAAAAAGAACAAAAGTTACTCCAGCTTTAATACCAAGCTCGAACTGAGCCAGTGTGTTTTAAAAATGTGTTAGTATGTCAAACAGAGGTGGGCGTGTGATCTTTTTCTGCATCGTCTGCATCAACTCAATTACTGGGACATTGTGTGTTACGCTGCTACAAGCACCAAACCATTTTCTCCCATTTTTATTAGCTGTGGAGTCGAGCAACATGATAAACACAAGTTTGTTAAAAAAATAAAAAAAACCTCTGCAAGGGGGGGCAGTCTTGCAAGGACTCAACTGTAACAAAATCATCATTTAACCTCCCGCAATAGTTTGGAGCATAAATCCTGCTCATACTATTGATTTTTGTTGCTGTGGCATTAAACTCTCACAACACTGCTACAGGGCTGTTTAATGGGTAAACCTCAATTGGTATCAGTGGTCTGAATGGAGGTGATTACACTGGGAAATGAACTTTTATTGAAAAATGAATGAATTAATGGAGTTGTTTTGGAATATATTTCTTGTATCATCATCCCTTGACCTTTACATTTAAATTAGTAATATCTTTTGGGGATACAATCATATGTGTTAATAGGAACATATTCCTTTCTTTTCCAAATGGAAAGATCACATATCACCTTTTAGGATGAAACCCTTAACATGCAGTCGAGTGAATTGTAGTTCAATTTTGTGAGCAAAGGGAGAAGGTATATGCAGTGGAGCAGAGATAAGAGTGTTTACAGCACAGGCGACTTGGAGGAGACGTTCATACAGTTGCCGTCTGTTGAGGGAAGGACGACCAGATAAGGACTATAGCTCTCAGGGCTTCTGAGGCTCAACTGATCTACTGGAGTCTTGATGGATCTCATCTTTTTTTCTTTCTTATTTTCTTTTTTTGCCTTCAAGTGCATTAAATGTATGCATCTGCCTGACATTCAAAGAGGCTGGAGGAAAAAAGAAAAAGGGGAGACTCTTTCCCCTTTGGATTTCTGTGACTTCATCTATCATTCATGGCTAGAGTTTCTGCAGGCAGACAGATGGAAGAATCGGCAGCCAGGCAGCTCTCAGCAGGCGGATGTTGGCGACCCATTCCCTACACCCTCACATTCAACCTGTAAGTCAAAGACAAGGGGGTAGGAAATTACAAAATGAACCTTGTTTTAGGTAGAAAATACTGCTTCCTGTATTATGTAGATATCCATGGTGAAGCTTTGGTCGATCAATAACAAAAACTTTAATAAAGGTCTACATTATCATCATATTTGTACTCTTAGTCCACATTTAAAATCATATTTCCTTTTGTGAGTGGCCTTACTGATGGTAATCTGTTTTTTTCATTTTTATGGCATTTTGAATTGAATGATGTGAATGTAAGTTTTCATGAACATGTCTTGAATGAACCTGGATTTATAGACATGTACTATCTGAAAACATGGATACCAGTAGGACGAAAACAGACATATTTTGATTTTCACCTACTAAAACGGATGCCCACTTAAATCTATTGTATACTTAGAATATGTTTGCCACTTGATCTCATCAATTTTACATAATTTTCAGATTGGAAACTTAAGTGTGGAAATGACTCACTCACCTGCACCAAAGGTCATAGAGAATATTAATGATTTTAAATCACAGCACACAGTTGTTCCACTGCTGCCTCCATCAGCAAGTTCAAATGTGTTATTTTGTGAATTTGATGTTTAGAATTCTGCGTTCAGGTTTACCTGGGCAATAAAAATGTAATAAATCAGGCAGCGGTAGACCAGCAGTTCCTATGCTCCCATGAGGTATAAATGCTGACTTTCTCCATTGAATTTGGTGTGAGAGAGTGTCAGTTTAAAACTTTTTTTTTCCTTGTGTCACCACTGGCAGTCATGTTTTCAGTGAAATTGAGCCTCGATGTCTCAGGCTACTTGAACGATCACTTTAAAATTAAATTAGATATGCATGTTGTGTCTGATTTCATTGATCGCTACACTGGACGTTGTTTGTCTATACAATGACACTATGATAACATCTCTCAGGGTTGTGTCCATTGCACTATAGGATGCAGAGAATATCAGCACTTGTCAGTCGTGGCATTCATGTCATTGATTAATTCAATCATTCTGACTGAAGGATTGGATGAGTCAAAGGGCAGTTCAGAGAGAGAGAGAGAGAGCAGATGCTTTTATTGGCTCTTTCACGACACCGACTCTGCACACCGGTCCCTTCTGCGGAATGACTGCTATATCAGCATCAGCAGGAACTGCCTTCAATGCAAAGAAATAATAATAATAAAAAAAATTTAAGAGTCTAAAAGAGAGCTGGACACAATAAAACATGCAAATATCAGCAGAGAGTTTCAGAGATGAAGAGATTGCCTCAAGTCATCTGTCATGTAAATGAGCGTGTCTGACTGTGCTCACCAGATAGCAGAGATCCAAAAAAACTCAGATACAAATCTATGGGTGAAATAAATTGTGTTGTATTAAATCATAAGGGTTAGGTCTAAGCACAAAAAGCAGCTGGTCATGGTAAGGAAATGGCATCAATATATTTACCATTTATCTTGCTACATGTCTTGTTGAAATACATCATACTGCTGTCATTCCCTATCTGTTGTTTTATGGCAACAAATGTAAGTTAGCCAGTGGTGCAATCTGTCATGTTTACATTCATTCATTGTCTATCGCTTTATTCTCCACATGAGGGCCACAGGGGGGGCCACAGGCATTATTGCATGCCGGTGTTCATAAAAGGGTTAACTGAACCCCCTCTTCTGAGGCTTATTGAGGGAGAGAGGGAGAATATGAAACAGTGCAGGGGGCATGGACTGGTAGTAAAATGTGACATCGAATTGCAGCTGGGAGACGAGTCTCTCAATCACTCACACCAGTACAGACAGTTTGGGACAATGAGCCTTGGGCTGATTCGACAAGAAGGTGAGAAAAGCTTGAAGTAATGAATGGTCGAAGAAATTATACAGCAAAATGGTAAAATATGAGTTGAAATTTGAAAGAGAGTCAGTAGATACAGTGATTTGTATCACAACATGTATAATTTCAATGCTTTACTCAAACCTGGATCAACAAATAACATCCCCAGAAATCCATACACGCCTCCTTTTTTGTGTTTGATGCTTTTATTCAGGTTTGTTTTCTGCTCCCGTGGAGGAAATACCAGAAAAGTGCTTTAAATTACTTCATGTGCAATTTCCCTTTTCTAAATGAATGAATAAACATAAACACACTTGGATGTCAACATAACATCACTGCAACACTGCAAGCAGTGTTTGGTTGTGCACTAGTCCTGAACTGCCACAGCCATTCTTTGTCCTGGTGAATTATGTCACTTTTGAAACATTAAAACTATTTACCTTCAAGTCAAGTTAACATTTTATTTTCTTGTGATTTGTAAAAATGTAAAATAGCTCTTTTTTTTATTAGACCAGCACACAGCACTGTCTATATGAACAGAATGTGCTTGTAATGTATTCATTATGGATTTTCTTTTTCAAAACAGTGACTGTCTGGGTGGGTCTCCCATCCACATCCATCCTCCCACCCACACTCCTGATTCCAGTCAGCCCTCAACATCCACCCTGATGATGCTTGAAGTTATTAAGCGCCAGAGTGATTACCATATTTCCACGTAGATGCTGTTGCCTTGTCTTGTGGCAGCAGTGAGTCTTATGAAAAGGAGCAGCCCGGGGGGCCATGCAAAATAAGTGCTGTACAATGAGATGTGCGCTGACAGTATACACAAAAATGCCAGTCATTATTTTGAAATGAAGTCTCCCACATGTCTCTCTGCAGAACCTTGGGCAGCATCAGTGTCCTTTCAAGGACAAACTTCCTCCTCTTTTCTTAAAGCACACAATTCCCCGTGCCATGTGAGGAAAGTGGTTTCAATTAGCATTACAGACGTGTCTTTTGTTTTCTTTTGACTAGTTGGTTTATCATTCTCTTTACAGATGAAGTGGGTGGCGCAATCAAGGCTCATTATCATCACTACCGTGATAATGCTTCCCCTCTATCTTTTTTTTTTTTTTCTTACCTGTGGACTATTTGTCTGCATTTGCTGCCATCACCCTTGTGATTGAATGCTTTGCGTTAAAAACTGGGCCACCCTGGCAGCCTGACAAATGAAGGCAATTGCGTGTTTGGAGACATCACGTTCAACAGTTATCGTAGTTGATAACTTATAATTTGCATATAGATAAGGCATTCTTACCTAGACTAAATCTTTAGCATATAAAGTAGGATTACATTTTATTCTTCAAGTTGAATTGTACTGACAAAGCCTGGCACACCATTTGAGAGTTTATTGGTTTGTGTTTGGAATTTAGTGGAGGTATGGATGTCAGTGTGCCACTTGAGGATGTAATCGCAAATGAAGAATATTCTTTAGGCCTTGAAGAGGATGCAATGGAGAGAAACAAAAAGGAAAGACAATATCCACTGTGTAATTACCCAGTCAGGCTGAATCCATCCCATAAATGCCACTGTTCTACTATGAATCATGCATGAATCATCTCATAAAGCAATGAGCACACGCAGAGGAGGATTTTGTTCACATGTTGAAAGGGACTCAGTGAGCATCCAACTATCAGCTACTTTTCTGTGAGCTTCAACTCCTCATTTCAGCTGCAGCCAGCCCTGCATTTAGCTGAATGAATGTACGTGTATTTGATCCAGTTACTGCCGGTTTGCCTTTTCACAGGTTGTCTCTTAGAGATGGAAAATGCCCTCGAAAAGCGCGCGCGCGCAAGAGAGAGAGAGAGAGAGAGAGAGAGAGAAATCACAAGGCGCTAAGTAGGGATAAGCAGCTCATCAGACGGCGAAGGAATAAGTCTAGTTAATACTCTGTGAACTAAACATCACATTGTTGATGCAGACTGCAATTCTGGCGGCTGCCAGGGACAAAGACATTGCCACTCAAGTGAAGCAGAAAAAAAAGAAAAGAAACTGCATCCATTCATGCTGAGTGTAGCTTGTGGTTAAGAGTATGTATAATGTGATGTAATGTGCTATACTGTAATGTACCATATTGAAATGTACTATAGTGTCATGTACTGTACTACACTGTGCTGTACACAGTACTTTGATTACTTTTATATACTGCACTGTACTGTAATGTAAACTGGTAAATCACAAAGGCCTCTGTGTAACCCTGGCACCCATAATTTGTCTGCAGAGTGTTCCTCATTATATTTGTTGAACCTGACTTCACTGGGGCAAAGGACCGATAACTCAACCACACAGTCCTCCCCAAGGTCGACTCCAGGTATCAGCAGAGGAAGGCGCCAGACTTCTTGACTTGATACCTCTCCTCCTCTCCTCCAAATCTTAGATATACCTTAACACTGAGATTCACTGGCAGAATGACAGAAGATGCCCAACTGTTAACATCTCGTGGTTCATGTTTGGCATTCTCAGTTCTCCTCGGATCTGAGTTGTCTTCATTAAAGCTTTTCAACTTAACTCATCACTGACTCCAGCAACTTCATCCTTGGTTGTCTCATCCCATTCATCAATCAGCATTTGTCACAAGTCAGACAATGTGGTTGTGCCCAGGCTGACCCCAGAAGTGTTCAATGGGGTTGAGGTCAGGACAGGCCATTCCATCCTCACCACTCCCTAATTCTGAAGGGTAGTCTCTGATAAACCCCAGGTGAGCAGCATGAGGAGGAGGAGGTGCCAGGTTTTTAAATGAATAAGTTGTTAAATTACCAATTTGTTTAGTTTCTTCAGACTTCAATGATCCAATCCAATAAACGACTGCCCAGCTCCTCGTACAGGCTTTGGTCATTTCCCACCTTGACTACAGCAACGTCCTGCTAACAGGCCTCCCAACCTGTGCTGTGAAACCTCTACGGAAAACAACACAAATGTTTTCTTTTTTTTCTTTTTCTTTGAATTAATGAATTCATTTAGTTATGTTTTTTAGGTTTTGTCCTTACTATGTCTTTGTTATACTGTGGTCATTATTATTTCTGTGTGTATGTTTGTTAAAATATTAATTAAAAAAAGCTTATACAGACAAGCCGACAGAGACACTTCAACCAATCAATCAATCATTGTTTATTTATAAAGCTCTTTGCAATACCTGCAATGTACTCAATAAAAATAAAGAATAAAAAACACAAATGATAAAATAAAATAAGAATCAACAAGATTATGAAATGTACATTTAGGGAAATAGAGGGAAAGTGCCACCCTGATACCGAATATTAAAAGCTGTTCTAAACAAATATGTTTTGATTTTACTGTTAAAAACTCCCAGGCCAGTAATTGAACGCAAATCAGGGGGTAACCAGTGCCAGAGCTTGGGAGTTGCGACCGCAAAGGAATGGTCACCTCACTGTTTGTATTTTGAGCTGGAAACATCAAGTAGCTGTTGACCAGATGAGCGTAACACCAGCAAGGCCATTGAAAATCTTGAAATCAATTCAGGAAATGGAGTTCATATAGAACAGGAGTCATCCTAAAGGAAGCCAACAACTTCCAATTGCAAAATAACTTTTTGAAAAATGCTTTCTCTCGGAAGGGACATTCACCTTCTGACTGATTCGTTTGTCAAATTAGGTCACACCAAAGTCTGTTATGAAAATGTGTGATTTTAGCTCACAGGGATACTGTACTGCTGTAAGTTTGAGTTGCTTCACAAAATAACACCGTATTGACATAATGTCATAATTGATAGACTTAAAATTAACTATGTCTCTGCTCTGTTTTCCATACTGCGTTTGTATCACATTACCAAAATCATCTTCTTTGTTTTTTTATGATTGTTGCCGTCTGTAATGGTGCATTACATTCTCCTTCTTCCTGCCCTTTCTCCAGTTCTTTAGCTGTGATTCATTTCTTGAATCTCATTGAAAGAATTGCCACATTTGTAAGTTTCTAGACCCATGATCAATTACTTCAACAGGAAACCATTCAATATGTGCGTGCGATGGACTAAAACACTGACCGTGACTCTAAACACTCTGACTGTGAAGAGTATCTCACCTCTTTGTCTAAAGGCTCAGTTGGGCTGACCTGGAAATTATTCCCCATCTGAGTCACTGCCTTGTTGCTCTGCCCCCAAACTAAAGAGGTATAAGAACACTCATACTCCAAAGCTAGTGTGGTATAATGAGACGACCCGGGAACGCTGGTCTCATTTCACAGCTGGCCATTAAAAGGTTAGGCCAGCCCAATTAATTCTGCTGGTTAAAAAGGTCAGGGCTCTGTGTTAAGGGCTTGGGAAAAACTATACAAGGGTCCTTTCACCGCCACTTCATTACTTAGGCTTCATAATACTTCATTATGAAGTCAAAGGCATTGTTAAAACATGATCGTAGGAGGCCAAGAGGTGAGGCTTGACTTTAGCCATAAGATTTGGTAATCGTGTCACTGAAGATTTGCTCACAGGGCAAAGGTGCTGCATGAAATCCGGTCTACTCTTAACTTAGCAGCAATCAGACAAATGATGGTTATCCATCAAAGTACAGCAATTAAGTGGACCTAAGGAAAGACAGAAACTCTATTGGTCAAAACAATATTAATTCATGAAGCACTTTTACAGATTCTCAAAGATGCTTTATGGTTAAAATCACAAGAAAATACATTCTAACATATAAAAACAAAACAAAAAAACATTTTGAACGTTAAAGTTGCTGTGAGTACGTGAGTTTGTATGCTGCATCCTTCATCTGAAAGTAGGCTGTGTCAAACAATACTGCAAAGTGAGATTAGTGGTTAGCAAGATATGTTAAATTTACAGATCAATGAATGAGACCGCCTCTAATCTCAGAGAATATTTCACAGGTTCACAGGGCTGGCCCCAAGCCTTCATGGGACCCTAAGTAAAATATGATGATGGTTTATGAACAACATTTGTTAAAGAACTTCTGTCTTGTAAACTACAAAAATAATAACATATTTACTGTTTATGTATGTTGCCATTTAAATTATAAATGACCTCTATAAATGATTTAGTAATACATGGGAGGGACATATTTATATGGCAACATTTGATCAATTGTGGGCAGAAATAAAGTCAAATGACATGTCAATCATCCCTTTTGTGAACTTTGTTGAAGAAAAAATACTAGGTCAACAAAGCAAGATCTTTTCGAATAATTTCCAGCAGGCTGTACACTGAGAGGTGCAATGGTGCTCTCCATAGAAAGCATCCCCTTCCTTCTTTATCACAGTTCAAAGCACTTTAACATAGTTCAACTTAGCTTAAATTTATTCACCAAACCACCCTCCCTCCTCCTCAGTCTCACAGTTTATAACCACCATTGTGGTACTCTTATTGTGCTCCATTTGTAGAATAGAACTAAATATTACTCAAATGGCAATAAACAATGCGATGATGTCAGGGTGAGGTCGCATCTGACTGAGGCTTGTGTTGAGCCAGCTAACACAAAGAAACCCTGTCTCTGTTGAACAGTATTTATAGTGCAAACTTCAGACTGAAGGAGCATGTGTGTGTATACAGAGGCAGCTCAGGGGTGGGGAGGAGCCAGAAGCTTGTATCCCATCAAACTGCTGAGCAGTCTGTGATTTCAGGAGGGAGTTCCAGAAGGATGGGGCGGCCACTGGAGATGCAACAGCTCTGTCGCCCCAGGTTGACCGGTGTGTGTTTCCTTTCCACAGTGGCCTTGTTTGTATTTGCCTGTTTGACATATGCTGTGTTTGTCTAAGGAGAAAGCTCAGTTACTTTATTTAGTGTCAACACTGTAATGTTGCTTTTGGCTCAGCAGAAAGGCACAGGGACTTAAAACATGATACGCTTCACTGCAGTCAAATCTTAAAGCAGCAGCCTCATCCATAAACCCCCATGTATTTCTACTTAATTTGCATTCACTTACACTGTTGTGTGTGTGTTTTTTTCTTTATCTAACACCACAATTTGTCCTTTTCGGAATCATTAATATCAAATCAGTGGCTCAAGGCTTCTTTGCTTATGCTGCTATTGCATCTGCTTTGTTATTTATGGCTGCTGATTTATGGACTTTAATGGATAGTTTAGTGTTTTGTTTTTCTCAAAGTATGGTTGTCAGAGGAACTGACATGCCCTGCACCGACGACCAGCCTGAGATATGTGCACTCACTGAAGTGGTAGAGTCTTTCATTAAATTCATTAAAAAAGTCATTATAAAGTCTTTACAAATCTTGAAAGCAACCTATTTTATTTTGAAATAAATAAAAAAAACATTTTATTTTGAAGAAAAGATGATTCGTAAATAATTCCTTTTATTTTGAAATCGTCCTGACATCACTTCCTGTTTGGGGTCGTGTTTGCGGTCATGTTTACGTTTGCTGTCTCGTGTGCTGTCAAGAGTAATAGGACAAAAATCTGTGGCATCCGGGTAAGATATGAACAAAATCTGTTAAAGTTATATTAATTCTTGATAATGTTAAACAGTTGTTGATCGCTGTACTGTTACGTTTAAACTTTTTAGAGCAGCGTGAGAGACGGGAGTACGTTCTCCCATCTGGTGAGGTGAAGTACCTTGATCCCTCGGTGAGTGAAAACATTCTTTAACTTGTTCGGTTGTTTGTAATGCATCTGATATTCATGTGTAACCTGTTCGGTTGATTGTAAGGCAGCTGATAGTTATGTTAATCGGCGCAGATAGCCATGGCAAGGTGCTACTGGTGTTAGCCACCTGAGACGATGTTTTGCTATGCTAATAGCCTATTGACTTGAGTTTAGCCACTGTGTTGGCATAGTCAATTGGTGTTTTATGCAATTAATTGAAATGCTGATTATTTTATTTGTTGTTTACAAAGGTCATTTTCTTAAATTGTTGTTTCATACTTATGTTAAAAAAAGAGAGATATTGTGAGAGTATTTGATAGATGATTATTTTATGATTGTGGTAATTACAGAGGTAAATTTTTAGTGTATTCTCTCACTGTTACTGGGGGAAAGAAGAGATAATTAAGCATGTTAAGCCTTAATGCAGGGGTCTCAAAGTGGCGGCCTATGGGCCACATGTGGCCCTCCAATCGATTTCATGTGGCCCTCCATCAATATCAAGTTGTAACGAGTCATTTTTATATGTTTTTATTTTTAAATTAATAGATTAATTTTGCATCATAAATATGTTTTTTTTTTATTGTTGCATATTACAACAGCCACTTATATTTTGAAATGATCCAATCCAATCCAACTGTTTTGTAAAGCACTTTAAAAAAAACACAGTGGACCAAAGTGCTGTACAGAATAATGGATAAAAGACAGAAAAGCTCACACGAGGCAATAGAGTACATATAAAAAAAAGAATTAATATGGCACATTGATGATATGAGCTCATAACGTCCACTGCAACTGTTGCTTTTCCCAAAAGAGTTGGACCCCTGCCTTAATGCCTCTAAGTTACCATGTAATTTCTCTGCATTTAGTGTAATTTTCTACCAAATTAAATACTTTGGATTAGATATTTTGGTTGTTACTAGTTCTTAAAATGGTTATGAATGCAACTACAGTTGTTTGAATACTTGAATATAATTATAAAAAAGCACTTTGAATGTAAATGTATAGTTTCACAACTGCAAATGAATACTTGAATTGAGGATAGATTTTTGTTGTACAACTAAACTTTTTGAACATGATTTAAGCCAGTTAATGCAAAGGAATGTTATTGATTGGCGATACTTCAACATGTTATTTGACCTGTTTGTAGGTTTGTCCTGGTGACATCGTTAAAGGAGGTCCCAGCCACATCCTTTCATGTGAGGTTTCCATAGATCCGGAGATCCTTCCCCAGAGTGAGCTGGATGGCGTGCGACATTGAATCTACTGATACTGGTGAAAGATTTGTTGATTTTCCCCTTCCCCACGGACTGTGTGGTAGGACAGAACAAATACACCCCAATACACCAACACTGATCAGACACAATTGACAAAAGGGCCCCAACAATAACTTTAGGACAGAGGGTTTTGTTTTTTGCCGGCTTTATTATTTTAGTTATTTAGTTATTGTTATCTTTCATCAAATGTTTTGTGTAACATAGCTGTTGTAAATTCTGTGTGTTAATGCTTCAAGTGGCCACACAAAAACGCCAACCCGTGTTTCCTGTGTCTTTTGGACTTTTAAAAATTAAGGGCTCGTACCTTGTAATCTTTCGTTATTGGTCCATTTATTAGTATTGATCATCATTTACCTGTGCTCAGTTATTACATCATAACAAAAGGGTTACATACTGGTGAAATTTGAATGAAGTAGCTGGTGTTTGACCAGTAGATAAGGCAGTAGATTGGTTAACTTTTTGAAATTCCTTATGATAATGAATTATTTCCACCACAAAGATGATTCTGTTCGTGCTAAAGTTTAGTGTTGAGGCATCAACAGTGATTGTAGTCTATTTACAGTATCAATGTTATCAGTAACTAGAGACATGCAGCCACATAGATCTCAAACCCTTCAATGTATACAGTAATGACTTTCTTACTGTTATTTGAGAAATGTTTCATTTCATTATATCTGCAATCTATTTCTCTCCCTGGGGGCCTTCTTCGGCCAACATTTCTATAACGTGACTATTTTAAGCAATAAAAACATAATGTTTACTATGGCTGACAAAATCTTGCCAATCAAATGCAGCCAGTTGAGTCACATGACAAGTGTTGTCATGTGACTGCGTGCCGCGGCACCAGCTGTTGTGATGGCTCGCTGGTTGCAACTGCAGGCTTTCAGCAGTGCTGTCACTAAATATACCAAACTCCTCTGTTAAATGATCAGATTTTAGACATGTCCCTGGTAATTGTTGGAACTTAACCCACATTTTTAGGATTGTTAAGTCTTTTTAACTGATCTACAGTTCGGCATTGTTCGGCTTGATTCTTGTGTTGAAAGTCTTCCTCATGCCTCTTCCTGTGACCTGACCAATCAGTGGTCGGCAGTCTGAGGCATAGTATCTGCTCAGCTCGCTTAGAACCTCGCCAGAGCAGGTACAAAAAAAAGTACCAGGTACTATCGCTAATAGAAAATACAAATCAAAATAACCCTGTCATGCCGAGGTGATTGTGAATGTGGTTTACAGAAGCTTTTGCTGAAATCATGAGGTTTGATTGACATTGTGGTCTCTGCCTCCTCTCAAACATCCATGATCAGGCATAATATTCCATCTTAGGGTGCATAATTATTGTATTAAATATCTGGAGTGACAACACTGTTATTATTCACTTACTCCACCAATGCTTCTAGTGTCAACAGTGACTATCATAATTGGTGTCTCTGCATTTTCTCATGTGCTTGCAAACAAACAGTTCCAGATTATACAGTGACAGCTCTGCCTGCTGATATGGCAGTGAATAAAAACAGAAATTGCTTTTCATCAACCTGTGATGGTAAATTATCTTTTTTTACCCCCTCCAGTCTGCACTGTCGTGTCTTTGAGATGGGATACATGAGGGAAACATTTGCACAGAGGATGAGACATCGCTGAGGATGTTTGTGGCTTGATCTCTTTCTAGAGAACCATGAAATGAGACCATAGTTCACCTGTAAAGTCATTTAAAGGTGCAGTAGACAGGAGTGGCATCATTGATCAATAATCCCATAATAACCTTTCAGCATAATGTAAATGATGTGATCTGAGAGAGAAAAAGACTCCTGTTCCACCTCTGGGCTCCATTCACAGCCACACAACTAAATATGTCCAAACGGTTGACTCTGACCAATCACACGCATACAAGATCATTTGGTGGAATGATTGCTACTCCAGCACCAGCAACAACTACCTACTGTGCTAAGAAACCTAAGGGACCACTGTTTAAGCAGCCAGCATGTCCATGTGGGTCCCATAAGGGTTACATTCAAGTTGAATTTGGGTCCCTGTGGTTTCCATGGTGGCACCACCTTTGTTTTGCCCACATGGGCTTCCCATGGGGCCCATGTTACTGAAACCATATGGGACCTGCATAAATAGCATAATTAAAGACCATGCTTGCTTAGTACCCACATAGTGCACAGGTAGCCTGGAAAGAGTACTCAGTGGGCAAACACGAGTGGGGCCACCATGGAAACCACGGAGGAACCCCCTTAGGACCCATATTGTCAACCTGAATATAACCCTTATGGGGCCCACATTGACATGCTGGCATTTATTCAGGTCATCAGCTCTTAAAGCCTGATTTGTGAAGTACTTTAAATCGTTTGACAGAAATCGACAGAAAAAAGTGTCACACTTTCCTCTCACAGTTTGATTGTCTCCAGGTAGACATTTCATCTTTAATCCTTGGACCAAATAGTCGTACCAACAAGTAACAGAGGTGTTGGTGTTCCCCTGTTGTCCTCTCAGTGAAGGTTATTTCAAAATCTCATCAGGATGATAGAATGGAAAATCAATGAGCTGGACGGAAGTGTGCAGGTACACAGTGATAATGGAAACATTTCGTTGGAGCACAAATTGAAAACATTGAGCAACTTATCAAGTTTTGGCAATTAGCAAACGTGTCAAGCTACGAGGTAGAAATCAGACTTAACCCTTCTGAAATGTGAGCTAATGAAGTTATCTTACATTGATGCTTGGTCTGATGGTCTACCACTTTTGACCAATAACTGTATATAAGACATCTCAATAGCCCCTTGTGGCTGGCTATAGCATTGTTATAAACTCCACCACCTCAGTGTACACAAAGTTGTCCCAAATTGAACCCCCTGCACAATAAACAAGCTTATTTTCATTCATAATAATGTAATGTTTAATATAATAAATGAAATATGTTATTGGGTGTATGACACAAAACTGTAGTGTAGAGTTTTTTGACTGGTCTTCAGATTAAAAAAGCACTACATATACAGACCATTTCCCCATTAAAATTATACCCAGCAGGACTGCTATGGCAGCATCACTTTGCAGCTCATTTTCATTTGATTCCAAAGCAACCATCTCTTCCCCTGAGGGCTGCTTGAGAGGAGATCACACACCACTGCCTGAACAGCACATTTAACTTCATCACTCCTAAAGCTCAGGTGTTTGTGTCGTGGATCCAGAAAAGTGGTGATGCATGCAACTTTGAGAGCACCGCTGACAGGCCTATTAAAATGTGCATTAACAGATAGATTTTTTTTTTTTTATGATCAGATGACATTTGAGTATGTGGAAATCATGCCCTTTCCTGATATCCCTTCAAGTGCTGTGGAGGGAGGAGCCAAAGCTAAGTGTTGAAGATGTCAGGTCTCTGAATTAAAGGAATACTTCACCGATTTGCATTTAGATTTGTATTACGAGAATAGCGATAGTTTTTTTGCATAATTTCGCTTCCCTCCCTCAGTTTCTCCTGAGTCGAGAACTATCTTCCTTTTTAGTTTTGTGACATGTCTACCACTGGTGCACTTTTTAGACCCACCCGTAGAAGAACTCCCCATCGCCTACATGGCCTTCCCTGACAGTAGTGTTGTTCCCACGATGCCACATGACTGCGTTCCGTTATACTCGTACACAGCTGTGAAGTCACTCTGGGAAATAAGGCTTCAGGCTATCCGCTATCAGCTTGCACTGCTCTGAATGTTTGTAATGTGTAAGTCTGTAATTTATTTGCCAACTAATGCCTCACAGGGATTGGTGTGTTTCCACAACTAGTGCTGTCTGCTTCACTCTGTAAGAAGGGGGTGTGGCCTGGGAGTTGTTGTCATTCTACAATCAAGTCAGTCTGTAGTCATTGTCATCTATATGAGCCAAAAATACATTTTCTGCCTTTCTCGGCCAAGAGGGCACTTACAGTTGAGGCCAAAATTATTAGCCCCCCTTGTGAAATTAGCCAAAACTCTTTATTTCTCTCTGGAAATTACCATTAACAACAAGTGCTTGTATTGCATTTGTTTCCAAAATAACAAAGACAAAAGGTCCACTAAGTTTGATTAGAATATTTTATTGATACACTGAATTGAAACAAGAAAAGGCAAAAATGAGACATCCAAAATTATTAGCCCCCTGGCCATTAATAGTCAATAGTGTACCATTTCTGAGCCACAGCTGACAACAACCTCTTAAAGTAGTTCTTTACTAGGTTGGCACAGGTCTTCTGAGGGATTTTGGCCTATTCTTCCATTGCAAAGTGTTCCAGCTGGTCCAAATTGCGTGGTTTCCGAGCATGGACATTCACCTTGAGCACCCGCTACAGATTCTCAATAGGATTGAGGTCTGGGCTCTGTGCAGGTCATTCCAGGACCTTCGTTTTGGTATCCTTAATGAACTGTTGAACCAATTTTGATGTGTGCTTCGGGTCATTGTCTTGTTGGAAGACCCAGTGACCACCTATGGATAGACTACGAGCAGATTTCTGCATATTATTCCTCAAAATTTCAACATAATTTTCTTTTTTCCTGATGTCATACACCCGAACAAGGCTCCCTGTGCCCAAGGCTGCAAAACAGCCCCACAGCATGATGCTCCCACCACCATGGGAACTGTGTTCTTTGGGTTGAAGGTCTCTCCCTTTCTTCGCCAAACATACGCCACATCCATGTGCCCAAACAGTTCCAGTTTAGTCTCATCAGACCAAAGCACAGACTTCCAAAACTCATCTTTAGCTTTCAAATGTTCACTGGCAAACTTCAGTCTTGCTTTGATGTGCCGCTCTTTGAGTAAAGGGGTTCTTCTCAGACGATGGCCGTGAAGCCCATCACGATGAAGAGCCCTCACAACTGTGTTCCTTGAAACATCAACTCCAGAAGATGCCAGGTCAGCAACAATCATCTTGGCAGATGTCTGGGGGTTCTTGCTGACATCTCTGACGATTTTCCAGAGTTTTTCTCTCCAGAGTTCTTGAAATCTTGTGCTTACGACCACGCCCAGGTTTGTTTCTTACTGAATTTGTCTCCTTGTACTTGGCAATGATGCAACGTACAGCGGTTCTAGACACTGTGAAACGCTTGGAAATGGCAGTATAACCTTCCCCCTTCTCCTGAGCCTCCACTATCTTCTTTCTGAGCTCAAAACTGATTTCCTTTGTCTTTGGCATGATGAGTAAAAGTAATCCCTCTCAATGTGCACATGTGCCCTGTTCCTTGGATTCCTTTTATGCTGATTTAATGCTCAGGTGTTGTCAGGAAGCCAATTGACTGCACAGGTGTGGTTTGAAACCTGATTGGTTAATTAGGTTTGTTTTGAAAATAAAAATTCATATGGGGGCTAATATTTTTGACCACCCCATTTTTCACTATATTTGATATAAAGCAAGCCAAAAGATGTATTTTATATCCAAAATGTACCAAAAGCTACTAAATGGCACTGGTGAATGTTAGATTATATCAAGTCTTATCAATGCTGCAAACATTGGGAAGAATTTTAGGAAAATGTTCCATAATTCCTGGGGGGCTAATAATTTTGGCCTCAACTGTAGGTCAAATATTAATTCACATTACTACTACATAGATTACACAGATTTTTAATAAAAAAATCATCTTTCCAGTGGTGAATGAATCCTATAAGCAGTGAAAGAGGTTGGTCTCATGAAACTTCACTCATGTAACAGAAGCATTGATCACTTTTTAGGATTAATTTGATCATATTTGACTGCTAATTCCGTAAATGTATTTTTTATGTTCTAGCAACCATTTAAGTGAAGTTATGGCTCTCTACTGATTAATTTAAATAGGAACATAGTCTTCCTCCATCCCACTGCCACTGGTCAAAAAGTTAAATTAAAACAGGTTTCTACCGGTGGGCATTTTTCAAATTATGGGCGAGTGAAGGGCAGGTTGGCTTACCTGAATAGGACACAAGGTCGCCTAAAAGCTTTGAGGCACTGATGGACACACCGTCGGATTTTTATGTCACAGTTTACAGCCTTTGGTTTTCTGTGATGAGGTCCCTGAAATAAATAATTTAAATGATGTAAAATAAATAATGGGTAAAAAAAAAGAATAAAACACAGGACATCCCAAACACTTGTAAAGGGAATGGTGTTTGTCACTGTTATTAACAGGTTCATTGCTATACCTGATCATTTTAGAGGGAAAGGTTTTTGTCTGAAATAGTCATGCAAGTTCATTAGGGCTGCCAGGTGGTAATGTTTTTCTTCTAATAATAATCATTGCTGGCAGGCCGTACACTGGGAGGTGTTCAGCAGTCAGTGTTGTTCTATGTTTTGCTATTTCATTGCATTTTGGTCAACCTTGATTTTAAAATGGGCTCGATAAAAATTCCAATTACACTGCCACTTATACAGAGTCACATATAGACTAGTTGCATAAAGAAATGCTAAAACTGCCTTAATGGTATGGTGATGATTGGAAAAGCATGAAAGCCCCACGTCAGTTCATTAAACAACTGTTGTTCTCTATTGAATTGACCACATTAAAATAAAGCATCTTTAACTGTCTCTGGGTGCCCACACTGGCACAGACCAGTGTACCAGATACATATACATGTATGTATATGTATATATATATATATACGTGTGTGTATATATATATGTATATGTATTATTATTATTTTTTTTAAATCAGTTCTGTAGGGTCTTACTATGAGGTAAAAGTAGGTAAATTCAATACTGTGTGTTTAGAGGAGGTGAGGATGGGCAGGTGGGCAAACAATAAACCCCCACTAATGGCCTCACACTTCACACTGTCAGTTATTGTAATGGTAAATGCTTTGTATTAATATTTCTAGTCCCGATGACCACTCAAAGAGCTTCACACTACAGTTTTGTCAGGGATATGAGAGCAAGAGGCAAATGAAAGAGAAGATGAAGGTAGTGATGCGACACACAGATGTCACAGATGCAGATGCTGGCTGTTGTGACACACATCTATGCAGAGTTTGTTTCTCTCTCATATCATTCGCTTCACTTCGCACACTGCCACGACCAATTAGGGGTTAAGTGTCTTGCCCAAGGACAAACTGGCATGTAGACCAGAGGATCAAGTAATCAAAACCCCAAACTTGTTTGGAATACAACTGCCTCTATCCACTGATCCACAGCAGCCCCTCTGTTGATACATGTGTTTGTTTCTGTTAGCGTCTGTCCAAATCGCTTAAAAGGCGTGAGGAGTTGAAAACAACACACATCAGTCGTTTGCACAGCTCTTCAACAACCCTTTTGGCATCACAGTTGTTGTAACATTTATATCAGACGTTGAGGATTCTGTCAATGTATAGGTAGCCATGCTAATCCACGCCCTGGAAATCCTAGTGAAATGCACACTCACTCACACACTTTGAAGAAAGAAAAAAAAGCAACCGATACATCTCCACCCTGTTTACCCTCTCATCACATCTCTGCCCTGGCCTTTGTCTTTGCCTCAGCAGCTTGTACCACTCTGGATTGCTGTGAAGACTCTCATCACGCGCACTGAACTACACTGACAGGGTGAGTGCAGATAGGCAGGTTGTTTAGTAACAGACAAATGTCTATAATAACAGCGTGCTGAAGAAATGAGCTAAGGAGGCGTGACGTTGTGACAGACAGTTATCTGCTATTAACTTCTTATGCATTCGCATGCTGAGATCTGTTAACAAAGATGTGTCAATAAAAAAAAATGCATCTTCATTTTTGTATCTCACATTGTTGCTTGGCAATATTTTTTTTTGCTGAAAGATAAAGCTGGCGGGTTCCGAAGATCAAATGAAATTGGTCGTCAGTGGACAGTGGTTGTCACGACAGTTTGCAAATTGTAAAAAAAAAAAAAAAATGAAAGAAAACACAAAAGGCAAAAACAATCCACATGAGGAGGGAAAGGCATAAAGAAAAACTGGAAAACTTTAAATACTGGGAACAATATCACAGGGACACACACAAGGGAAAAGAAATACAAAAGAAAACAGTAAACAAGGAACAGAAAACCAGACACAAAGATCTAAAAACCCAAGGTTAAAAACACAGAACAATAAAGTCCAAACAGAATATTGTCTGATAAAAACTGCTTGGCGAACCCAAGAATCATGATGTTGTCTTAAAGTATTTCAAGGTGTATACACTCTGACTAACTTCACATATTAGTTAAAATTGTTTCAGAACCCAGACAAAAGTGTTGATTTAGGTAAAGGGGTAGTGGTGGGTGTGCATCTATTTCCTCTTGTTTTTCTTTTCCCTTGTCTGCCTCTTCCTTTCTTCCTCCCTTTCTCTATGTTGTTGTGACAGATGACGGAAGCTTGAAAAGGTGCACCATGTCAACATTGCTTGCCGAAGCAGCCACGATCAGGTGCTTTCCACTTCACAACAGCATTTCCCATCAATTATTCAGATGCCTTGAAATAAAGCAGTTTGCCTTTTCTAGGCCCTACGAAGGAAAGAGAGAATTGTAAATGGGAACACACAGACGTGGCTACACTTCCTGTGCTCGTGCAATTAAAATGGTCATTTTTGATAGATTCAAAGGAGGGAGGGAAAAAGTGGGAGTCCACTGGCTTTTTTAGAGGATGAGATGTAAAAAGTGGATTATTCTTACTCCTGTTGCAGTTATGTTGTCACTTCAAATGAACTATTCCCTCCATGTCAGTACATTAGCAGGTTTTTACGGCACCAATGCTGATAATGATGTTGATCAATTTGACATATGAAGGAAATCTGCATCCTTAGATAACAGGGACCCAGGAGCTGCTGGTCGACTGCTGTATCAGTTGGTTAGTTTGTGTCACTGAGGTGGCGGGGCATGGTGACGCAGTGGTTGGCACTGTTGCCTCACAGCAAGAAGGTGACGTGGTTCAATTCCTGGTCTGGGACCTTTCTGTGTGGAGTTTGCATGTTCTCCCCATGTTTGCGTGGGTTTCCCCCGCACTCTCCGGTTTCCTCCCACCATCAAAAAAACATGTTAGAATGTCAGTTACATTCGGTCAGGTTGGTCCCCTGTGGTGGCGCGCTCAGTCGCAGCGGCTCTGATCAACCCTCCACCTGACCTTGACATTTCGCTGTGCAATACCGGTTGTATAATCACAATAAAGATGCTTTGCTTTCCTTTCCTGAGGTAAATCTGAAAGGAAGGAATTTAAAAAGAATGAAATCACAAAATAAGACCTTTGAATGTACCAATGGAGGACGCAGTAGTGGTTTTATATACTGCGGTGTAGAGAGTGGTTTACAAAATGATGTAACTTCAGTTTCCATTTTGAAAAGTTTGACTAATAGCATGATAAGGGGCAAAAACATTGCGATAGCAGGTGTATATTTTAACACTCAGTTTGTTAAAGTGTAACTAAACCCTTAAACCACTTTTGTTTTCCAGGTGTAAACCAGTGTATATGAGTATTTTGCTAGTAGTAATTCTTTGGCTTATCCAGGTGCAAATCTCACAGTTTAGTAGTATTGAAAGTATACATGTGATACAAATATGTGTATCTACTGCCTCTTTGGTCAAACACCAGTTACTGCATTCAAATTTTGCCATTGACTTTCTTAGTCCACTCATCACTGGTACAATCTTTTGTCACCCTCTTGTCCAACCAGTTCAAGGCTTGTTGTTGTTGTTTCAGACTCCTCCCCTTTTGAGCGATTAATAGGCTTGTCACACGACTGCAACTCGGTGTCAGAGTCTATGACCAGACCATGCACCTGCACTGCTCCCCACAATCCCTCCCACCTATGGTGACTGTGGCCACAAACGGGATGACGCAAATGGAACATTCCTTTCCTAATTTCACCAGCAGCAGCAACAAAATAGGCAACATACATCCACAAATTCATGCTGTTTCTTCACATTCTCACCACCTGCATACTGCAGTATACAGTGAACAGTCTGTATTTATACAGCACTTCTCTTGTCAACCACTCAAAGCTGCTTTTCTCTACAGTTTTGCCCTTCACCTATTTTTCTATCACTCATCTTTCATCTTTCATACCAGCAGAGCCGTCAAGTGTCTTCGGCATGTAGACTCGCAGAGCCCGGAAATTGAACCCACAACCTTCAAGTTGAAAGATGACTCGCTCCACCACTGAGCTGCCATCACCCCTAGTATAAAGGATACTATAAAGGATGTTCACAGTCACAATCACAGTCTTCTTCCCCGCAGCTCTAACCACTCTA
Source organism: Solea senegalensis (assembly GCF_019176455.1). Classification (NCBI taxonomy): domain Eukaryota; kingdom Metazoa; phylum Chordata; class Actinopteri; order Pleuronectiformes; family Soleidae; genus Solea; species Solea senegalensis. The sequence goes on from NC_058026.1 coordinate 16,692,606, forward strand.
GCCCATTCGTTGACCTTTTATATTCAGACGATGCTTTTGCCTACAGAAGTGCCGCTGCCTGTTTGTTGTTTTTTTCTTGCTGTCGTCTGTAAAATATCATGACTGCTGTGACTGAAAATCCCAGGAGAAGAGCAGTTCCTGAGACACTCATATCGGTCCGTCTGGCAACATCAGTGTTTGGTTTGAACAACAACCCAACAGTGTCCGTAAGCTGCTGCCACTCGATTGTCTGATTAGATAGTTCCAATATCAAGCACATATACGGGTGAGCTTCATAAATGGTTGTATTTTTCAAATATTGAACTTTTCAAAGAAGGTTATGAGGTTTATAACTTGGACCAAGATTTAAACACATTGACACATTACCTTAAGTAGAATCATCACACCATTTAAGCGGTAATTAATATTGTAATAAACATTTTGGATTTCTTATTAGCAACATTACATGCACTATAATTTTATCATGTTTTATAACACCATATGAATCTGAAACATGACAAGAGATAATGAGTGATAATAATATAGAAAACCTTTTGTATTCCATCACAAGATATTCATGACAATACAGTGAGACAGTAATTAGAATATAGGAGGTTAATATTAATGTATTACGAAGGCTAATACATCCTTTATTAACAGTTACCAATGCACTTTAGCATCTACTCATTGTTATAAAAACCCCCACATCTTATTAATGTTTATAATAAGTACATACCTTTTAGAAATAAAAAAAAAAACCAATGGTGGCTTATAAACTATAATACATGTAATAGTTATGCTTTTATTAACACTCATTTGTGTTTATAAGCATCATACGGTCTTATAAAATTGTTAATTACAGTTTATTACAAGGAACTTGTAATAACAGGCCGACAGTAAAGAGTCAAGTTTTTTTGTATTGTGGTTGTATGGGGTACTGACATATTGTCAGCACTGCCTCAGCTGACTGTCCCCCTGCTGCCAGCGGGGACACAACAAAATCACCCTAAAGACACTAAATATAAGCTGATCATGCTTAAATGTGTGCTATTTTATGAATATCTTTGCTGTGTTATCTCACTGTTAAACAGCATTTTCTTTCTAGATATCAGTTTCCTTCTGGAAAGTTTGTAGAATTGCATTTTAAGGCTCCCAAAACACACAAAAAAAATTGATTTGATACAAAACTACTGCATATTCTGATCAGCTTGTTCTCATGTGCACAGGTTTAGTTTGTGAAGCCTATAGTTTTCTAGTGTTAGCATAACTGTCTTAGATGCACTGACATTTACAAAATGCATTGCTGCAGTGCTACTGTATGTGACGCGCTATATCTGATACGATCTGGCTCCTCTGCCCTTTATTCAGATACATTTGTCATGTCTGTTGACAAACATGCCTATACTGCTAGTTATTACCTTGAAGACGTCTATGTGCGTATGATGCACGCGGCGATGTCCTGTGCTTTACCACACGCACATAACATAGTTTGCACAGCGCGGTTTTCCTGTCAGCAACACAAACGTTGTTGCAAAAACTCCTGCAAACTATTTCCACACGGTTAATTTCAGAGGTAATAGGAAGTTTTCCTTTACCTTTGTTAACAAGTTTCGGCTGACAAGGCACCTAGTTAGTCCACTTGAGGTCAGTGTGAGCACTGTTAGCTGTCCTGTTAATCAGATATTAACTTGTTTTGTATTGCTTTTTCCGTGATGATGATTGTTGGGGACATGATCTGACCCCAAAATCGATATCCATCCAACACGTTATAACAGCCACTGAAACACCATGGATGCAACATGTGGAAAACAAAGAATTTTGATCATTTCAAAAAATGTGTCTGATAGCTCCAGTGTATGGCGATGGATGTGTGGCTGTGGGGCAAGTAAACAAATAAACAGATCAAACAGGACATACCATAAACCTCCTGTGGAGGACAAAACGCATGGAGTCAGATGTGGAGTGGATCAATAAATGACCTGCAGTTATATGTCAAACCAGTGTTCTCAGGATATGCTTATACAGCCAGTAGAGCCTGACATGAGATCATTGCATCCCTACTCTTCGCCCATGTGTCTGTAGACCAGCGATCGCACTAGAAATTCTAGCTGTCCGTCATTTTGACAGGACTGTGGCGTCTTCCTGTGGGTAAAAGCACACAGACACTCTGGTGTCTCCTTCACATCTCAACGGCGAGGTCACAGGACACTGCTGTACTTCTGTCACTCCCTCCTCTGTTACGGAGATTTTTGATTATCAGGTGAGATGACCTTTGATGGAAACCCCCGGAGTCAGTGAAGTGTTAAGTTGACGACAGCTCAGATCCGAGGAGAACTGAGACTATGCCTGACATGTGAACAGTAAGGCATCATTGCAGATTCTGGCGAGCAGCGTGCCAGGTTCGTAAGACTTGAGAAAGGCGCCTACTTTGTGTCTTATCGTACGTTATGGCTATTAATACCGTATACCAGGCCTGATTATGAGAATATGTGAGTAATTGAACTTAATGTTGGCTGAAGATGCTTCAGCAAATCTGACTCCGACTTTTTAATTACAATTAGTTTTACACACACACCAATTACTGATAGTGAGTTTGACCTCTGCGTTTACCCCATTGTTTTACACACCAGTAGTGAAGATACAAACTACCACAAGATACCAATACCAGCCATGGCTGTCCAATCAATGTGTTGGCTGGGTAAAATAAAATAAAAAATATTATAAAACAGTGCATTTTGATTTTGCTTTTACTGTACCCCTCACATGTAAGTGAAGTGGCTGCAGCTCTCATGAGAAAAAAAAAATGGCAATGAATGGAGGCAGCAGTGGAAAAACAACTCCTGAGTGCTGTGATGTAAAATCACTAATATTCTCTTTGGACTTTGGTGCAGGTGATTTTAATAGGTAAGCCATCTGTTAAGTGGCTAAAATGGGCTTTCCTTTGTGTACCCATTGAAAGCCACGTCTTTAGTGAGAGTGAGCTAACAGCACCTCATATAACCACACACACAACGTTAATTGTCCCACAAGAAATATCACTAAACCGATGTTTCAAATAATGCGATGTCTCCTTCAGCACATCAGTGCAAGCAATCGTAACTTGCCCAAGGACACTTCAGTAATGATCAAGCAAGTGTCACAGAGAAATTGGACAAATCTGACTCCTTGGATTTCTGAGTTGGATGCCACAAGCTCTGCCATGGCACTCACACATATCACATAACGTGATTCGAGAATCGGTGGCCCACTCATAAAAGTTGTCGCACACACACACACACAAATGAGCTGTGATAAAGTTCAAAGCCTTGCCTCCGAGTGCCCCACTCCTGAACGAATACGTCTCCGAAATACGGCTAAATAATGCATCCACAGAGAGCGCGTGGTTACCTGCAATGCCCCACTTGGATTCATCAAAGTTGGCGGCTCGGGGAGATCGTCGGCCCACTGAGGACCCCGAGGTGAGAAGATAGATATGCTTATCCACTGATATGGGAACAAACCTGTCACTGGCAAGCTCAGCTGTGACAGCAACAAGGCACTGACTCAGCCATTGGGAGATGCAGTAGCTGGCCGAACTGCCAGTCTCTATTTAGAATTAGAGCAGTAATCGATACAGCAACCATTCACCCTGGCCCCTCGCCTTGTCTGTGACTAAACGGAAGGCTCCAGATCTACAGAGGTGGACTTCTTGTTGTCGAAGTCGCAGACTTTGAAACTTTTATGAAGTCTGTGCTGCCTCACTCGTTTCCAAATTCAGTGTAGTGAGACGTTGGCGATACAACAACAATTAACTGTTCAGGGATACATTAACCTGTACTTCTATTTCAGGAAGAATTATTCAACTAAAGGGTATTTGAGTGTTCTCATTCTCATCCACTGGTTAGAAATACAGTCAGGTCTGTGTTTGAATATTTAAAGTTAAGTTTCTGTAATACTGGAATGGGATTGGTTAGACAAACATGGCTTGTATGGACACAAGCTATCACGACAGAAAATGAACTGAGCTGACATGCACCTTCATTTTTACTTTTAACTTTTTTTTTTCTGTGTAGCTTCTGGAAACATTTTCACCTCTAAAATCTTTTTACAACATTTAGTGAGTCACTTTCTTTAAAAATCCATCGACCACTGCCGATGAAAGCAGCAGTGCCAGAGCTCAAACTGCAGTAAATGTGTCCACATCAAAATCACAACATTTCGCCGCAGCCACTTTGACGCTACCTGTTGCTACACATGCTACTAATCATGTAAAGAAATCAGAGCCCTTATCAGACATATTGCACTGACTTGTGCAATATGTTAAATAAAAAATGTGGCAGGTATTAAGTGTGGTGAAAACCATGCAAGGGCAAAAATACATCAAGTTGTAAATGTTTCAAAATAAACTACAAAGTAAAGCCGACACACCATGTATCAAAATAAAATAATGTATTTTTGTATTTTAAATTAATACTAAAAAATACTCCCTGAATTTCTTTAAGGGAGAACAAATTTAAGGCGTGCTGCGTGCACATAGTCTACTGTAAACATTGTGTCAATATAGTCAATAACACAGCACAGCCTATCTTAAAATGAAATAAATAAAAATAAAATGAGCCAGAAATCCTGCAAGTGATGGAATACGGGGATGCCATCTCCCGCGTTGCTGTTGCAACATAGCAGTGAATGACATTGCGGTCCAAAACTCCTCTGCATGGAACAAAATGACACCATGTTGTGACAAAGCGACAACAAACTGACTCTTTGTTTGTACACAGCCGACGAAAATCAAACGGAAAGTGACGAGCCAGCATGAAGTTAAAGCGCTTTATATCTTTTTATGACTCCACTGTAAACATCCATTGTCTAATGTTTTATCCTCGCTGTTGTGAGAACTCACCGCTGACACTCCCACATCCTCTCCTGGCCATGTGCATTTGTTTTCAGAGGGGCACTTCATCGAGTGTGCCACTCTCATTTAAGAACACGCTTGTGCTTCATTGTTAACAGGGACATTCTGGTTTGTGCAGCTTTAAAGTAGTGCAAAGCCTCCTCAGGGCTTTCCAATAGAGATTTTACAGTCTGGGAAAAATGTATGCGAATGCAAAAATGTACGTCTTTAGTCCCAGTATAGGTTCTAAGATTTGTTGCAGCAATTATACTGTGGAAGTCGAAGAAATGTTACAGGACATCAAACATCCTCGAGTCTAGTCTTTTATCCCAGTGTACTACTGATATTCGTCAAAATGCTCTTTTGACATCTGTGACACAATGAATGCAAGTATCTAGAACGCTAAGAAAGATGAGGTCCTTGACATTATAATATTTACAAGTGATTTACAAGCTGGGTCATATTTCTCTGGGCTTATCACTTCCTTCTCTTGAAATCAGCAGAAATCAAGTTTACGTTACTTGGCTTTCAGAGTCAGGTGTGTGTGTGAGGTCACAGAACTATACTCTCTTTCACCAGGAGCTCCAACTTATCCAATGTTGGTGATGATGCTCTCTTTTTGACACATACACTGATGTCTGCTCTGGACTCTTGGACTGGAACTGTATGTATTGCTCTGTAGTTTGTACTATGATGTCTGGCTGTGGACACTTTCTTTGGCACCTTGCTTGTTCTTTGTTGTGTTTATTTTTTCTTTTCTTGTTGTAACTTCTGTGGTATTTGAAAATGTAATAAATACACTTTTGCAAACAAAAAAAGAAAAGAAAAAAAAAAGAGGGTGCGCACAGCACATTCAGTGCTGAGTGTAGGTGTGTCGGAAAATTGGGCCTTGACAGTAGAGGGAGATGCACACAGATAGGCCAATGGACTAATGATTTATTAAGGAAAATGAATGTAGACATAATTTAAGCAGTGTATGTGTAGTCAGTAACATCAGTAGTATAAATGAGTGCCAGAGTGCAGTGTTGTATGCCCACTCACTCTGTCCCTGCTCACCTGCACTGTCTGAAAGACAACTACATACACTGCACCCCTGCTAGAAATCAGTAACATATTCTTAAATTGATTTAAATGTTCTTGTCTTCCACCATTAAGAATAAAAAAGCACGCCAAGTCAAGAGATGGGGATGTGAGGCCTTGTTGGCCAATCAGAAGAGAGATGGAGAAAATGTCACTACCCGTTCTGTGAACTGCATCCTGGCGGGAGTTTTTCCAAGATATGTGTTAAATGTATCAAAGGCCAAGATGCACATAAATAGCTTTGTTTTCAAAAAATACCCAGAGGCCTATGGACAGGAGCCTATTGATGTCAACTTAGACCGGCATGATTCAGTATAACAACGATGAAAATGACGTGTACTCACCATATACAGCTAATCCTCGGTTTCCCAGCGCTCACAGATATGAATACATTGTTAGAATTTACTTCTACACCGCAGAAAGTCAAAGGAGCCACCGAGTGTGTGAAGTCTGGGTTGCTAGGTTACAGGCATTTAAAAAGTGGTGTTACTGACACTCATCAGTACACCTGTCAGCTAAACACAATCTGAGGTTGGAAGTCACAGGCGGTGCCTGAAATGACTCTCTGCTCCACTATTTGTACTATTTAGTGAGTATTATTCTACCCTTTATAGCAGATTCAAATTAATGACAACAGTAGTCACTAATCAGGCAATTATGTGTTCATCTTCAGTGGCTCAGGTAAAATTCATTTTCTTCACTGATGTTTCAGGACATTCATACGGAAAAGGTTAAGAAACAACAAAAGGCACAGGAATGTCTCAGCGGAAACTATGGAACCCATAAACAGTTGCAAATGATCCCAAAGTTCCCAGAGACGTTGTGTGCTTTCAGTGCTGAATTCAGTTTTGAGAATATGTTCATTGACGTTAGACAGCCTTTGCTGGGTGGAAACGGAAGCGTGAGAAACCAGTAAGCTTAAATATGTTGTTATGACTTGAGTTTGAAATGAGTTTGAAATGAGTTAACTCAGTTACACAAACTCACCAAATGAGGCGGCTCCTGTAACCCTGGGAACCAAAATAGTTGATTTTCCCTATGGAATTTCAGTGAGTGTTGACTGTGGCCCTTTGGTTAAGCAGTTCTGGTTGGATGTCATTATTATTAGTCATGTTTATTGAGTATTGATGTCAACCCTGACCTGATGATTTGTATATTGGGTTTGAAAATGGACATTGAACAACCAACAATTATACAAATAAGTGTTGCTCTGGCTTTTCTGTCAGTTAAAAAGGATCATTTTAAGGACTTAGAAAAAACACAAACTGAACTACGTCAATGTCTTCTTAGCTCTCTAAGAAGACAATAAATTTGATGAAAGTGAAAGACCATGCAATATGAAATCATATAATATACCATATAATATTGACTCAGTTGTCTTACGCTGTACCCCCTCTATTTCTTTTTCTTCTTTTTATTTGTTATAAATGATAATAATGATAACATATTTACTTTTCCCTTAATGTTTTCTTGTCATAATGTGGTCATTATTATAATTGCATGTATTAATATAAGTAGTATATTCTCCTATATAGTCCTCATTATTTTTACAGTATGGCCATGTGTTTCCCCTTTTTCAGTTGCCCTAACTTTCTGATTGTGTTTTTGTCTGACTCCCCAGTGTCTGTGCTGTAATTCATTTGAGTGCAAAGCTTAAGTTAAACCTATAGATTTGGGGTACATTTGTATTAACTAAGATAAGGCAATGTGTTAAGAGAAAAGACATCTCCTGTCAAGTAAAAAGTAAAATAAGCCCACTGAAATATTTAAAAGAGACCACTGTTTTTTTGGTTTTTTTTAAATGATGATCTTATATTTAAGTGGCTAAATACTGAAATTAAGTTTTTAGTTTAATCCCAAAGAGTCTGTCCAATCCTGCAGGGATGTTGGGATAGTATGGCTGTTTCGTAAAGCCCCTGATTCCCCTGCAAAAACTGCCAGAAAATACTATGTTTCGAGTGTGTAGTGAGTTTTAATTTCAGAGAAACTCAGTTCAGATCATGCACGTGCAACACAGATGACCATTAATCCACAGATGTAGAACAAAACAAAGTGACATAATCTAATCCAAATCAATTTTTTTGTAAGCCTGTTATCAGCTGTTACCATAGCTGTAGCACAGAGAAAGAAACACATCTATTACCATTACTCTTAAAGTGAGAAAAATCATCTACATAGATCGTGCAGACTACACTGTGGAGACACACCTGACATCGAAGCCTCATCGGCTAATCCGACAGGAGCTTGCTTGCAGTGCAGTCAGGTGTCTGCTGAGACGACGACAGTAACTAATGGGACTAAAAAAAAACTAAACATAAAACACAAAAACTCACCTTATAGCAAAGCAATTAAGCATAAGAAACCACTGTGATAAGGGACTTTCCCTTGAAAACACTTTTTCTTTGGGGCGATGCAATAGTGAGTTTTTTTACCCAGCGTCTTAGCAGTCTCCTATGCACTGGTGATCATAAAAATTTATTTTATTTTGGCGTCTCGCTCTAGGGGTCGCCACAGTGGATCACCTGCTTTTTCATTGATTTGCATTTTTGCACTTGAGCCTTTGGGTTACAAACCAAGTTCCCTTCCACTTGGCCATGGCCTGTACCCACTGTTGATCATAAAATATAGGATGGTATAGGTGCACAAAAGTATCTCGGGAAAATGCCTACTAAAACCCCTGCAGTCTTGATTAAATGCTGAATGCACTGCCTAGTTTTCTCTTTTTGATAAATGCCAGGTAAACTTTTCCTTGTATGTTGTTAGTCTTCCTTCCCTCATCTCTCCATTAACAAATGCTCATTGAAATGTGCTCATTTGATTGGCACATTCATGGATGTTGGAGGACAGAGAACAGTTATAGGGACAGGGCAAGGTAGAGGCAGATGATCTGTTGTGGGAGAAGAAGCCAAAAGGTGAAGAAGAAGATTGGCAGAGTGGAATCAGGGACATGGGACTGGGCAGAGTTTTCGTAGACCTTGAGTGCTGTAAAAGGTTAAAAAAAAAATTGCCCCACCAGTTAAAATATAAAATTCTGTCAAAACACTCATCACAAGCATAAAGGTGAGTACTCAAAGAATGAAATTTCATTTAGAAATGGAGCAATATGTAGTTCTGAATAAAAAAATTGTTGTTGGTGCAAAATTAAAATGTGAAAAAAATCCCTCACTCTCACCTCAGGACTATAAACCCCTATATGTTTGCCATGCGATGCTGATGCGATGTCCAGCGTGTACCCCACATTTCGCCCCCATGTCCAGCGCCCTCATGTGGAGGATGAAGAAGTAGACAATGTATGAATGAATGTCAGAACGCAACACAATCCACAAAAGCTGGGAAAAAAAGGGTCCCGGTTCTTGTCATTCAGCCTGTCCTCTATGTTTAATCCTTACTGTATCTAATGACTCCCAGAGCAACTTGACTAATTATATTTGTACAACAGTGAATGAAACCAGCACCATATGTCAGTCTGTGACCTTCTATCAAAGGAAAAGGTCAATTACAGTTGCATGACCAAGGACACTCTTTCATAGCTTGACCTTTGGGCTTGATGTGCCAAGAAAACCCACAAGAGCTTTATCTAAATGTCACGTTTCCTGACATCAGTGCATCATTGCTCAAGCTTTGGTGTATTTACTGTGATCCTGCACTGACTTGGATACACTTCCGAGCGTCTACACATATCGTAGCTTATACAATTAGTGCGAGAGGTTGACATGCACCTTTCTTAATGAACCTTGTATTTACTCCTTTATGCACCATTTCGACTAGTCAAGATAAAGCCACAGGTCAGACAGCGGTGCAGTGGCCAGCACTGTTGCCTTGCAGCAAAAAGGTGGCCCTGCAATGGACTGGCGACATGTCCTGGGTTTACCCCGCGTTTCTGCTTGTGTCAGCAGGGATTGGCTCCAGCCCTCCATGACCCTTATGTGGAGGATTAAGTGGTAGACAATAAATGAATGAAAAAGAAAGTCATTTAAACCTGCTAATAGCTGGCTTTTGTCTGCACTGGGAATAGATACAATCAACATTTACTTCTGGGTCAAATGACACTGCGGCTCGGGTTGGCAGTAATGTCAACTCAACACCCAGGTGAACATGGTCATTTTGCCATGCACAACAGTATATTGGCGAACTACTTGCAGAGTCTGCACCTTTTTTCTTCATGACCTTACTAAGCACAGCTTTTAAGAAGCAATTCCAATCAGTTGCTGAGGTTGAAGATGTGAAAGTGTAAGTAAAAATAATGAAATAGTGCTCACGTGACTCAGTTTCTATGAACTCCATGTTGGCAGGCCTAAGATGCAGCAAAAATGAACAGAACCGGTGCCGGATTCAACCGGTCAGAGTTCACTGCCCACTTAAACATGGAGTTTGTAAACTGCATTAAACTGCACTGAAATCTTACAAGAGCCTGGAGGGAGACAAATGGGCGTAATCTGGCTTTGTGACAAACATTGAACGGCTAAAGATAGCATTGTTGTCACTGGAAGGGTAAGTGTTCCTAACATAACATTAGCATTAGCAACAGGCAGTGCAATGCAAATAATTGCCGTGCAGACAAGCTCTTGTCTCGTCCATTATTTACCAAGAGCTCACCGCCAAATACGTGGCTTGTGGGTTCCCATCACTCAGTCTCCTTCTGCCTGTTGTGACCCTTCATAGCAGGGATCCATCTCCACCATCTCTCTGAATATGTGGGGCATCCAGTAAAATGCTCTCCTGTCTTCCACTGTTATGGTGTCCTGGGGCTCAACATCTATCTACCATCTTCACTTCTATGATGAAAACAGCCAGCAAAGAGACAGGTTGTTTGACATATTGCCTGATTTGTGTGTGAACTGTGGTGTTTCCTGCCAGAGGCCGTTACCTTGGTTGTGTGACGTCAGCTACCAGAGCTTTATTGAGGAAAAACCCAAAGTCAATTATCATTTTTAGTAGGTTTGCTTGGGTTTAAAAAAATGCATATACCTACTAATTTGGTTTTAGTGAGAGATGTTGTGGTATAGTATTTCCGTTTTTGAACAGCTCTCAAACTTGGGTCCATGACTCATAGCTATCTGTGATAAAATGATGCCTCATCAGGACAACAGAAACATGTTTCTGTGAACATGTACAGTTAGACCCGAGCACCTCCCCTTTTGCCCTCTGACCTAATTATATCGTTATGTGCAACACTACATCAATTTAAAATTGAAATTTTGCCCAATGTGCTGCTGATATTTTTTCATTTCCAAATGTCAAGTATGTCTATTATCAGTATGTGTTAAGTATGTTCCTGAGATTTTCCACTGCAACCTTTTTACTAAGTGTACTGTTAATCGCATTGTACATATTAGACTGTTTTATATTATATATCTAATATTTTCCTTTATTTCTTATATTTTATGGCGTTTACATTTATGCACGCTTACTATTCATCACCTTAACTAAAATGAAAGAGGTGCTTTGCACATCTACAGTCTGTGTGTCTTATGTGCTGTGGTGCATACAAATAAAAAGAGAGACGCTCACATTTTAGATTCAATAAAGGGAAGCTGTAACAGTATACATGAGATAATCACACTTTTTGTTGACTTGCAGAAATAATGATTTTTTTTCGAGGGTCCACATTCTCTGTGTCTTTCACTGGCTGTCCTCTTTCCTTTCATGTGGTGTGGTTGTCTTTTCTTTTGTCTCCCTCCTCTGTCTGCATGGAGGAAGTGTCTTGCTTGGGTGTGGCTGACCCACTTCTACACACCTGCTGCTCATCAGGCTGATTGCCACTTCTAATAATAACAATCTCCGGCAGGCCGTACACTCATGAACCACCTGACTTTGATACCCGCTTCTCCTCATCAATCTTCAACAGTTTTGGTCCATCCTCCTGTGGTAAATATCTCAACCGTTACTCTATACCAGGGGTGTCAAACATACGGCCCGGGGGCCAGAACCGGCTCGCCAGAGGGTCCAATCCGGCCCACAGGATGAATTTGTTAAAATTTCACACTAATCTAAACGTAATGTCAAATGCTCCAGATACCCGTGACTAAATGTTTGTGCCTTTATAGATCCAGTGTGCTGTGTAAATAGTAAATTTAGGCATGATATTGTTGAAATTGCACTTATATTTCTCAAAAAATTTCATGTTTTGTAAAATTATCCTTCATTAAATGTAAAACAAAGGAGTTGTTCAAAGGTTATTATTCTATTATTTTTGCTATTTTTACTGGTCCGGCCCCCTTGAGATCAAATTGTGCTGTATGTGGCCCCTGAACAAAAATTAGTTTGACACCCCTGCTCTATACTATATATGTATAAGTCTTTTTCTGATGATCTTTGTTTTCTGTTCCTGCTTGTTTCCTCACTCACTCACTCACTCACTCACCCGTAGTTTGCCTCCCTCCTGCCCCGCTCTTTCATGTGTCTTCATCCTGTGTTCTCCTGAAACATTGTTCTGTATTCCCCTCACCTTCTTGACCTGTTCAGTACCCCATAAAGCAGCATTAAATCATTCCAACTTTGTTACGTTCTTGGACTTAAACTCGCCTCCCCTGTCTGCATTGTGGCTAGAGGCTGGTCAGTTAAATTTAACACATGGTAATGAGACCTGATATGACGGTATGACTTGGTGACAGTGGCACTGTCTAAGAGAGAGCAGCTGGAGCTGGAGGGATAGTGATGTTGGATGTTGGATATTGAAGATGGATGTGAAAGAGGAATACCACAGCGAAGGTTCATAGATGTTGTGAAGCAGGACATGAGGACAGAAGATGACACAAGGGATCAGGTTAGATGGAGGCAGTCGACCCCTAAAGAGAGAGAAGAGTTTGTGGAATGAATCACACATGAGCAACATATGGTCCACAGCTCAAGTGACAGATCAGTGTTGTGATATTAGCAGTTGTGAATCAGAGCTAAGGCGAGAATCCCAGAAACAAAAAGGTTGCCTGGGAATGAGGTGAGAGTGGACATCGAAATACTTTTTATTAAGGGTCAGTTCAAAGTCTGATACGGGGTTCTAGCTTACCCGAGCACACAATGCGGCACACAACACAGCACACGTGTCATTGCTTGTTTTCAATTGCATCCATCACTTGCATTCATGTTCATCGGTATACCCATGAGTTTGTTGGTCTTAAAGTGAGTTGTGGTTGGCCCATTGTTGACGCATTGCTATCTTGAGTCAACAGAAAGCCACCGTGCCATTGACCAACAAAAACCTGGTCTAAAATCAATGGAGCGGTGTGTTCTCGGTTATTTAAAAGGCACAGATGTGCCCACGCTCCTCTTCCTCATGCAGGTTGAATGTTGGTGTAATTCCTTATCCTGTGCGGTCTAATGGAGTCGTTGATTGGACAGAGCATCAGACGACGGTGGGCCATTAGTGCAAGGGGTTGCTGGCTGCTGGGACTGCAGCTTCCTCCTGTGCATGCAAGCAGTGCACCTGGTTTTTTTAAAGGGAATGGCAAACACAAATCTGATTAGTTTAATTGATGTTCACACATCATAATCACACACATAATGCAACCCCTTTGCACCATGTGCCTCCCTTTGGGCTGAGATTATGTGCCGAGATCTGTGGAGCGGTGCACAAAGAGAGTAAATACAAGCATTTCAGTTTTGCACCTTCACATTAATAGCATTTAACTGGTATGGCACAGCCAGACTTTTATTTTGAAAAGTATATGCATGAGGTTACATGTCACAGCTAAAATATTTTGTGTTATAATATTTTACAGCATGTTGCATTTAAATATTGGTTTAATGATTATTATTTTGTCACAAACTTTTATTTGTGGCCCTCCAGTTGCTTCACTTCACATCTCAGTTTGGCTCAATTTGCCTTATAAACATGATCACTTTGCAGTGGGACAGCTGCATAACACACCATAACATATAGGCGACAGTGGTAGAGCTAGTCGCTGGTTCGATTCCTGGCTCCGTCTACATGCCGATGTGTCCTTGGGTAAGACACTTAACCCCCACGTTGCTCCTGACAGCTTTCCCGGCAGCGTGTGAATGGGTATGAAAGATGAGTAATAGAAAAATGCGGTTTGTGAACGTGTGAGTGAATGTTACCCATTCACACGCCTTCGAGTGGTCATCAAGACTAGAAACATGCTATGTACATACAAAGCATATGTAGGTCTGTGAGGGTGGACATTATTTTCAACCTGAAAACATATGAGCTATGTCCCAAACTTGAGTTAATCTTGAAATCCTGAACGTTTATAAGTTACCTTTTTACTTACTTGCTGTCAGCTAACCCACTGTGGCAGCTACTTGCGAACAGGTGCAGGTTAATTACATCTATAATGTACAAAGCAGGAATGTACAATGTACAAATACTTGCATTTTAACGTACACATTCTTCCACTGTGGTGTACCTGGTGTCCTCTGTTTTGCTTTTGTGTGTATGTATGTTGAATGATCTGCCACTGCTCTGCACAAAGAATTATGGGATATGCCACGGAGGACACACCAAATGTATTCCTCATGTTTGCAGGACAATATGTGAAACTCGGAGAGCTGTGGGGATTCGTGGATGAAAACTCCAAGTAATTTTCAGAAGTACGTCTCCTATCCTATGAGGTCCCTTAATCAACCTCACTAGGTTTATGACTTCACTACATAGGTGATGGATGTCGTGGTTCTCTGACAGATGAGCTGAGTCCATCTCTCCATCTCAAAAGCCACTGATGCTGACACACATGTGATTATTTCCCCATTTCGAGGGTAACGCTGCAGTGTACCAATGATGTGAAAGCACCCTGTGCACCAAAGGGCCAAAGGGTACAGAACAGCCAATCAGAGCGCCCTCTCATCTCTGAACTGCTCTGTGATTGGTCACCGTCCACTTTAGCACACGGCTGTCAACAGAGTTGAGAGGAAGAGTTTTAGTGTATTTGTATAGTTTCCCTTTTTTCCCTTTACTAGAACTAGGTTGTGGTAGATTTAAATGTTGTACATTATAATAAAATGTACAAAGAAAATGAGTATTTTTTTCACCAAGACTGTATAGTTTGAGGCTCTCTTCATTATATCTTCACTGAACACAAACAGTGACTCATCCTTTGTTGTGCAATGATCCTGCTTGTTAAAAAGTTGCCACAGCGTAAACCGGCCTGAGCCATTTACAGCTGAGGGTCTTCTGTTTTTAATGTAATGGTGTCATATAATATGATACTTTAGTGGTATCACATGATGAGGTTTATAGCTACCCTCAGCAGACTTGGGTCAGGCTCATGGACAAATGTTTAAATGAACAAAACAAAGTAACAAAAAGGTGAGAAGTAAAACACAAACAGGAAAAACCTCAAAACACAGGAAACAAGACTGGGATAACTAAAGAAACAGTAGAATAAAACAGGACCCAATGAAAAAAGAACCAAATAAAGTCCAAACAGAATAAATGCAGGGGTCGTGACACAAACATGATCATTCCAAATGATGTCACAGAATGTAAAAGAGGTGCAGCTCCTCATTGGTGCAAAGTAGCATTTACTTGGATGTGGGCAGATTATTAATTGTTAAAAGTGATTAATAATTTCCACTTCATTAGCAAGCCATAGTAATTGATGAATGGCTGCATCACAAGAGATCAGAAGTTTCATTCACTTTCATTAAAAGCTCATTACATGTGTTATGCTGTAATATCTCAGTCCCAGTCTGGGCTCGTCCTAGTTGTGTGGAGTTTTTGGGACCGTAGTCTCGTACACAGTCGCACAAAACAGTCACATCCGGTGACAGAAGTAAGCAAGGAGCGATGTTGTTTAGTCTGTTTGATTGTTACTCCTTTTACAACAAAGTCCAGGAGGTTGGGATGAACATGTGTCCTTTCCAACAACAGTGATGGAATGTCTTTACGTCATTATAAGTGTCTCTGTGCATGAGTGTGTACACTTTACACAGCCATGTGGACGGGCAGAGAAATTTTGCTTTGTGAGATTAAATCGTGTCAGGATTAAATAAGAAAAAGTGGCAGTTGAAGCTGCCCTTTTTTTCCTGATTTGTGTTTATTGCCATAACTATTCATTTACATTTGAATATTGTTGCACTTTTCATACCATGTACCTTTATCAGTAAGGGATTAGTGTCTATACGATTTTGTCAACTCCAGATTATCAATACTTTTCTATAATGTAATATTTAGGCCACGGGACATGCAGTGGAGCAGCATTGTTGCCTCATAGCAAGAGGGTCACAGGTTCAAATCCCAGTTTGCATGCAAACTTGGGCATTAGGTTAATTGGACACTCTAAATTGACTGTAGGTATGAATTCATCTTTATGTAATTCCCCTGCGATGGCCGACCAAGTCCAGGGTGTACTCAACTGTTGTCCCATGTTAGCTGGTATTGGCTCCAGCTCTCCCTACGACCCTCATGTGGAGGGTTAAGTGGTAGAAAATGAATGTATGGATGGACACCTGACCACAGGGATGTGGACAGTGCTCTTCTTACCTCACAACCGGAGGGCTAACTAAAGGACTCCAGTAAATCTTTTATTATACACTGTGACAGCCCTTTGATATTTGTTGCTTCATTTTTACAAAATTTAGTGGCAAGATTTGTCAGCCGTAATGGCTGAAGAAATACACAACACATCGCAAGGTCATGGGAGAGATTGCTGTGGTGGCTGTTTTTACCTCAGCTAATCTTCGCCTCTGACTCTTCTTCCACAGGAAAAAAGTTGACATCAACAGAACCGTGTCCATCTTTTTCCCAGATATCGTTGAAGTCCAAATAGATGTTCTAGCCCACCTTTCTTCATCTCTGTGCCAGCAAATAAGATAAACAAATCTGAAAGTGTGCCACCCACTGCCCAATAGTCCTTTGTTTCCCTTTTCCAATGACTTTTAAGACAAGACTATCGCCACCTGCTGTCAAGGAATGTAATTCCCTCTCATGCAGGGGTAGATTGATGCAGTGTATGTGAAATGTTGGAAAGCTATTAAAGTACTCACTGATTCCCAAACATTCTACAGTGAGGTAAAAATGAATAAAACATACTTATCAATAGAGGTATTGTTTGTCCAGTTTTGATACTCATAACTTGCAGTAACAGGGAGTCACTTTCAAAAAGAAAATAGTTGTTTTTTAAAAAAATAAAAATTTGTTTGGGAGTGTGTCGTTCACAAAGCAAAACAGTAAGAAAATCCTGTCTTGAGATAAAGTGGCATATCTATTCTTAAAATATACTAAACTTAAGATGTAGATTTTAACATATGAACCTTTTGTTGAGCGGCTGAAGTCTGTTGTTCCTTGTGTACCTGCTGGCAGCCATGTGAGAGAGAGCCTCTGTGTCTCAGACTCCTGCTTAGTGCAGGGCACATGCAAGGCACAGTCGGTGCTGGCTATGTGTCAGTGCCTCTTAGAAAAGAAAAAAAGAAGACAGGGTAAATTCAGTCACTCGTTTTCTACCACTTTATAAGAGGGTCGTCGGGCGAGACAATCCCACCTGACAGGATGAAAGGTGGGGAACACCCTGGAGAGGTCACCAGTCCATCACAGGGTTAACATACAGATGAACAACCATTCACTCTCACATTCTCACCCCATTCATTTACACACACCCATATAAGTAGGTATATGTATGTGTATATATACATATATACATATATATATTATATATATATATATATATATTACCCATATAAATCATATGGAATTTATTAAAATGCAGAGAGACTCTCCTGGGTTTTCCCTGATGCGTCATTTGCGGCCAGTCAAGTTGATCGACAAGGACATAAAAGGCCAGATGAATAAATAATTGTGCGGCACTTAAAAAACACACCCACTTTTATACATTCACACACAAACATGCTGTGCTCTTCTCTATGGCTCTGTCACATTAAAAAAAAGCCCGCACGCTTCCAGCGTTTATATCACCATTCCTTCCGCGCACTGACTCCTTGATGGGCAGAGCGCACGGCTGCACAGTCTCCTCCCTCTTTCTCTCTCTTGTGCCTCGAGGCGCTGTCTTATTTTCCCCTCAAGAATGGTGCAACTCCCTGCCAATTCTTCCCAATCCACCAGTGACTATTCTACCCCCCCGGGGGTTATTTATTTATTTAATTATTTATTTATGTCAACACGCCGTCATGTTCTTCTGACCCGGGGTCCTCAGCAGGAGGGAGGTGTGTCTGCTTCAATCTTCACTTTATTTTTATTATTAGTATTATTATTATTATTATTATTATCATAATTATTATTATTGTTATTATTATTATTATTATTATTATTATTATTATTATTATTATTATTATTGTTATTACATGTTGAGGTTGGAATGAGTGACTTCACCCAAATACAGATATAACACGCAGTCATGTACTCGAGTGACAGTTCAGAAGAGACCAGTGGGGGCTGCATGGTTTCTGCACAGAGAAATGTTTTTATTTAAATTTAAATACATCTATTCGACCTTGAATTAACAGGGGAAATGTCATATTATGATTAGGAGTCTATTAATAGTGGTATGACAAGATCAATACGTCTCTTTTTTGGAGCGGTCTGGTCAATTTCAGCAGCAGCGACACAGTCATCTGTCTTTTTCAAGCTTTCACACTAAAGCTCAAAATGACAACTATTTATTTTTCAAACGTAAAGATAGATTGTTGTCTTGGTATTGAGAGATTATCAGTCAGATAATCAATTTAAATATGTATATATATATATATATATGTACATCTGGATGAATATATATCTTTAAAGTAAATTCTGTTGACAGAAAACAACAATTTGTTTCCATGTCACACAATACTTTATTATAATACATCTTACACAAATGTATTCGTTAAAATTATACTGTTTATATCCCCTTTATAATGTATACAAACTGTACCCGTATATTATGTTACACCCATATAAAACAATGCTTCAGATTAGCCTAGATATACAACACATGGTCTTAAAACATGTCATTCTTAATATGATGGATTTAATGATTTTATGCGCCACACACAATGATATAAACGGAGAGCAAGAGAGAAAATTTAGCACCATGGACAGCGTCTCTCTCTCTCTCTCTCTCTGTCTCTCTCTCTCTCTCGCTCTCTCGCGGCAGCTGGCTGTGATACAGCTCCTCCTCCTGTGTGGTGGCTTTTCCCGACCAAAGATCCTCGGACGTGAACAGTTTCGCTGAAGAGCACTTTTTTTCTCTCTCTCTTCCCCAAAGCAGCTCACAGACACTCGAGGCGCCACTTCTTCCTCTTCCTCTTCTTTTTCTTCTTCTTCTTCTTCTTCCATATCGACCCGAGAGAAGAGAGTTGAGGTGTCGGGTAAAGGTCTCCAACGCTCCTTCATCCCCCTCCCAAATCTCTATCAGCGATGGGGACTCGGGCTGGCTTCTGCCCAGGAGGATTGCACTTAACTCTGGCTCTCTGGCTCATGACAGCCGCGCTAACCCTGCAAAATGCCCAGGCGGAGATTACTTGCGCGTCTTGCCCGTCGCCAGTGCAACTTCACCTGGATAAATTGGAGCTGGAGATGCGCGCTGACCTGACCGAGGAACCGAGCACCTTGGAGTTTAAGGAACTCGGGGTGGCTGACCAAAATCCTTTGGAGAATGGGAGACCTGTGGAGGATTTTGCACAACATGTCAGTTTGGATGGAGTTGGAACAAAAGGAGGCAGTGACCGCGGCGATGTTGAGGGGGAAGAGCCGGGTATGGCTGAGGATGCTGCGCTCTGGAGAGCCAAGAGAAGCGGTCCCGACTTTGAGTTTTCCGAGTTCAGTGACAGCAGGTGGAACGGGCGGGCTGGCGCGGATTCGCTAGAGCAGGATCAGGTCTCGATGCTGGATGGACTGAAGCAGAGCAGGCCCGAGCTCGGCTGGGGCAGAGGGAATAACCGGCAGGATGAGTCCAAGCTCAGCAGCAGCACGTTCGCGCTCACGGGAGACTCGGCACACAACCACGCGGTGGTTTACTGGGCAGGACACAACAGCAGCGTGAGTAACACCACTGTTCATGACTTCCTCTGCGCTTTCAGCTGTTTGTCAACACTCTTGCATGAACTCCAGCCTGCGTGCGCTGGTGTTAACAGGTGCACGGGGAGCTACAGATGCCCACACATGTGACACGCGCTTTTCTTAATGCCAAAATCCACTATTACGCGCGGACTCCCGCTCTCTGTCTTGGCGTCTCTTGTGCTGTTTGGTGACATTTTTAAACTCTGTTACTTCTTTTCCCTTTCCCCTTAGCGCGGACCTGGTTTTAATATCTCGTTAGTGTTGATTTATGGTCTTTGCTGCGATTTGGAGATATGGCAGTGCGTGTTTCATTCCTCCCAACTGATGCGAGGGTTTCTCCATCCAAATTAATCGACTGGGGAAGAGGGGACTCATAAAATATTGCTCAGCCTCTGATAAGAACCTTGAATTCACTAGAATGCATTTCTCTCTTCTATGTGACTCCTCGTGATTCCCCCTGAATTGTCAGAGACGCGACTGAAGCGAACATCTACGAGGAGACATGCAGGATTAATGGTGGTTTATTGACTTTTAAGGAGCTGTTTCATTTTTACACGTGACCGCCACTGGTGTGCGAGACATTTTTTTTATGCTGCTCATAAAAAAAAAAAAGGTTAGCCCTGGATATATTAGCACAGACTTAAAGGAGAGGGTGCAGTGCATCATCATCATCATCATCATCAAAAGAGGAGATGTTGTGTGCCTCACTGAAACAATGCTGCCTAATGACAGACTCTGGGGATAAATGGTACAATGCACTGCAGAGATTGTGTCAACAATCACAGAACAATTGAAGGGATGAGCCAATAACATATATGTGGTTAAATCACTGGATATCGGATCAAGAAATGCATGTGGTCCAAAAACCTGAAATGTCACATACATGCTCCAAAAAGTGCAGAGTGTAAAGAGAGATGTGTCATGCGTCCAGAGTGTGAGTGACGAAAGCACATTTCGGCCACACTGCAGTGATCATGTGAGCTGTGTGGACTTATTTTAAAATGAAACAAAACAAAAAAACACCCCAGCAGATCAAAAAAGTGTGATGTTGGAAGCAGAACTGTAGCGGACACTGTGTCGGACATGAAGAAGTGCATTCGTGCCATTCATTCATCCAGTTACAGTATGGCCAAGTGCAAAATTGTTATCGGAAAGATACTGCAGTCATTTGATAAAGATAAGTGTACGAGAAAACTGCATTATAATGGGATACTGCAGTGCTGCAGGAATTCACTCACACAAACATCTACGTCCTTTTATATGAAAGAATTTGTTTTTCTGATCCCAGTCTCCAAAAGTGTCAGGTGAACAGGATTTAGGCGTATACGTTTTCTCATGAAAATGACAGCTAACAAGCAAACAACAAAACTATCACACGTGTGTGTGTGTGTGTCTGAACAGGTTCTCTTGTTCCGTGAGCGTAGGAAGCCGACGTGCAGGTCAGAGTTAAAGGGTTGTCACACACTCTAAAAGGTCTCTAAAAAGGACACAGGCCACATTGACACCCATTTTACATACGCCCTGGATAAAGATCCGACCCACTGTTACACAAGAGTGTCCTCGTGAAGAAATAAGATAATGAGACAAATAGAATCAAAGTCATTTACATTATTGTGTAAGCTCACAGGAAGCTGACTGGCTGTCCTCTGTGCTTTCACCAGCTTAATGTGCTGTTGTGGCTGCTCCTCTGGTTTTATTCCATTTGTTTAAGAAATAAAAATAAAAAAAATCCCACATATACAGTCTTGTCTTTGCTGATTATGACATGGTACATGGACTTGTTTTTTTGTGTTTGTTTTTTTAACCTGCAGTGGAGACTGAGGCACTGTGTGAGTGTGTGGAGAGAGAAGGGGGGGGTGAGGAGGTTATTGTGTGCCTCTGCCTCAGTTTAAATCTTTCATAATTATCTTGACAACTGAGGCCTTTATTTCAAAGTCTTCTCTATTTCTTTGATTAAATATTTTTTTCTTTTTTAAAAGTAAATAAAATGAAAGAAAGCATGCATCGCCTGAGAGTGTGCTCCAGAGAGGAGGTCCCCTACTTAATCTTCATCGTGGTTGGTGCTTGTCGTGATGAATGGGCTGGTGAGGCCCGGCACATTGAGCTTGAAGTCTGCTAACTTAGCTGCAGCAGTAGTTAAGTTAGAGCAAGAGTGAGTGGCTGGCTAATGGGATGACTAGCTGATTGGATGGATCACCAGCTTGGCAGCTCAGCTATACCTTAATCTTCACAGTCCGTTTACTTTCAACACTTAGAAGGGCCCTTTAAATTTTGGAATGACTGTAGCGTATACCACAACATATGGCGGAATAGTAGCTGTTGCTTCACAGCAAAAAGGTCCTGGGTTCGACTCTGTGGAGTTCCCATGTTCTGCGGGTACACTTTCCTCTCGCAGCCCCTTTTTTTTGCAGAGGCTAATTGGACTCTAAAGTGACTGTAGGTGTAAATGTGGGAGTGAATGGTTGTCTGTCTCTGTATGGTTGCCATGCCCAGGTTGACCAGGCCCTATGTCAGCAGGGACTGCTGCTCTAGCTCCTCCCACGACTCTCATGTGGAGGATAAAATGGTGGTCAATGAGTTAGACTGTAGCGACTTTTCTCAGCAGGAACATGTTTTCCGAATCCACTTATCTGTCAATAAAGGCAAAGTCGAGTCGACAAGATGACACAGCGGGGGAACACAGCCGCACAACAACTCGCGACTTTTATTAAAGTTCTTTGTAACATTAACAGTCGATAGTAAAGAATCAACAAACCTTCTCAAAGACAAAACATAGGCTAATACGTTGAATTTACAGGTCACTTTCCCTCTTGGTTAAACACGTGGACTTGCCCACTACCACACTCACAACCTCTAACCCCAGCGTGGTGCGGTGACGTCCGCACACTGGGCGTTAATGCCCTACTGCTTATCCATATTAATATTAATAATGACATTAATGAATATTTCCACCAGAGGGAAGTCTCTACTGTTTATTTTCATTGTATTTTATATTTGATTATAATTGGCCAGGCGCAGCACTGGTGACCTGTCCAGGGTGAATCCTGCAATCCGCCCTATATGTTATTTAAGATTTGCTCCAAGATGATGAATGAATCCTTTTTTTAACACCATCAGAACATCAACAAACGTTACAGATGAAAGCAAAAACCTGTGCCTTGCATTAGTAAATCATCATCATCATCATCTACCGCTTTATCCTCCACCAGAGGGTCGCGGGGGGTGCTGTGCCAATCTCAGCTACATCGGGCGATAGGCGGGGTACACCCTGGACAGTTCGCCAGTCCATCGCAGGGCCACACACAACCATTCACTCTCACACGGTCAATTTAGAGTGTCCAATTTACCTAATCCCCACATTGCATGTTTTTGGACTGTGGGAGGAAGCTGGAGAACTTGGAGAGAACCCACACACACACAGAGAGAACATACAAACTCCATGCAGAAAGGCCCTTGTTCCAACCGGGGCTCGAACCCGGGTCTTCTCACTGCAAGGCGAGAGTGCTAACCACTACACCACCGTGTGGCCCGCATTAATAAATGTCCAACTTTTTTAATTTACCAGTCAATTCGATAGACTCCTCTGTTTAAATCAATGAAATCCAGTGTAGTGAAAGGCTGGAATCCGTTTTTTTTCCTCATTTTCGTTCATTTAGTGTGGTGTCTTTGGGATTATTGAGCACACAAGTGAGCAGTGGTTAGCATTGTTGCCTAACAGCAACCCGATGATGGCGTGTACCCCGCCTTTTTTCCTATGTCAGCTGGGATTGGCACCAGCGATTCTAATGTAGAGGATCAAGCCTTCTGACAAATATTTATGGGCATCAGCGCCAGGACACAGCACAGTTGTAGAGCCTTGAATATGGTTTTGTGAGGCTGCTTGTGTTATAACTGAGATTTCTTTCATATGATAGGAGTCTAATAGGAACATTTTTGCTAAAGTGAACCCAAACGTTTGACCACTTGTCTGCCATGGGGGATGATTGGTAATCAGAAGATATTAGCTTGCTGGAATTCCGACATTTACAATTCCAAAATGTTCTAAAGCACAGATAGTGTCAGTGTAACATAAATATGGACAGTGGAACATTTTTTTTTACAGTGTCAAAATACTACTGGTTCTTGATACCCATCCCTAATCATGAACATAATGACATTGTGAAAATGGACAGCTTTAGCTGTGCTTTTATTTCCGTGATGTTTGAATCGTTACTCTGTTCAGAGGGAACCTTGAAATTGTAATAATCCTTTTAAGAAGACTGTGACCATGAATGTCAGCATGTTTAGTCGATAGCACAGGAGAGGGTGTCAGCTTTCCAGCTTAGGAACGCCACATTCTCTCACCCTCTTGATGTTTTCTTCAGGTTACGTGGCACGTGGCGCTCTCTTTGTTGCTCTCCACCCGTTGGGTGCGCGAAGAAAATTAGCATAGGAGAGTGGCCTTTCAAGTCTCGGGAACTCACGCAGAGGCGAGTCGGCCATATCTGGCAAGTCATCAATGAAGCTCGCTGGACATATTTGAAATTGCCAAATCCCTTTTGTGAACTGGAAGAAGTGGCAGAGTCTGATGAGCAGCATTTGAAGATGAATGTCATGCAGCAAAAATGTCGACAAGAATGTTGGAAAAGAATCTGATCATGCTACAAAAACTCCAGCGTTAAATATTTCACTAAGGGCAGCAGGCTGGCTGTATGTTACGGTCATTATATGCACCATCTATAGTGTAGAAAGATTCCAGGGTCCCAACAACAAGGACAGAGTTGCATGCATCATTGCCAACCACGGTCTCTGCGGTGACGGGATGTGATTTACTATGTAGCCTCATCCCTGCACATTTTCCATCAACCCATCTCACCCCTCAACCCCTTAATTACTAATGGTAATACATTATAACCGTGTTTCTTTAATTCTCTCTTGCTCTCTCTCTCGCTCTCTTTCTCGTTATCCTGGTGGCCCTCTGCTCTGGAGGAAGTAAAAAAAAAAAGTAGAATATCATAAATAACGTCTAAAGCCTTACAGTG
This sequence comes from Solea senegalensis, assembly GCF_019176455.1. NCBI lineage: Eukaryota > Metazoa > Chordata > Actinopteri > Pleuronectiformes > Soleidae > Solea > Solea senegalensis. The sequence continues at coordinate 16,717,507 of NC_058026.1, forward strand.
GGCCTTATCTCCCCTATCCCTCAATCTCTCCTCCCTACTTCTCTAATTAGTGTCCACAAAATTGTTTCCCAGTCTATTTTGCCATGGCGAGGAGCCAACGTGCCACATGACTTGAATGGGGAATTGGTCTTAAATGGCCTCCACAGCTCAACTCTTGGCTGCACGTCCTGAATAGGTTTGGAATTGGGCTGTACGAGGCTAATGCTCGCAATGTGTCCACGTATAGGATCAGTCACATACGTTTAGGTTAGTTTTAATTGTGTAGTTAAAGCTCTTGCAATCATGGAATTTAGCTTGAAATTAACTAAATTGAAGAGATTGAATTAATAATAATACAGTAGAACAAAAAAAGGCCTTAATAATCTATTGGGGTGGACTTGGTCAGGTGTGTTATGAGGCATGGGTAGATGATAAATCTGTGGTTTTATCTTGGGTTTTGGCCTTTTTGTTCAAAGTGCCATGGTGTTGGGCTTTGCAACTAACTCATCCATGACTCTCACAGCAGTTTCATGGAAAAGTCAAGCATCTCAGGATTTACTTTGAATTTAACAGTCACACAGTGGCACTCACAAGCCCACCCCAGGGCACAGCAGAGGTACCACAGAGACCCAGAAACCCCACCCCCACCCTCAGCACTAAGGCAACCCAGCTCAAGCCCACGGTCCACCACCCCAGCCCCCAAGGGCCCCCCCACACTAAGGCAGCAATCACCCCACAGGGCAGACCCACAGCCTCCAAGGGACAGCAGACACAGGGCCACCAGCCCCTCGAGACCACCAGGCAAGCCCAGCACCCAGGATCCCCGACCCAAGGCACGGGAGACCAACCAGCAGAGAAACACCTGCTCTAAATAATATAATAATATATATATATATATATTAATTTTTTTTTATGGAAGCATCTATAGAGATGTGGTCTAGCACTAGATTTCTATTTCATGTTTATCCAATTCATGAGGATAGTTTTCTTGGCAATGCTTAGGCTAGTGATTAATGTGTGATTTTCATGTCTATATGTATTTGAGTTAAATCAGATTGCATGTACACATATAGCCATATAGCATGCATACAACTATCTGCTGTGAGAACCCCATTCTGAACATCCTTTGTCCTGTGTAGTGTATTCTGTGTAAGATTTTATATTGTATTAGTTGTACTGGATCATTTTGAATGTGAATTAGATGATATTTGTAACCATAAATTTTCTGTGTCCCATTTTGTGTCCTCGTTTTCTGTAAATAGTGCATGTGTTTTTGGATCATTGGCGGTAGTTCAAGGTCCAATTTGCGAGTTCTAAACCTCACCTGGTTTACAGATTTAATTTGCCGGTATTCAAAAAACGTATTACTTTTGATGCCATATTGTTCCACCAGGTTCTGAAATGGAATGAATTTATCTTGGATAATTGGTTCCAAGTGCTTTTCTGAGGTTTAACGTCGAAGGTTTATCAAGGAATGTCTGTCCTCAATGAATCCTCTCTGGTCTGGGTGAATTATGAAGGGGGGGAATTGTTTCCAATCTCCTCACCAGGTCTTTGCATGTGATTTTGAGATCTGTGTTTATGAGTGAGACTGGACAATAGCTGGATGGGAGTGTGGGGTCTTCATCAGGTTGTGCCGTGAGCAGATTAAGTTCTGCCAGGCTAGTTATGAATCGGTCGTGATATCCTTGTACTGTTGCAATGTCATTTATACAAGCAGGAATTTTAATTTTGATGAAAATAAAAGTGAGTGTGAGTGCACCACAGGAGGTCCCTCAGCAGTCTAGGCCTACAGCAGCATAACTAAGAAAAAGCTTTGGTTTCCCTTTACCATCTATAACTATAAGCTTCTTAAAAAAAATGAAAGTTTTAAATCTAAATTTAAATACAGAGAAGGTGTCCACCTCTGTATTTGGTAGGAGCCTGGCAACAGGTTCTACCTCTCATTTTACTCTACTTCAGACTCTAGGAACCACAAATAGGCCTGCGATTTGGAAGTAAAATTATACCTTGGGATTCAACTAGCTCCTTAAGGTTAAATGGGGTTTGATTTAAGTGTGTTTTACATGCATTTAGCTCAAACACCACACAGCCCAACTAGAACTCTCAGACAAGCGTGTGCTCCTCTGCCTGTCTGTCTGTCTGTCTGTCTGCCCGCCCACTGCAGACCGATCACTTCTGTGATATCTTCTGTGAGTCCAGTTGGGGGTCTTGCTCCACTGGGGACCCAACCACAGGTCTAGAGGTCTTAAGGCGTGTTTCCACCTGCTCTGGCGGGGTTCCAAGCGCGCTGAGTAGGTACTATGCGTGACGTCATAAGACTGCCGGCCACCGATCGTCACAGGAAGAGACGTCCGATGCAAGAATCAAGCCGAACAATGCCGAACTGCAGATCAGTTAAAAAGACTTAACAATCCCAAAAAACGTGGGTTAATGTCCAACAATGACCAGGGAAATGTGAATGAAATCTCAATATTTAACAGAGGAGTCTGGTGTAATTAGTGACAGCTCTGCTGATCGCAACCGGCATCACAAACTGTATTTCAGTCCAGTGACTGTGTCAGACGGAGTCTGTGCTCCGGTCTCGCAGGAAGTACTGAACAAATACTTTTAATGAACTGATTCTAATGATTCCGTTGCACTGAAAACAACTGCTTTACAAGTCACTAGTCTGTGTGCAAAACGAAGTCACCACAGTTTCATGCAGCCGCGCAGTGATGACTCCGCCCACGTTTGAGTAGCTACTGTTTTGTAGTGGAAAGGCAACCTAAACCGTGTCGCATAGTCACATTGGAATATAAGTCTTGTTCTCAGTTTATATTTTAAACATGTCATTAGACAATAATTGAAGGTGCAAGCAGCGTTGACCAGGAGTGCGTTGACACTGTAGATAGTGGTCGTCACAGTTGTGCACCGCCACTAACTCAGAAAACTGGAGGGACGAGGAAGATGTAATTTCCTCCTTGTCTGTCTTTGATCTGGGTTGCCGTGGCTACTGTGGTAGAGAATCTCATTTGCTTTTGATCTGTACAAGCCATGTGGCGCATGATGTCTGGTTCCATTTATTGTAAAATCATTTTTTACGTTTGTATGAATAGCAGAAAAAGTGAAATGAATTGAACACATTCAGGGGGGTTTCTGAGTGTTTGAGTTTGTTTATGTTCAAACCACCAAAAATGGGTATTTTGGGGGGGAAATGAACTTGGGTAGCTATTAATAGTCGAAGACCAGGGATGTCAAACTCAATCACATGGGGCAAACATTTAAAACACAATTAAAATTGAATTAAACAACAACAAATCTGACAACGTTTTAACCAGAAATATGAATTTCATATAATTGCAATAACCTTTCCCTCAATAAAAATGAGTAAAACAATTAAATAAAATGTTTAAATGAACAATAGTGACGCGTGCGAAAGGTAACTTTTCAATTTTAGAGGCTCTGCTATTGCGTCTTCACTCTTATGACATTTTTTTAGCGCCACATCAAAACTTTTCATGGCTAAAAGTTAATTAAAGTTGAGCTGTGAAAATTCCTAGGGCAGAGTGGAAGTGTGCATCAGTGACCTTTCTGGGGGATTTTGTTCATCTTCATCACAGAGGAAATCTGCTTACACAGGTACGTACTCCCAAACATGGAGTTGGGGCATCGTTTCAGCGATGAAGTGGGGAACTATCCAGGATCCACAGAGCGTGCGGTCACACTGCAGCTCTATCAGCTCCATTTCGATATTTGCAGGTACTTTGCAGGTAAATATTCAATTTCTGTGCCTCAAAGTCAACAAAGGGCCACGTGTACTCGGTGCGAAGCGTGCTCAATTTATCAGTGAACAGTGCAGCTGAAAACACAGCTGTGGAGCGCCGCTTTGTGATTTGTTGGCAACAGGCAAAGTGACTTAAGTTCACTTTCTGCATCGCCCACAGGTGCAGCTTGACCTGAAACGCTTTCGCTGCATCATCCATGTCCGTAATCACACAGTCCCTGCTCACTGATCAATGGGTAATTAAAGCAGCGGAGGAGAGGGAGGAGGGAGTGGGGCGCAGGTCTTTGTCGGCACGCCAGCTGTTGTAGTGCATTGTGGGGTGTGTAGTACGAGTGGTGGAGTGCTATTTCCTGGCCAATAGTTATTGACATTAAATTATCTTGCATTATTTATATAATTAAATACCGCGCGGAGTTTGACATGCCTTGTTTTGATGTGTCTGATGTGAGGCATCAAACGTGGCCGTGCTGGCAGCGTGTGAACGGGTTTGAACGACGATGAAAAAGCGCCGCACGTGAACGTGTGAGTGAATAGGTGTGAATAACTGCAGTGTAAAGCAGTTTTTGAGTGGTCTAAAAGTGCTATGTAAATACAGACCATTTACGGGTGCTTTTTAAGTATTGTTTGTAAATGTTATAGGTAAAAGATTAGGCTTCGTCAAATGCGGGGGATACGTGCTGCACGTTTGTTGTGTAGTGAAGAAGACATGGTGGATGGAGGACATGGGAGCAGCCCTTGGGACATTGTTTCCGCCTTCTAAGAAGACAAAATCCAATTGTGTGAATTGTTGGGTTTCTCTGCTCTCGATGATGTCGTCTATGTACAGAGCCTCGAGATAATGTTTGTTGTGATTTGGCACTATACAAATAATGAATGAGCCAAAGTAATGTATTTGTTTGGATCTAAAAATGTGTCCAACCTGTTTTTTTAAAAAAGTGATATGATATAAACTGTGAGTTGTGCGATCTGTTGGCTGCACCAATGCAACAATGACAGTAATAATAAATAATGACTAATGATTAATAATGATTTTGTAATTCTTTTCTACTGTTCAATGCCAGCGGACACATTGTCTCCACTGACATATTCCAAACCAGACAAAGTGAATATGCTGACATTTTAACACTTTATTAATAAAAACAATTCTCTCTCAATTCTTCACTCAGGGTCGCTTTACATATTTCGAAGATAAATCAAACACACGAAAGTTGAGATAAAATAAAAAGTTAAAGGTAAAAAGTAATTTTAATCTGAAGTGAACAGAGAACATAAACACACTGCACTGTGCTTTTGATTTGTTGATATATACAGTAGTTTGTGTTATGTTACTATTTAAAGCTTATTTGAACTTTTGGATTTGTTTCCATATATTTGTAATGTTATTGGTGTAATATTTTTACTGTATTTAATTTAGTTTATTTTGAAATGTTTTGATTTATGTTTTGGATTCTACTTTCATTTATAATACATTTATTCAAATATAAATCTGGGTGAAATTATTTCTTTTTTTTTACATATTTTAACAATAGCATTGATCATTTTGGTCACTATTACTGCGGTATGAAATTATCATACCGTTAAATACCTAAAACAGACATTACTGGTATTTGTTTTCCCTATAAATGTTTAATTCTTTTTATTCTTTACATCAATTGACTGATTAAGGGTCATCCATTACCATTTCCTGCTAGATTTTAGTCCTGCGGAACAAAAAGCAGCCTCTTCATAGGCTTTGTATGGACAGGGAAGTACAGACACTCTCTTTGAAATCTCGCTAGAAAGATACAGTTAAGCATAAAATAGCAGAGTAACACCCACTGCTGTCAGAATAATCTATATCCCTCATGAGTGCTTACAAAAAAAATCCAGCTCTTTCCCGTTACCCCGAGTTAACTAGGTCAGCACTTTTTAGGCTGCATTTTATTACTTCAGATAAAGGTCAGTGGATGCACTTTAAGTGTCACATAACGTTAAAACTCTCTCACGAGTACTCGGCACAGAAACGCCAAGGCATCAACGAAGCCATTCAGGAGAGCCATCCAATCAGGGTGCACGGCACCTGCTGCTGCAGCAAGCTGCAGATCTTGGAACACATCAAGCTGTTAAAAGCTTTGAAGTTATGAGCGTGAGCGGAGCAGAAACCAAGCCTTTAAGGCTGCGTTTGCCAAACCTAATGGCCTCATTATGATTCCTGTGTGATTGCAGCCATTGCCGAGGCACTGATGGAAGTCACTGCACTTTGACTTGACAGAATTTAGCGGAATCACAGGCTTGGCCAATGTTCCTGTTTTGGCACGTCATGTGGGTGTCGACATCATCCGCGCGAGGAGAGACGTCTAGGTTTACGTGAATTTGCATCAATTACATTGGGGCAACCCACTGTCGGCGCAGTGTGTTCTCTTGCCACTGTTGTCCTTTCACTGTGCACAGTTGGAACATATATTATGCAGTGACCTCAGGAATATCCAGCTTTGAGGTTTTCTTTCTGAACCAAGTGCGATACCTCATCGATGTCCCTGGACAAGAGAGAGCAGCCAGGAGACGAGCACGTAATAATGTCAGACCACAGTGAAGCGGTCACACGCTGCGTGTTTCTCTCTCTACCTTGGCCTCTATTTGCTCTTCCTCTCCCTGACTGTGTTCCTTCAGCATGCACTGACTGTCCCTCCCTCCCACAAGTTCATATACAGTACAGCCAGCAGGCCACAGATACATGAAATAACAGGCATTTAGAGACTTGTTGATTGACACACAAGCAGACTGCAGGATATTAGAAAATATTGATTTATCGTGAAACCAGATTAACGGCCCACAAGTCGACTAAAACCAGATTTTTAAGTGCATGTATACATGACTGAAATGGCACTAAATCTGATTCCTTACAGTCAGATTAACACTCCCAGATAATGCAATTTGGAGTCAAATTAGTACTGCATGCAAAGATCCCACCAGTGTAAGAGGCCATGCCATAATTCCAGAAGCAGGTACACAGAAGAATAAGTGACACAAACATTTAGTTGGACTGACAAAGAGATGGATTTTATGCTCACAGAATGCTTAAAGATTTGATTAATTTAAAGTTGGTGGATGTGTGCTAGACAGGCTAATAACTAGCCACTAGTTAAATTGGGAACTGCCTAATGGTAACAAGCTGGAAGTGGGCTTATTACCACCTAGTGTTCTCCGACTAGGCCGAGGAGAATACACGGTCCATTATTTATTTTTAAATGACGAGGAAACAAAATGAATGCTCGGTCAACTTAAAATGTAAATATTGTAAGTTAATAAGTTAGTGTGGTAGGAATGGTAGAAAGCCATAGTGGTACCAGTTAATGTCATTTTGGTCTGAGATGAAACCAGAAAACACTCAAAGGGTGCATATCGTATGTCATATAGTATAGCGGACAGTCGGACACTCTTCAAACAATGTATAGATTCCTTTGCTAGACTCCTTTGCTAGATTCCTTTGCTCTTCCTTTGCAAGAAAAGCAGTCCAATTAAATAGTGTGGTCGAGCTACATCCGCACCACTGTGCATGGAAATCTACTGACAGACTTGGACTGATGCTCTTATGTTAAAAAAAAAGAAAGACACCACACACACACACACACTCCCTGTGATTCTCAGTATCTCATCTCACTCTCAGTCAGAGTGAATGGTGTCGTGCCTGGAGGAGGATGTCATTGATGGAGACTAATGTTGACACATCACACCCCAGGACCTGCAGTCAATTAACACATTGTCTAATTAAAGTGATCTACTGGTTTATCTATGAGAGATTGAAAGTGGCTGTAAAATGGGGTCCATGCTGCGTTAACTTTACAATCAGGTCTGCTTCTTAATTTCCCTTTGTATTTTAATGGTAATAACTGGCTTAAACATCCCCCAGTAGCAAGCAGATTGTGCCAGCAACTTTCATTGATGCCAGTGGGAGATAGATGCTCGTCATAAAGGTTTTTTTTTTTTGTATATAAGCAGCTGCTTTGTGAATGAACTTCCGGCTGTCCACAATATCCGCTGTCGCGCAGGGTTTTTGAAGTTGTATGAGGTACTGACACGTCGTAAGAGCTGACATCATTCCCAGTAGAGACACCTCGCCTCGGCACGGCACTGTTATTTTGCGTTTCCATTAGTGATGGTACCCGGTACTTCTTTTATTAGTATACCTGCTCTGGTGCCGTCACAGGAAGAGGCATGAGCAAACTGTAGATCAGTTATGAAGACTTGAAAATCCTGAAGACATGAGTTAATCTCAAGGAAATATCTAAAACCTCATCATTTAACAGTGGAGTCTGGTGTATTTAGTGACAGCACTGATCGCGATGTATTTCAGTCCAGTGACTGTGTCAGACGTCATGTTTTCACTGAGAATCAGCCTCCATGTCTCAAGGTAATTATCTGCTCATTAAATCTCTTTAAATGTAATTAATCTTGCAGGTTTTGCTTTATTTTCTTTTTCCTATTACATTCGTCATTGTCCAACACCAAGTTTTGAGCTTCCTCTTAGTGATCGCCACAGAAAATTGTCTCTCATTCAGCTTCCATGCTGAGCAACGTCTAAAGTTTTAATGATGCTGCAGGAGTCGCTTGAACCGCCCGTCAGCCTCATTACAAATATAAGCCTTCTTTATAATGGAGAGTGTGTGTAGTCATGGACAACAAGTAATTACTGATCCTAATGTGTTTTTTTTTTATAAGAGTTCAATGTGAGTGTGGAAGATCCAGAGAAACAGCAAATAAAGTACACTGCGTAAAAGAGGCCAAGGTTAAGATTAACATTGAATAGTGGTGATGCCAACACCTCAAGACCGGTCCTATACTAAGGCCCCATTATTAAGGCATACCCTCATGCTGCAGGGCATTCACTAAATATTCAGACCTCTGGCCTTTCAAATGCTCAAAGCCAAACATGATATGTTTATTTTTCACAGCAATAGATTAAAATGCATACAGTCATTTGAAACTGGTAATAAAACAGCTGAAAATGAGTCTAATTATGTACAGTAAGGCCACACTGCGGTAAAATTAACATCCAGACTCTTAGGATGACGAGCCGCATGCTGCTGTCTATGACAACACCGGGGGCATGCTCCACTAAAGAAAGCATCCCTGCTCAAACTAGACACAACCCGTGTGGAGAATGTTGATGGACGTGCACAAGCATCCGCTGAGGCCATGGTGTTAAGGATTTAATAAAGCAAAATATTTTTTTTCCCCATCTCTCCCCCCCCGCCTCCCTCCCAACCACCTCGCCGAACTTTTCTCCTTTCATTGACTTGTCTTTTTTATTTATTTATATTGCTCACGACCTGAAACTGAGAGAGAGAGACTTCTTCGACTGAAGGTGAGCGATGCGATGCTAAATCGTCTCTCACGTGATTCAAAATGAATAGAGTGTATCTCTGCGGTTACAAGGTCTATATGAATAATGTAGCCCCTTTATAAAGGCACCGCATGTGGGATTTGTGCAGCCGTATAAGAAACTGACCCGGCGTCCTGAGGGAGTAAAAGAGAAGTAATGACGAAACAGACATGCATGTATAGGGGAAATGTATTAGAGGGAAATTATGTCATTAATTTAGGAAACGTATGCGAGTAAAAGGGAAAGTTTCTCGGAATAGAAACAAAACATTCAGCCCAATTCATCATATGTACGTAGTACAAAGTGGACGATCTGCCACTGTTTTAGGTGTAAATACTGTAAGAGTGTCAGACAGTGTTGACATTTTCTCCTCACATCAAATACTTATATACTGTATTCAGCCTAAGGAGAAGTATAAAGCATGCATGACCTTTATCACTATATTCTACTTTAGAACCACTTACCTCAGCCATAGGACACAATTAAAGCATTTTAGACATTTAAACCACCTTAAAATCAGTGTGTATGCCCCTTGTAGTCATACCAACCTCACATTGGTCCCCAGTCTGAACAGCTTAAGCAAGTTTCTCAGCTATTCAATTAACTGGTCCAAGTCTTTGACATGGTCTCTGAGGTCGGGAACTCGCTTAATAATGTTTGAACACACTCACACATTATTATTTCAAACTCCCCCGTTGTCCTCACAAAGACACAACATCAGAGAAGACCAGAAAAGTTGGAATAAACCTCTTACTCTCTTTAATTGGTCTCATTTCCACTGACAAAATAAATAATCTATGTGTCATGATCCCTGCTAATCCACCGCTGGGCAGGTTCTTATCCTTAAATCCAACAGTCATTATATTTTGCTGGAAAGGCAGAGGGCTCAGAATCACAATTATCTGCACTCCTATAAGCCCAAACAATATGGTGGGCTCAGTGCACCAGATTTCCACCAGAACTTTTTCTCCCACCATTTTCAGCGAGTCCAAGACTTAACAAATTACTCCAATTCTGCCTGGCTTAGTACCAAACAGACCATCTGTAATTAAAAAAAGATCTCCAGTCAGCTTAATGCATTCATATGTAGATAAATCAGCTCAGACACACGGCTGCGTCAGAGTTACAACCATGAACACAACGTCTCATTGCATTGAAGGAGGAGGCAAATGTCACATTGAATGTCAAAGTGAATCCGCCTGCTGTCACTCCTATTTGGCATAAATGTGACACTATATAAGGAAGCAGTTTATTGCCAAAGTCCCTTTAAGTGACTTTGAAACTGCTATTTCAAAGGTTCGGGATTCAGTTGTAAAAGCTCAACTTCTAAAGTGCAACTGTGCCGCGTTTGAAAGAGGGAATAAAGGGAACGGGCACTTTGTGATAATGAATACAAGGTGCAGTCGTTGCTCAGGGAAATGCATCAGGTGGTTTTGCTGGAGTATAAATCAGGTATAAGACACCTGATTTATACTCCGCTGTAGCTTATTTTTCATTTTATTTCTCTGGTACTTTATTAATCCCGGTAAGGAAATTCCTCTCTGCATGTAATGCATCCTCTATTGGGAACCTTCCTAAGAGCAGTATAGGCAACCACTGAGCAGTGCCTGGGGAGCAATTGGAGCTGGGTACCTTGCTCAGGGTTACCCCGACACTTTTTTGACCTGATGGGGATTCAAACCTACAACCTTCTAGTTACAAGCCATGTTTCCCTTTCCACGATGTTTCCCTTAGGGCTGCGCTTTTTTGATGTGGAAACTGTCCTATTTTCCTGTGGTCATGGTTTCATGTAGACATGGCATCAGCTGTTGGATTTAATCATTTTCTCTTTGTTGGTTCAACCATCGATGATGATTCCTCAAAGTGGTTCATTCTTGTGCTGATGGTGTGGTATGTTCAAATTTGAGATGAGATTGGTCTATAACAAAAAAAAAATATATTAAGTATGTTTAAAAGCAGGTTTAAAATTTAACTAAACCCCCGAAACCAGTGCAAATAGGTTATGGGTTGTTTTCTGATTCAGTTGCAATCTTCACATTTTACTGTAAAGTATATATTGAACTTATACATGGGATAACGAACGGCCTACTCTACTGCTCCTCTGGTCAAACACATGCATTTTAAGGATGTCATTGCCTTCCATTGTCCATGCTTGTGTTATTTGTATCACTCGACAAGCTTTCATCACCCTCTTGTCTAATCAGTGTTAGGCTTGTTGTCTCAGACTCCTCCCCTTTTATAAACAACAGCATTGTCACTTTGTTGCCTTTCAATAATACTGAGCTGATAATTACTTTGCAGGATCTTTAAGAGGAGGCACGTGCGTTTAGCTGTTGCCACCTGTGATCAGGTTTATTTACCTGGAGCAAGGCTGCTACTCTATTTTGCTTGTCGGCATGTGTCAGACTTCAGATGAGAGGCAGCGGGGGTTCGTGTCGGTGTGTGTTGCTCCTGTTTGTGTCATTGCAGGACAGCGGACTACAGATTCCCCACGCTGTCACATTTGTGGTGATAAATGGCCAAGACGTGCTACAGTTAGTGCTTGTAAGGGGGGTGCATGAGTGTGCGTGCTTATCTATGCGTAACATGTGCAAAACGTGCCGCTCCATGTGTTAACATGTGTGCTGCTGCTAATGGACGTGTGAGTTGCGAGTAACACAACAACCAAATGAAAGATGCAGAATTAAGAATGGTTCAGGTTTGGCTTATTTAACAGACAAAGAAACCATCAGTGCTCGAGCTCGGGAAGTTCACTCTATTCATTTCCCCAGTGGGCACTTTGCTTCCAGCAGCTGAAATAAAAGTAGAAATACTGCAACTTCTGAAGAGAACCATGCTATAAATGAATATACAATACAATATAAAATGCACCGGTGTCTTGTCTGCTTTACTTAAATCTCAAAAGCTAAGCAACCAGCCCTTTTCTTGCTGCTGGAATAGAGTCATCTTCAAGTGCCCCCACTGCGACCTGCATCTCTGGTTATTTCTCTTTGTTTGCGTGTTTTATTCACGCCATTGAGCTTGAACTGAACACATGCAGTATCACACTTTCTTTACACACCGCAGCTTGCAGGTCTGTTTTTGCCTGCATCAACAGCACAGTGATTTTCTGCAGTGTGGCTTGTCGTGCTGAGAGCAGCACATAAAAGTCAGCATCAGTGTGTTGTTTTGGGGTTTTTTTTTTTATGCCAAGCTTTATCACCTTTTTGTTTTGTAGCCGCTGTTAATGGAGGTGTCCTCCTGAACAATTGCTTATCATATATTGGATTAATGGATTAATGAAGAAGTGCGTTTAGCCGAACCCTTTCTTTCCACTAAAGTCGAGTCCTAAACCTCCAAAATCCCAGTAATGCTGTGTGAAGGTAGGAGTGTTGCCCCAGTCCTGTCACAGAGAGACTGATAGTGGGTCTTTATAATCAATGGTGCTCAGTATCAGTGTGGCTGCAGTGGAAAGAAAAAAGCAAATAACTGCTCAGCCACAGTCAGATTTTGTGACTGCTGTATTTTTTGTGGTTTAGGGACAGTAAAAACTCAATATGCTCGACATGAACGATGTATCAGATGACTTGACTTTGAAAGGGCTCAGTTAAAGGGCTCAGATCAAGTGCAGTGTTCCAACACATGTTTTGAGCAGTGATGCTGTTGTGTCCACGAGCATGCTGCAACAGCATGGCCCATATTTGTTCAAGTCAAATTAAACCATTAGTAGATGTAATGGACGTAAAGGGGACACTGCAGGTAAATAAACTAACACCCTTTTTGTTCATTCAACACACTTTTGTTAATAATAACAAAATAATTAAATTAATAATATGAAACATGTAAAAAAATAATAATAAATGAATTAAGAATTAGTGTGCATATAGGTTATTTTTTTTTACCTCATGTAAAAGAACATGTTTTCATGTCCTTAACAACATCATCATAAGAAACTACCCACTGATGTCAGAAGGGAAAAATGAAAGCTTAAGCATGCACATAGCAACCATAAAACAGGCACAAACAGGACTTTGCAACATTCTCCATATGATTACTACAAGTTTAAATCGACACCTGTACATAATCGAGAAATGTGAGACTGTCGTGAGAGGTTTGCCTGTCCCCCGGGTTACAGAGGAGACCGGGTTTGGCTAATGCAAGGCAGGTGCTTGGAACTATTATCCTAAATACCAACACAGCGGAAGAAGCGTCTGGTGACCGGGGTGCTGACGAGGCAGCTTCCCCTGTATGGAGCCGTGGAGTCAAGTGGGGTCGATGACAACACCTAACTGGAGATGGTACGATTCTGCCCAAACTGTGTTTGAATGCTCCCAGGAGGGAAAGGAAAAGTGGAATATTTGGAACCAGTGCAGAGGGATCCATACATGCTGTTTCGGAAGCATTGGCTCGTTACCTGAAAGATGAACGACATTGTGATGTGACTTGCCAAAAGATAGACAGTGCCCAGAAATGATATAACTCTTTTAAAGTTACTGCGGAATGCAACATGGCAGATGATATGAGCCAGAGAATATCTTTTAATTTAAAAAGTCTCATGGTGACAAGGAATGATAGTGTTTCTGAGGCTGGGGCAATTAAGACTGGACTGTGATGTAATCATGAAAGTTGTGTCATATAACTTATTATTGTGGGTCTTAAAACAATACACTTTGTATTGTTTGTTTTTCGGCCAATCAGCTGCTCCTCACAGAGGAAACACATGGCTACTTAATATGCAGCTCACTGTGACGGCTGCTTATTACTGTTACTGACAAGATGCGTGAGTTTTCACCGTTGAATGAAGATGGACAAGGACAAAACACATGGCAGGACAACTAAATCTTGGCTGTTACAGCGCAATTCTTTGGCTGAACTTCTTAACGAAGACAGAGGCTTCTGGTCACGCGGACACCGAGCTCACTTCTGCTATGCTAGCGGCCATTATGCTAACACGTTAGCATTTGAGCTAGCGGACTTTCTCGACAAACGGATGGATTATAAAGCGGCCGAAAGAGAGTGGCAGGACATGAGAATATCTGGACACTTTGACTTCTTCTTATGGGGTGAGTTTTCGTTAACGTCGTTGATCTACGTCACAGTAGTAAATGTTTTTTTCATGCTAGACACTGTATTTCAGAACGTTATGTGGCTATATTGTTATTAGCTATAGCTGAGAATTGTTGTTTTCAAATGCAAATGTTACGCACATCGAAACTTGTGTTCGATCGGATGATCGTCTAATAAGTTGGAGAATATGAGCATCTGCTATTAATATGTATAACAAACCAACCAGATGTGCAGGGCCGCTGCTAAGCTTTTGGGGGCCTTAAGTATAATTGGTCAGAGGCAGAGCCGGATTAAATAAATGCACTATACTAGGCAGACTACTACTAGAATACTAGGCATTTTTGGGCCCCCCTCCATCGATGTTATTTATGAATTGAAATCTGAAACATACCAAAGTTATTAATAAAAGTTAATTCGCATTTTACATAGCGTAGTCTTTGGTTACGAGTTGGTTCTTTGTACGCCAAAATAAGTCATGTGTCGTATATTAAACAGTCTATCAGACTATTTTTTGATTTTTATTACCGTATTTATACGTTACTACCAGGCTCTCTTAAATGCTATTAAATTATCCTTATCTTATCCATTGCCAATGTCATTGTTAAGGCAGTAGTACCAGTAAATCACCAATAGGTGTCAGCATTGCTATGTAAACAGAGCAAATAAGATAAATGTTGTAAGCTATTGCATTTTGCAGAAAATTTAATTAAATGTGTTGATTAAATTGAATAGTTTAATAAGTAGTCAAATATACAAAGACCAATCAAATTTGCAGTAAGAGAAACTGTGCTGTCATGGTAAAGAGGTTTATTTTCATGGACAAGCATCACCTCTCTTCCATTTTCTGGTATTCAGCTCCTGGTCTGGACTGTTCAGCAGTTTTCTCCACTGGTCTGGATGTTTCTCTGGATGGTGTACTGTGCAGTGTTGTTTTTGGAAGCCTTTCTAGATTTAGTTTTAGTTTTAGTCTTTTGGACTAAATCGCTTATTAGTTTTAGTCACATTTCAGTCATTTCTATAGTGCAGTGTCACACATAAGTTCTCCGCCGGTGGTGTGCCGTGACCGACTCTAGATCGGCTTGGAAGGGCTCGGGGTGAAGGTGGTTTACAGTGAACCCCCGCCCGGATCTCACCGTGGACATGTGCACACGCTGCGGCTACTCTTGCCCGCCTGCCCCCAGTGCGACTGTCGATCGGAGCAGGCTGTCCTCAGAACGCCCTGACAGCGTTGCGTCATCGGGACGAGGAGCGTAAATTGTCTTGAAACGCGGACCAAGTCATTTTTAGGTTTTGATTGTCCCTCTGTCTGGGCCCCCTGCAAATCGGGCCCTAGGCACGTGCCTAGTTTGCCTTTGCGTTAATCCGGCTCTGGTCAGAGGTATAGGGAGCAGTGGCTGTGCTGATGTGCTTGAACTACGTGTGAATGACACAGCTTTGTGTATGAAACATTGACTGTGATGCTAACGATTTAGCAACTCTCTGATCACATCATTGTCATCATTCAGCTCATTCAGTAACAGACTGAACCATACACACCAACACAGAGCCACTTAAGTGTATTTTGTTATTATTATTGTTATTATTATTTGTATATTACCTTTCTTATTTTTCATTTTTATCAAATGTATATTTATATTTCATTTTAATTTTGTAGGGACCTCTTGGAACCCTTGGGGTCCCTAGGCCTGTTGTTAATAAACATGGTTTAAACTACTACATTAGTTTATCAGGGCTCTCAAGTTTTGAAGTCTGGCTTGCAACATAGTAAGATTTTATCCAAGAAAAAAGCCAACAAAAGATCAGGCCAGGATGGAATGCATATGCGTCTGATCTTCATGCTGAGGCTGAAGAAGCTTTTCACAACTGGGTATTAGTTGGGAAAGTCAGAGCTAACAGAGCTCTAATAAATTACGTGTTGCAGCCATCTTGCTTTTCAAGTGCTTTGTAGATGCTTTGAGTTGTGACGTAACAATAATAATTTCCTGTGTTTAACAATAATGATAATTCAATTTTAATTTCCCAGATGATAATGGAATATCATGTGGTGACATGAGATCTAAACACTACTACTGTATACTGAGAACCACAGATAGATTTATGTGGAGCTGACTTAATCAGCACTGTGTGAACTCATTTGACAATGGTTTGAATGGAAAGGTCAGTTGCCTATATTGAAACACTAGGCACCACAAATTTGGTAACCACAAAAAAAAAGGTTTGTCCATCACATCTGTTTGCATGGGTGAGCATGATATTTTTTTTCAAACTAATACACTCAGATCACCGTATCTGTGTACACGCTTGAAAGCACATCTCCTCGCAGCTGTGTTTCAGAGACATATTTGCTCTTTTAATACGAAATACAACTTTGAGACATAATAAAAGCATACTTTTCTATGCCCAGAGTTAAAACACTGATCATAAAAAAGCGGGGTTACAGGAGGATTACTTAATAAAGGTCTTCTAATATAGTAAGAATTAAGTAGTTCCAGAGTATCGTAATGGCTGCCCGTAGAGCTGCACGACAGTGAGGGCTCCCACAGACCCGGAGCCCTTCCGTTATTGAATATGCAGGTGTTTTCTGTCCTGCGTGTATTTTGGGGTTTCCGGTTTTGCGTGGTTTTGTTTTTGCAGTGTGTTTCTGTTGATGCATGTGTTTTGTTTAATCTGCAGCGTTTGTGAATATGCAGCTCATTTTTCCTTCTGCATTTGTTTTGGGTCGTTGCAGTGCTTTTGCCCCTGTCAGCCACTGTAGTTTCAAGCCTTTGAACCTTTGAATTTTTCCCCTTTCAAATTTTCAACATCCCATCTACACTTTTGTTTTTCTTTGAACAAATGTGGTTTCAAATTTCAAGGTTTAGAAATATTCCAATTAGTTGATTGAGCATCCTCACATTTGATTAGACCAGAATAACTTTACACAATTTGATTCCACAAATTGATTCCACAATTCATAATTTAAAAATGAGATTAAGCATCTGGGATACCAAGGATAGGCAATCAATTCTGGCTTAATGGTAGTGGAAGTGACATACCGTTCCATAATTGATAACTTAACCTTGGTATGTCAAATGTTTAATTTGAAACTTGGCTGTTTAGATTTCCAGCACAGCATATGTAATGAATATTTAAACCATACATTTTTAACTCTTGATTATTTTATGCTAAAAAGGGTGAAAATTAGACATAGAAAATAAAACCGGGGTTTGATTAAATTAATAATTTCAGAGCAGAAAAGTCTAAGACAGTAGCGGAGAGCCATGCATCTTGGATATAATAATAAATAAATAGTAAAAATTATGAGCTGCAACAGAGAGGGTGAAGTGCCTGTAGGATGTAAAAATGTAAACGTTAACATTTTCAGGGTAATTATATGCAGTGCTGTGCAATGTTTTAGATAGATGTGCAAAAATGCTGTAAAATAAGAAGGCTTTCTAATTGTTTATTTTTATTTTTTACAAAAAGTGAACTAACAGAAGAACAGTTCACAGCGAGACTGAGTACAGCAACAAGACACAAGGTAGTTACACTTCACAAGCAAGGTCAAGATATGCAAGGTTCAAGATAGGCTGTTCAGTCTCTTTTGAAGTTGCACAGAAAAAATGGGAAATGTTTGGGCTGTAGAAGCAGTGGTTGGCTTACCTTCAAAATGGGAAGATGTGCAACAGGGCCATCACCTCAGAACTGTCAGAAACCTGTGGGGCCCAGGTAAACCCATCTAGTGTCCAGGGAACTGAGAACTGTAGTAGACTTAATGGAAGAGATGTGGACGAGATGATCTCTAACATGCAATTGTTGAAATGTTTAGCAGTAGCAGAATGCGGTTTGAAGAGCTGAGAGCAGTACAATAATGACTATGGGTAACAGTGAAGCACAGTGGTCGTTCAGGTCAGGATTAATGGTGTCCTTAATGCTGAGAAATACAAGCAGAGGTGTATTCACCATCAGGGAGGCTTCTTCTGACTCAGCCCAAACATACAGCCAATGACATTAAGAACATCTTCCCAGTAAAAAAAAAAATTTAAAGAGTACTGGAAGTGATGGTAAAGCCTGCACAAGACCTCTAATCTTAACACCATTCATGATGACATGATAAGACAAAATGATTTAAAACAGTTTACATCCACAGAAGATCTGTGGTTAGTTCTCCAAGATGTCAGGAGCAACCCACCTGCTGACTTCCTGCAAAAACTGGGTGCAAGTCACCGAGAGAAGAATTTATGCAATTTTTTATTTATATTTTCCTTCCATTAGCCCACTCTGTATTTTGTGAAATGGTACAAATAAACCATTAGAATTTCTATTTGTGAAAGCGTTCTGTATTTAGCTTTGTTTCCCCAACACCTGCCAAAAACGATTGCTCAGTACTGTACATGTTAATAGCTCCTGAAGTAAACACATGGGTAGTAACTGTTGTGTCTTTGCTGCCTTTGACATTTATTGTTACTTTCCAAATTTAATTACATTTATTTTTGGCACTCCCTCTAACCCTGTGGTGTCATTTTAATGAGTCATAGCCAGGGATACTGTGGAGGGTTTCACTGTATCAAAACATGGATATAGCCCAACCTTAATTATTGTACAATGTCACTGCCAGCCACAGGGATTCATTTCTCTGCTAGCTAGATCCAAGAGAGGCCATGTATAGTTGAATGAATGAATGACTTTACCTGAAGACTGAAGAAGATAAACTTCAGAGAACTTAAAACGCAGAGGTTTCAAACTGTGCCCACATACCAGTCAATTTCAAGTGGTCCACCACTTGATGTCAAATCATTTTCAATTATTTTTGTCTGTTTTATTTCAAATTATTACAGTTTTGATTTTGATACAATATGATACAAAATCAAATAAATTTGTGTCATAATTACATTTTGTATTGTGAGCTATGTATCCTTCCATATCAAAACAAACCCCTTCTCACTAATTTTGCAATCTTCTGAGATATTGTCATGAATATTATTACGGCAGTATCGTGATGGAATATTGTGATATCATTTTAAGCTTATATCTCCCACCCTTATTGAACAAGATTTTTTCCTAAACACTTTATTTGCAGACCAAACTAGACACTAGCCCCCGGATCATTTAAGTTTGAGATCCTTGATGAAATCTGTTATTTCTGTTACGGTTTAAAAACAAGACAGCAGTTAATGGCAGACCACATACTTCATCATCAGACCATCCAGCATCGCTTAAACATATTCTTAAAACTGTGAGGACATTTGGTGATGCATCCGAATTAAGACTGCAAATAAAAATCACAGTTTGCCAAAATGCAATTCGCAAATTGCAAACGGGCGCAATTCAGCACTGTCTTTTTGATTGTTTTAGGTTTGATATCATTACAAAAACAAATGTATGTTGAAAACACTTTACATCTTTAAATTCTCATCCTTTCATTACATTGTAAAGGGTAATGTTTTTAAGGTGTTATTCGACTAGACAATATTACTTTAAAACAGACACGGGGGAAAAGTTCAAAAACTGTTTTGGTTGGGGTAAAGACAATCTGGCAGTGAAGGTAAGGTAAGGAAAACATCTACTATATACAGAGTCAGACACAAGTGCAAGGAATTAGGGCCCGCAGAGCAATCGCACAAGCAGGATGTTGGGAATGAAAACCGGCTACCAAAATAAAACAGGAAATGTTGGAAATACAGTGCATACTGAACTGATGAAGCTTGACTGAAAAACAATATGTGGCTAATGAAATTACAATAACACTTGTCAGGAGGTGACAAGTGTTATTGTGACATTTTTTCCCCACAAAATGTTAGGATACAAGAGTCATTTGCATGACTTTGAGGGTTTGCCTTTTGATATCCACTGCTAATGTGTCATTTAAGGTTGATGTAACTTTGAAACAGAACATACAGGTTGTTGAAAAGGCTCATAAATCATGTTTTAAGCCGGGAGTCAGTGAACAATTTCATTGTGTCCTCATAATGACAAAAAAAACAACTTGATTCTTGATCTTGATTCTTAAACAGGACAATAATATTTGGAAATCTCTCCTCTCACCATGTGCGAGAAAGTGCATCGTTTAAAAAGATTATTTGATGCCAGACTTCTTTTTTAATGGCAGCTATTCTACTTTGAAATGATAAAACCACGCCGTTGGCCTTGTTGTATGGCAGAGATTCAACTCTGGACCTCTTTGATCATCTGGTAAAATGTTCTTTTTCTTGTCCCTTACTGTTTTGGCATCACAGATCACAACAACAATCCACCATCTTCACTTTTTATGGAGCTGCCTCAAAATGCTGTTGTTTTAGGACCAAGTGTTGCATGATATTATCTACTAGGGCTGCACGATTCTGGAAACAAAAGTGAATTGTGATTTGAATTGAGATCACGATCAGAGAAGAAAATAAGATTGTTTATTTGTGATGCAGCCCATGAAATAAAATGCAGAAGAATCATTGTCATTTAGAAATTAGATCACGTGTAGCTGTGAATCGAAATCGCAATTTAAAAAAAAAAACTTTTATGCTCCACCCTGAAAACATTCCAGAATGCAATTTTACAAGCTCATTTTTGGTTTAAATAAGCTAACCCTACACTGTTATGATACATTTGGTTTCCCGCTGATTGCAATACCATTCACAATGGCTTCTATTTTCCTTGTTTTCTCTTCTCGCACGGAAGGAAAACAAGTTGACGAGTGCAGCATGTTAGCAGGAGTAACCATATGCCTACGGCCTTTTCATTATCACACATTATCCCAGAGGTGTCACAGCATGAGAGCATAAATGTTAGCTTGACCTTTTCATTGGAGAGAAAACAAAAAGAAAGGGTAAAAGCTGTAAAATGCCAACATTAGTGAGATAATCTTCATTGTGCAAACACCTGGGTTCACCACTGAACTCAGATAGTGGCAGAAGTGTGGATCTGGTGTGAAAATACACTGCACGTCTCATACAAAATGAGTGGGAGGGGACTCACTTAAAGGGATAGTTCAGACCTGTAAAGTGTGGGTGTATGAGGTAGCACTATACAGTGAGTGGAGTCAGCCTTTTAGCAGTTAAGGCTCTCATAATAAAATCACTGCATGCTTAAGTCCACGATAGCTTAAGAATGTTTGCCACACAAAAGTCCATCGAGAAAACAAGTGATTTTATATTACTGCCCAAAGAATTTGTTGATGCACAGCTATAGTAATTCAGTAAAGCAGATATTACATTTTATTTGTCCTATTATTTTATTGTTAATGTTAATCTAATCTGGTTCCTTCAATGAAAACCTGATTGTGTGTAACATCTGGGGTAGATTATATAACTTTTAATGAATTATGATTAATGCCCCATTTTCGGGGTGTGGCCTGCCTATAGACTCAGCCTTTCAATTATCTTGAAGGAGAGGGATCTTGTGCTACTTCTTGTTTTTTTTTACATGTCTGTGTAAATACATAATGGAAATGTGAGTGTATGGGGAGTGCTCTCCGTAATGAATTCCTTTCAGTCCAGTGGTCAAATTGTGACTCACCTTTTCATTCGTTCTGTGCTCTGCGCTCTGGAGTGAGCAGTAATATTCATTATGTATCTATGCAGTCAGCTGGATGCTTATTGTCCTAATCTTCTCTGTTCTGAACCTGCGGACACAGAGTCTGATACAAGAACTGATGGATTATTAAAGCAGCACACCTGGTTGTTTTCTTGCTCACAGCGTTTATCATTTGAAGACCATATCCCACTGATAAGTGCTGGGAATGCAGATAAGACAGCGGCAAGAGTGTGTATGATTATTAACATTCGCAGAGGTAGGGCCACGAGTGAAGGCATCGCTACATCATCCAGACCAGTGAGATGGATGAGGGGAGCAGGGGCTGAGGGGAAACTAGGCCTTGTTGCTAAACCCACAGGGTATCATGCAACTCTGCAGAAAGCCAGCCCAGGTAATTATCATGTTGTGCCACTTAAATACAAATGAATGTGCTTTTTCACAGCATGGAGCAGTTTAATCAAGTGTGTGAGATTTTGCAGTCTGCCTCTTCCTCCGTGCCTTTTTTTTTTTTTTTTGTAGCACTTTAGCCCACCACATTTCTTGAAGCAGAGCTCCACCACTTTGTGCTCCCCCGGTGATTTTTATATGCGGCGAGCGACAGCTTCTGTGTGCGTTCTCCTCAAACAAGTGTTGCTCTCGGTCCGCTGCTGTGTCTCCCGGCGGCAGCCTGGCACGGCTTTGTGCCCTGCAGCGAAGAATGGCTGGCTCTTCCTCCCCCGCACACATTCATGGCCGATCTGTCTGCCTGACGGCTGCTCCTTAGGCAGTGCCTTTGTCCGTCACTAGAGGGAGTGGGTAGCCTAAAACAATGACGTGTAGTAAAGGACAGAGGGACTGGTGTGGGTCCGGGTGGTGGTCGAATGACACCACCACTGATTACTCTTACCTCTGAGTTTGCGTTGTCCACGTGCACCTTCGGTGTGTGTGTGTGTGTGTGCGCGCCAATGAACTATTGTCACAGGCATCTTTTGCAGATGAGACGATTCTGTGATTGTGATTAAATGTAATAGATACAGTGTTTACTCCATAACTGTTTGTGTGAGAAACAAGGAAGTACACACACACACACACAGCATGAGAGCGAGAGAGAGGTTTTAGAAAATATCGATACACTAAAATGTTCATCTGTCAAAACATATCATCGAGGCAACGTGCATTTATTGCGATACCTGTGAACTTTTAATTTCATACAGATATGATTACATATTTGTATAAAACCACAACATTTGTTGAATATTTTAGTTCTTTTTGTGGCATTGACTCAAAACCAAAAGTTCCATAGTGTCAATACAGGCAATGCTGAGCCTCTCAGGCTTTAAGAGGTGACATTCACCAAACCCTGTTGTAAGGTGACATACCATCAAAATAATCTATATTTGAAGGTTGAAACCCTACATTCTGATGCCATAAATGCATACAGAAAAAAAATCAACAATGCTTTAGGTTTTGTGATGTCATTAATTAATTGATTTAATTATTAAGATATTTTTTAATGTATGTAACTAGTAGACAGCAAACATTTGGTAATTTGACTGTCTCCCCCTATACTTACATTTCTCTTACAAAAGGGTTAGGGTTTCTAAAATTAAATTCTGTTTCAAATTTAGAAAGTTGCACAAGTGGGTCAGTGGTAGAGCAAGATTCTGACGGCTGTGCCAGCACTGTGTGAACGGGTATAAAAGATGTGAGATAGAAAGTGCGGTAGTCATTGATGCACTGTAAATGTGTGTGAGGAAATGGGGTGTGAATGGGTAAATGGCAAAACTGTAGCGTAAAGTAGCTTTGAGTGGTCGTCAAAAAAAGCGCAATACAAATAGAGACCATTTAAACAATTGAAAATGACAATATATCGCCTTGTGTCATCACTCCCTTGTCCATGCCCATCCCTGACTGAGACACAAACACTTTCGTTGGCTCACAAAAGCAGCTGGTTAGTGGAATGCTAAATGTTACAGTGCATCTCCTGCAGCATCTCAAATCCATTCCCTCCTCCTGTTCCTCAAAAGCAGATCAGAAGCAGGCCACACTCCTCACTCCCTTCCTCTCTTCCCCTCGAGCTGCAGCCTGAGCCTGTTTGCTGCCCTTTCACAGCTCACTTGCCACACACGAAAATGTTTATGCGGCCCTAATTGAATTTAGAGCTACATGGTTTATCAGATAGAAAAGCATTTGTCCAGCCGGGCCGCTACAAGAGACATAATCCTGCTAGTAAAGATTCTGCAGCGTATCTCCACGTTTAAGAAGATTTGGTTTTAGCCATCGCTGGCAGAGGGAATTTTGAATACTGTCCGTCATTTCCTTCATTTTTTAAAACAAAAACATGTGTCAGGTCATACCTTCACCCTGCCCATCATGTCATTGTTGGTTAATCTGTCCATCTGTCTTGTTTTGCACCCAAAGCTGGCACTGGCCACAACATGGATCAACAGATTGATGCAGATGTTCATTATTAGTTGAATTGCCATTCATTTCCTCCAGTAGGTTGCTCATGTTATGTCATGCAGTTTGCAGTTTTTAAAATGTCTGTTTCACTCCAACAAACAGACAACAACAAAACAAGGCATTTTGTTTGCAGCAACATAAACAAACAGAAGCAACACATCCTCATACCAGGAACTTGAAAATAGAGATTACGATGATCCAAATTAATAACAAAAAAATCCTTTTTTTCCCAAATTCTCAAAAGTGAACATCTTTTTGTAATAATACTGCCACAAGTAAAGCTTTAGACTTGCTGTTGTATTATTTTGTATAGAACGAAACAGCAGCGGTCATGCAAAAAAAACAATTCAGAATATTTCGTCCTTGGCCAGAAGGGCCCCAGATGTGGAACTTACCACTTGACTATCTGCAGGGCTGTTTTATTTTTAAAGGGTCTATTTTAAGATCACTGTGCTCTGCTTTGGTTGATGGAACATGGCAGAGATTGACAAAGAAGGAGAAGGATGGGGGGAGGGGCTGATTAGGCAGAGGTTGAGATTTGACATTCAAACCAAATAATTACTCACTTGTTACCCTTCAGGAATGTGCAGTGCAGATGCGATGGCGCGTGCGTCACATTTTGCGATTCGTACTGATAATGTGGCCATCTGTTCATCCACATCCATTTACTCCACTTCTTCCCCTTTGCGATGCAAACCAATCAACCACACATCACAACATAGACAAGAAATCTACTTTTCTTTGTATAGAGTGAAATCACGACGGAAGTACTTTTTTCTGTTGAAAATAAGGTGAGAGCAGAAACCCAACTGTTCACACGATGAGCAAGCACTTGGTCACAGAGGCTACGTCAATTTTTCAATAAGATCCACATCCAGATGAATGTCCCAGCTCTAAAGTTATCTGCATTTTTATTTTAAATTGGTTTCATAACCAAGCAAAAACTATGAAAACTGAAATATATCTAAATAAATCAATATTAAATTGAAGTAAACTGGGACCTTTTTTCCAACCACATGACTAAATACACCATGTCAGGCAAATTGATTTGAGCATTGGTTCCTATTTTTCTACCAATAAACATTTACATGTCAGTCTAAAAACAATTTTCCTTCCTCTGTAATTGTCACAGCAGGGATTTCTTTTATTAGATAGAAAACAAGTTTAAATTAAAACTTAAAAAGTTAGCGTTGACACTGACACAGCTGATTTGACTCCAGCTGCTTCACAATTACCCAAGGTTTCAGCTTCTGCCTGTCCAAGTTACAATGCAGCCCTGGAGTTTTCAGACTAAATGGGAAACGCTGCTGCATCCGAAATCTTTGGAAAATAAATGACAGCCAACAAGTGGGACTTGTTGCTTGGGTGCATCAAACAGCAAAACATAACAAAGACCAAAAACAACAAGGAAATTGAGTTCTGTTCATGATTCTATTAATAATTGCTCGATTAGATGCAGAAGACAAATAGGGGTGTGGATGCAGCAACAGTGTGAGTGGCATCCAAGAGCATTAAGGAGCGATTGAAGGAAAGAAAAGTGAAGGATCAAACCAATCAATCACAGATAGAGCACAGAGTGTGTTGACCCAGAGTGAATCAAAGCAGTTTCATAAATAAGTGATTCTGTGAATTTGTGCAAGCGCTGCAACCTAGTTACAAGTGGAAATTAAAACTGATCTAAATTAAAATCTTTCCTTGTTGTTCTGCTTGGTAATCGAGCATATGCTCATTTCTCAGTGCAGTTCACATGCAATTTCATTCTTTCCAGTGATGGTAATATCCTGAAATGATGTGAGTGGACTGCAACAGCACATCCATAAACCAGCTCAAAGCTGAGCCTAAATGAGGATCAGACACTGCCAAAACAAATGTACTCTCTGGCATTTTAGTCAAATGAGCGTGCAGTGGGTTGCTGACGAAGCATTTAGCAGTTGTGCTAGTTTTGCAACAAATTCAAAGAGCACTTTCACACCTGTGCATGCAAATGACTAATCCTGTCTGCCGCCCACACAACCAGACATCATTCTGGTTGTGTTACGTTTCAAAAATAACATTTTCTCCCAAATTACATTTGTTTTCAACACATTACTGACAGTGATCTTATTTCAGCAGCATCTGTGGCAAATTTCTCACCAGGATATTGGTGACTTCTGTTTGACACCATGTTTTGGAAGATCTGGGTGTTTACTAACCTTAGTAATAGCGTAAGTGTTTACTAAATCAGCTTGTCACTATGTGTCTAGACTACAAAATTACTAGCTACATGACTGCTTTATTTGGTCTGGTGCAACTGAAATGAGTAAACTACAATTAGCAATTAGTCATTTTTGCACACACACCAATTAGTGATTGTGAATTTGACCTCTGCATTTAACCCTTATTACACACCAGTAGTGTACACACACAAGCTGGGAGCAGTGGGCAGCACTTATCTGTGCCCGGGGAGCAATGGGGATTGGGTGCCTTTCTCAGGGGCACCCCAGTAATTAGTCGTTTAGTAATTACTAAATCCCTGAATTTGCCAAATTGTTGCAACCCCATCCTGTTGCTAATTTAAAAAAACAAACAAACATGTAATTAATAATAAAAGGACATTCAGGTGTACGTAGAGATTTTACTTAAAGAGAGGATGTTGCTAGCCGAGCTAAATCTAGATGCACCCTAGCGGTAGCAAATTTAATTTGCAGTGAGCGTTCCATCTAGAAACTCCGGCAAAATCCGAACTCTGGTTTGGCCAATCACATCCTGTATAGAGTCAGTGGGCGGGCTTAACATAATGATGACAGAGTTGTGACCGTTCTGCGTGTCTCTGCTACATGTAAATACAACTAACATGATGTTACAGCCAAAAACGGCAACAGTCTCCATGAGGAAAAGCTATGATGTTTCCAATCCATAACAAGCACTTTTTGTGCCAAAACCTAACTATATTCATAACCAGGAATGTAACCCTCCTTTCTTCCAAACCGCAAAAGTGCCACCATTGATTAAACACTATACTGTACAGTGAAGAACTACAAACTCTTTTCATTTCTTTCCAGTTTTTTTTCATTTCTCTTGATTTTTGCAGTGATACACACACTACACACTACTTAGATATACACATTTTCATGCAAAATTCAACTTATATATTTGATTAAAATGAATAAATAAATAATGTATAAATAAACGTTTCTTTTTTTGTTTACATTTGAATAATATCAATCTCCATGCTAGAAGGCATAATTAAACCATATTATCCTTCGTGCTGTTTTTCCTTTCCAGGCAATGTTATTGATGAATATGAAGGAAAAGTAAGGAAAAGTCACAGTAATTGACTGACTCTGTAATTCTGTAAATATGGTAGCCAAGCAAACCAGAAATCCCTCCCTGAGGAATGAGAAGAAAATTGATTAGACAGTTGCGTTTACAGACATTAAAGTTGAATTAATTTCAATATGTTCACAATTGTTTTCAAATTTTAATTATTCATTTCAATGATCCTGCTATAGTAAGTATTGCGTGTACCAGCAAATACTGTAAGGGAGGCACAAGATGTTGCTTCTTCTTTTTTTTTTTCTTTGAAAAAATCCATGTAGTTGGAATGGAAAAAATGCATATACTCTCTCTAGCCATGATCCATAACGAACTATAATTTTCTACCACTGTTTGGGTGCTGCATCTTGGAGGTGGGGCTAAGGAATACATTTAAAAGAATCTGACTATACAGATTTCTTGGGGGAGCTGTGTTGCATCTCGCAACATGGAGTGGAAATTCAACCGAGTGGAAAGATTCCTATCAGGAGGCAGACAAAGAGCGTGCCAACATGACACTCCAACCTCAGATGCAATGGTGAGATCAGATCATGGATAATTACAGCAGGAGCCAGTAGAATGAATGGAAGTACTTTTAAGAGAAGTGCAAAAGCGGCATAGCAATTTCTAATACCTTTTATTGTCCACAGTCTATAGATTACATGATCAACCTAATCTCATCATGTGTTTTTCATTTCTCTGTGTGTGGCTACAACACAATTTTCTCTGCATCACTGTGTAAGCGTGCATGCACACACGTATGTATGGTCGGTGCAACTAGCGTGCTCTCTTTCTGTGCGATAGAGAGCGACACGCAGTGTGGGTGGATTCACAATTTGGACTATATCTGCTCCTCGGGCTGTGTTGCTCATGGTGGTGGATGGGGAGTGAAATTGCTGAAAGAGCCCACTCTGCTTTCCTCTGGGGGGCTTTGCCACGCTGGTAGAAAAGCTCTTGTGCTGCTGCTGCTGTTGCAACCGGCTACAATTACGACTCAGAGCAACTGCATGGAGTAAATAACAAGCTGGCGGCGGTGATCACTCCAGTGTCCGGGTGCGAAGAATCAGCTTTAAAATGTTACGGCTATTCAGGCCAGTAAGCAGAGGACTGGGCTTTGGCAGTGCCAGAGGTGCTGATAATAAATGTGTTGTTGCACTGTTGACATCCAGCTCTGACTTAGAGAATCACTAATTCCTTTATAATTTTAATGTAAGGTATGTTTAATGTAGTTGAGCGTCATGCTACTTTACACTCAACTATGTTAATGCTTGGAAATATTGTTCCACATGATTTATTCATTTTAAACTTGATGCAAAAAAAGTTATGCATAATAACAAAGCAATAATTTCATTCTTGACAACTTTCTGGGTACGGGTTACCTAGTATTTATATATTGAAATCAGTAGAACTGACCAGAACTAACTGGGCACGTCGGGTACAGCGAGTCAACTCGAAGTTGTGGGTTCGATTCCCGGCTCCGCTCGTCAAGGCAAATTCATGATCACTTATTGGTGTGTGGACAAACAAAACTAAACTACCCCTGTGATGATCAGTGTTAATATTTCAGTTGTGGCCACAAGTAAATCAACTGAAAAGTGTTAAAAGAATGTGCTACAGCAGTAATGAGTGTGTGATGTCTCCACTGCGTGTATAAGAAAAGGTGCAAAACGAATGCTGCTACACACGTCTCCAAAAGGGGATGCATTTGGTGTGTTTTGTGGTTTTAAGTTGACTTTACTCAATCGCAACAGTAAAGCTTATAGCGGATGCAAGATATATTTTTACAATTACTATAGGAAGACCCTGGTCAGTGTTATGGTCAACACATATTGCATCCTGGATGTGTCTTCAGATTTAATCATAATAAAAAAAGGTTATCTGGAGACATGAACACAATCTGTCCTCTGGATGCATTAAAGCCCTGACCCAAGTTGTGCTACACTCCACTTTCACTGTAAAGTGAAAGTTCTTTTCTTACACTCAAGGCTTGCAGTGTAAGCACACTAATCACCACCCCTATATTAACACTGATCAACTTCAACCTTCTCAGCCCCTCCTGATGATTATTATGTCTCTCTCTCTACCAGTCCGTGATGCTGACACACAAACGCAAAGGTGGCAATGGTAGCCCAGTGGGTTCAGAAGGCTAGTCTACATGCCAGTGTGTCCCTCGGCAAGACACTTAACCCCAAGTTGTGAGCTAATGGGTTTGAAAGATGAGTGACATTATGTATAAATGTGTGAGCGAGTTTTTGAATGGCAAAACTGTAGTGTAAAGCAGCTTTGAGTGGCCATCAGTGCTATATAAATACAGACCATCTGTATATGAACACCAGCATACACAGAAACACGTTGACATTGGACACATTTGTATCATTAAGCCTTAAGCATTATTTTGTTTTCATTGAACATACATGAGAGTTGCGTGTATTAGCATACAGTGCAGGAAAGTGAGATCCAATCACAAATGGTCACAGGAGATGCAACCAGGAGACATTATAATTCCACATATGGACAGTCATACATAACTGGTGATCAGAGGGTGGATGTTCATACCTTTTCTGAAGAAGTCTGAAGAAGTCTGAGAACTTTAACACCATGGACGGTTTTAATATTAGGTATAATAACGGCAAAATGGCATGGATTATACATACAGATAATATCTGAAATTTTAAATTCAATAGATCTTAGTGTCTCAGGCAATGATAGAGTGGATATTAGCCTACAGTACATGGATGAAAAAGGAGTAGTTTTTATATAAAAAGTATAATTTATGCCTAATCGAGTCGACCAGCTAATGCCCACCATAACAACCAATTTCTGCCATGTGCACAGATTCCAAGAGGCCTAAATGGTGGCATATGTTTCCTCAAATTAAGGGTCTGTTCAAGCGTGTGAGTTGGCAGTGCACTCAGTGACTCCCCAGATGGATGAGGATTTCCCCAAGGACAGCAACTCAAATCAGCTCCTCCCCCACTAAGGGTCCCTCCGTCTTTTACAGATATCATGGTCTTGCTTTGTGACCTTGAAAGCATATCTCCTTTTCTCCATTCAATGCTTACAATATTAACTTCCCTCCATTGTAGAAAAGGTGCTTCATGCACTTCTGGACATGTGACATTTCTCCCCATTCTGAGGTTGTAAATGTGAAAATCTGTCTTTGGATGCACATTTAGTTTACTCATCAGATCATTTCTAACCCAAGTGAGAAATCACCTCATTTCTCTCAAGAAATTGGCTTTTTCAGAAGGGTGTGGATATAAATGTGTGGTTGATAAATCTGTAGCCTTGCCTCTGGCACTTTGGGACTTGTCATCAAGACACATAGAAAATGAAAACAACCTCAACAGACCAGTTAGAAAGCAATGAAAACCAAGGCATTTGTTGTTGCTATTGTCTAATATTATACCCTGGTTGCTTTAACCCTGTGGGGTTACCTTACCCTTTTTTTTTTTATTCATGGTCATCCACAGGCACTTGGATGTGATATATGTGTATATATATATATATATATATATGTATGTATGTATGTATGTGTATATATGTATATATACATATATATATATATATATATATATATATATATATATATATATATATATATATATATATATATATATATATACATATATAAAATAAAAACTAACAGTGTAAATCATGGTAAGTAAACATGTAGAGTGTGAGTAAGTATGTAGAGTGTGTAGAGTGTGAATGGCATAGTTCCTCCGTCCATTTCTCTTAAAGCTCTGGCAGTCCTGTGGCAGCCATGGGCCAGGTTTCCATAAATCCATTGTGGTTGGGCGACAAATTTTGATAATTTAGAGTACCGCATTAAAATGGTGAGACTCAGAGAAATGGCTGCCATGCCTTGTTACAGCTATGAAACTCACAGAGTGAATGAGAATGAGAGATCTGCTGCCTTACTTATTTTGTAAGTTCCCATAAACGGGGATGGTGTCGTGTTAGAGTGATTCTGGAAAAATAGTAGCTGTGCTAATCATGGCATATCCACAGGTTATTTCAGAAAGGTTATGTAGGTTGTGATAGCACAGCTCAGGTGGTAGCACATCTGCCCATGTTTTCATAAAACATATGGCAATAAATACTTATAGTTATAAAGAAGTCTTCGCATGACAGCCCTTTTAAATTCTAACTCATATAACATCCATTAATTTTTTTTTAGACTGATAACATTATCATAATAAAGACGAAAAGAAATAACATTTAACTTCACAGCTGACTGTGAATTAGTATCATTCAACTGCACTTCATAAAGTGTGAACCATCACTTGTTTGATAGTGGAGACCAATTTGCTCCAGTGCATAAAACAGTGCCTCAGAGAGAGTGATAATGTCTTCCGGTTTATCTTCCAAACAACATTTACAGATAGATCATCAGCATATAAAGTAACTCTGCACCACAATGAGAGGGACTTGATTATGATTAGTGAGTAAGACAGCTATTTTTGAGTGGGAGTTAGATCTGTGACAATCCAGGTGACAATGATGAGGATGTGATGCGTAAATGAGAGCCCCTGAGTCTGATGAAGTCGGCACGAGGAAGAGATGCTTTGAATTGCAGTGGTAATTAAATGCCCTCACAGCGAATGCAGCCCTTCTCTGAGCTTGTCTCATCAAACTAGGACCATCCTCTTTTGTCTCCCTAATGATGTCTTTCACTTTTGACTTGCTGAGTAATTTGTTTAGAGTCCCTGCCTTCAGTGAGCGACCTAAACTTCTGTGATAATAAAGTTATCTTTATTATCCCCAATGGGCCATGTGCTGTACAGCAGCACATTCTCCACATTATTCAGCAAACTGAACTAACAATATGATGAAAAATGTTATGTTTTTTTGCATGTATAATCGGCAGCAAGTAGAATCAAGGGTGGCTAGGATCAGTTCAAATGTCATAAGCTTTCTGCAAACACTGAACCTTTTAGCTTTCACAATGAGCCAATTACTAAATGTGGTAAACATGTGAGGGCCAAAAAGGGTCAGGGCCATATGTAGGGTTAAGATAATTCAACTCCATCATACAATTTGAGTTAAGAACTCCCTGGAAAGACTGGTCATCTCCATGTTCCTGTTTCTGGCTTTCACTGTGTGTGAGATGGCCTTTATGCAGTTAGAAGTGGAGAAATGCAAATGGAAAAAAAATCACTTAGAGTTTGTTGACCCTGCACAGCTTCTCTGGAATGATAGGATTCGATCATGTTAACGTGACACAACAAGTCTTCCTCCTACATTCTGGAGTTTAGATGATGTGGTTTGTATAAGATACTTTGCTCTCCACCACATATCTGTAAAGCGGGCAGTGAGAGCAAAACCAGGAATGGGCAATAAAACAAGCACTTAGTCCCCAGCCTGGAACTGTCGCTAAACAGCTCCCTGTGAAACATTTTTCTTCATGCTGTCCTGAGACTCTGAGAGGGCTTGTTTAGCTAATATGGCAGCATGATGCAATCGTTTCTTAAACAAATTCAGTCACATTAATCTGTAGGGAAGTACCAGACATTAACTGGCCTGTTAACACCTGCTTGCACACTATGGCTGAACACTAGCTCAGTTGGACTATACTCAGTAGAGTCCTGCTCATCGCCAAAGATAGCAAAAAGTACAAAGGGAAAGGGACAACCCTTTCTGCATTCTTTCCTATATTCCTATCCAATATTTTTTTAACATAGACTTTAGGTTCTGATGCCAACGCTCAATAACTCCCTGTAACTCTGAATGAATAATACCAAAAGACTAGAGTCTTGGAGAGAAAAATTGTTCCCTGGTCTGTCTGAACAATTTCTGGTAACCCAAACATTGTAAATAATTTTGTCATGGCTTTAGTCATGACAAAATGAAAGCACTTATTTTCAGCAGGAATAATTCAAGTCTACGTGGAGATTTATTTACAAAAGAAACCATCTACAAAAATAAGCTCCATTAAATAATAACCACAAAGAAAATTAAGATGGACAAACACTTAGAGAGAGCTTCTGGGTTCTTTACTGAAGTGAAAATGGAACCATGTCTGAACTGATCAGAACCACATGTCCAACACGACCAAGCTATATCTCGTTGGCATGTATAGAAGGTCTGCTAAGTGCTCAACTTACCATCTTAGGTTCATGCCAACAATACAAGCTATTGAACCACCTGTGAAAGCAACCACGACATCCACTTCAAACAATGTTGAAGAAAAATCACATCCCTACAACTTTTTATTCCTTAATTCAGCCGTTTGCAGTGAGAGCAGAGTTAATTCAGTGGGCACGGCTTAACCCATTAGTTCACTTAATACTCTACAGTCTCTGGGAATCATGCCTGAGTGTGACCGATGTGAACACGGGGCAGATTGAAATCTGGAATATATCAAGAAGAAAGAAAGGGAATTATAAAGGGTAAGAAAAGAACAAGTGTGACAGCCTCACACTGTTGTGCCGTCCCTCTTTATGATACCAAAATTTGGGGTTTGTGTCGATTTCTGTAACTCAGACATTCCATCAATCACTCCCACTGCACTCAGCCATTGGCAAGGTGAGCAGAGGTGTGGGAGGAAAGCAGAGAGTGGACTCCTCTCTCTCTCTCTCTCTCTCTGTCTCTATCAACCTGTTTTTCTTTATGATTTGTCACACTACTTTACCACAAGTCCACTGCAGCGGCCTCAATGTATCTGAGGTTAGTGTTTCTGTGTATTCCCATTTGTATGATTCATGGTTAGTGCAAATGTAATAACTGTGGATAATTAGTGTACGTAAGGTAAACACAAAACCGTGATGAACCCAGCTGGGATACGCTTGTTGTTTCCAGGGATATCGATGTCACAATAAACCAAACGCACAGCCGACTTCATAACTTCAACTGTCGTAAAGCTCCCAACAATAAGTGCATCCCAGCCTGGTTCATTGCTCCTGTGCAAACCATGGCAACACTTTCATTTTGTCATTTGTATTGCTGTGCATTAGTTATTTGTTTATTCATTATTATTTTTTATATATATATTTTTTTAATGTATTAATATCCAAGATAGTTTTAAAGTTCAGCTCTCCGGGTAAATGTAGTATTATTTCTAAAAAAGTATATTTGTATTATTACGGGTGCATGGCCAGTGTTTGTAAATCATGGTGCCAGAATGCAAAGCACATAAGAAAGCATAAGGGTAATGAGCCGGTGACAGGTTCTGCAATGCATATAGCAGAATGTACTGTATCCAAAGTTTGAGTCTATAATTTGTTTCTGAGACAATAAATTGTGTTCAGAGTTGAAATCCTCTTCAAATCTGGATAGCCATAAATAAATAAAGTTGTCTGGGGGGGGGAATCCATTTTAGTAGGAGTCAGGGAAAATGTTGCAACTTTGCAACCAATACACCCCAGCCCCTGCTTAAAGCTCCACCCTCAAAACACATAAACACATAAACATACACTGCCTGAAGTGGAGTGGAGGAGAGCGTGCCGCAAAGAAAAATACACTGATACTTACTACACCATGTCTTATGCATCAAGGATAAATAAAGCTGTGGTTGTTCCTAAAAGAGGATAATTTGGTGCACGATCTGATAGGTGAAGGTGTTGTCATCAGGGATTTGTTTACTTTGTCGGGAGTTCCGCCTTTATTTCTGATGAACGTGTAGGTTTGGGGAAGTTAGCGGGTCACTTCAAACTTGTAAACCTGGGATGCAAAGATCCTAAGCTGCATCATGTTCAGACTCTACACAGACAAGGGTTTAAGTATTGGGATTCTACCTCTTACACTTTGGAGGTTTCATTCCAGTCAAATAAGATGATGGCAGTTATATGGTTTGTGCTAGCTCAGGGCACTTCAAGTGTTTCCAGTGTGGAGACGTTGGCCATAAACGTGTTGCGTGTCCACACAGACCTCAAACTCAGGAGGAAAATCTTGATCCTGGTGCGGGCACACATGTGGATGAGGAGAGTAAGAACGTACAGGCCGGGACTGCAGAGGTTAAACGCGCACAAGTTGAGAGCACACGGTTTGAAAGCACACAAGTTGAGAGTGCACGGGCGGCTAAGAGCGTACCGCTCCTGCAGTCCCCGTTGTGGTCTTGGTCTCGGTCCCAGCGGTGCAGCCCTTAACTGCATTATCTGCTGCAGTGGAGGGTAGTGTTGATGCCAGAGGTCAAAGTGCAGCTGCAGCAGAGCAAGTAGTACAGAGAGAGCAAGGTAAAGGTTAGGTGGAGTCAGTCCCCTGTAGTCAGAAGACTGATTAAGAAGAAAGGGATTATGATACAGCATGCGTCTTTAGCGGAAAGTTTGCACTGCAAAAAGGACATGTACACTCAGGGTGGACACTCAGATTATGACACAGGCAGACGTCATAGATTCATGGAGGTTAAAAAATACAGATGTCAGACAATACAGTGTGGTGTACACTCAGGGTGGACACTCAGATTATGACACAGGCAGACGTCATAGATTCATGGAGGTTAAAAAATACAGATGTCAGACAATACAGTGTGGTCCAGAACTACCTAAAAATAACAATGAAGTCAGTGCAGCCAGACTAGACAGGTTATACATTTCTAAAACTCTAAGACCCAGTCTAGTCAACTGTGACATCAGTGCAGTTTGTTTCTCTATAAGCACCATTTAGTGTTTCTGCATTTGACAGTTACGTTAGGGGAACATTTCTTGTCCTATTGGCATTTTAATAACACGCTGCTACAGGACAGAGGGTTTGACCAGAAATGTAAGATATTCTGGGGAATATTGGAGAGGTCAAACCATTTTCTACTCTTGTAAAATTGGTGGTCAACAATGTAGTTGTCACTCCACAGACAGAACAAAAGCAACAGTAAGGCAATAGAATATTCATTGTATTTGACCCCAAATCCTGTCACAAAACATTTACTCCAGGAGAAAAAACTGGAACTGAAAAACATCTTGAAGGAGAGGGTAGCAGGAGCCCTCATACGATGCAGATACATCTCCATCAAAGACATACATGCTCCAAGCCCCTTCTTCATTTGTCTAGAGAAAACTGAGGCTAAAAAGAAGCTCACGTCTTGCCTGAAGCTGCCTAGAAGATGCAAAAACCAGGATTGCTGTCTGGAGAGCATGGCTGAGCTGATGGAAGTGGATGTTAGGTCAGGAAGGCCCCTCCCATCCTGCCTGCAGGCTTAATCTGGGGGTTAAGACGGGTTAAAGGTGCTTGGAGTTCCTTATCTCAGCACAGATATGTTTCAGAGAAGGAACTAGGAGGTGCCAAGTTGTCTAAATGGAAATGGCTGCTAACCCAGCTGCGTACTGATCACTTGGTTGCCTTGATGCTCTGGCACAAGGTGAAGAACTACTATTACGTGAGGTTGGACGGCTGGGATATGACAAGAAGCTGCCATCACTCTGTTGTCATCTTCAGTAGGATCTGCTGGCTGGATGAAGCTAGGCCACCTGATCACTACCATGGACAACTAAGCCACCCCAGTTAATATCAGGGCCAGACTTCTGTCGAGGGTGATAAAGGAACTTTACCAAAACTGTGGAAAGGTTTCTTGCTAGCTTCAGAAGGATATAAGCAACATGTACATTTTTCCATCTGTGACTGTGGCATCCAATGTAGAGATGGAGGACCTGGTGAAGACTGTCTACTGTACTTCAAATATTTATCAGGTAGGAGATTTCAAAAAAAGGAGTTCTCTATGCTGTGTCTAAAGGTCAGACATTTTTACTACCTTAAAGGACATGAGAGCTTCAATGTGGACTGAGTTTTTTGACTCAGGAGGGTCCCCCTCCTTGTACAAGCTGACCTCCAGTGGAGGATTGTACGTAGTACCATAGCTACAAACAGATACAAAGCACACCTGATTACCAGAACAGATGTTATTTCCGTGCTTGTCTTGAAACTATGACACATTTGTTTGGTGAGTGTCCCAGACTAAAATCTGCCTTTGATTTGCCGATATTGTGTGTGGGATTGGGTGAGATCTTCTCTTTACACTTGTTTGTATTTGGTCTCAAATATTGTTCATCAGCTTTGGAACTTTCTATTTGCAATGTTAAACATTCGATATGGTCTAGGAAAAACATCAATGCAGGTGAAGGCTGCACAGATGGGGGAGTGATGTTCAGAGGATTGTTGACCAGTCATGTGTAAATGGAACACACTTTCTTCTGAATGATGGACAGACTAGAAGAGTTCCGGTCTACATGGGCCATAAAGGGAGTGTTGTGTTCGCTTGGGGAGGATGGAGGACTTGTTTTCTCCTTTTGATTTGTGTGAGTGAGTGTGTGAATGTGTGTGTGTGTGTGTGTGTGTGGGTGGGGTGATCAGTGCTTATTTGTTTCTTGTTGTGTAGATTACCTTTTTAAAATCGAACAATCTTTCGTTCTTTCTCTCTTGTCAACGCTATTGACTGATGGCTATCAAGGCAAAGAGGATTTCAACATAGAAGGTAAACTGTGTTTTTAAAACTGATTTTAAACTGTAGATTAAATCTCCACTTACTAAGTAATTTCTGCTCAGTATGAAATTGGTATAACGGTCGATGGCAGGTCAGAGAAGCAATGCAACCGTTCTGCAACCATTGTATTTTGGGGGTAAGCCTTCTTTGGTAGATGCTACAATTTCCACATCATCACCTGTTACTAGTTAACGGGCTGATTAGGGCTGAAATGATTAATCCATTATGACTATTTTGATACTCTATAAATCTTTTTTTTTTTAATAATTAAAATAAGCTCTCTGATTTTTCAGCTTCTTAAATGTAAATATTTTTCTTAGTTCTTTTCTGCATATAACAGTCATTAAAACTGATTAATTTTGGTTTGTGGACGAAACAAGACACTTGAGAAAAAAAGCTTTGGGAAACACAGCTTAACCTTATTCCGCATTTTCTGATTGGTATGGACGAAAAGATTAATCGAGAAAATAATCGTCAGATCAATTAAATTGTTAGTT
Organism: Solea senegalensis; assembly: GCF_019176455.1. Lineage (NCBI taxonomy): Eukaryota > Metazoa > Chordata > Actinopteri > Pleuronectiformes > Soleidae > Solea > Solea senegalensis. Next base: position 16,755,813 of record NC_058026.1, read on the forward strand.
GTAGCCCTACTGCTAATTGTGGAACCTTTCAGAACAGCATAACTTATGTAACTCAATGTATCATATTCAGTTTCAGTGAAAACACAAGATTGAACTGATAGTAGCAGGTTGTTGTCAGTTGTCGTCCTTTATATTAAAGCATTATGGATTACAGCAAATACTGCAAATATGAGCCACATCCTGATTTTGACGGAAAGATCATTTACATAATCAAACAATTTGGACCCCAACCCTTCCCCCTTCATTCCGCAATTTGACTGTGTGATCCCCTGTTCATGTACATAAGATCCGTCTCCCTCTGTCTTCTCAACATACTGTACATATTTACTCTGGCTTGCTTCGTGAACAGTTGGAATAACCATAGCATAATGTGTGAACAAAGCCTCTGTGCTAATTCGTTAATTCTACTTTGTGCTTATATGGTTTTATTGTTGTTGTTGTTGTTGTTGTTTTCTCTGCAGAGCATCAGCTTAACTGTTCATGGCTGACTTGATCCACAAGCAGATTTGGCAATTATTTTCTGGGGGTGCTTAGTCCCTCTAAGCAAAACGTGTTTGTGTGCCAATGTGTGCGTGCATGTGTGGTGTTTGTGTGTAAAGCTGCACTCGAACCTAAATTTGTAATAGGAAGAATGAGGGGGAAAAGAGTAAAATCAATGTGACCTACCTATTGTGTACCGATCACTTAGAAAGCTGCCCAACTACACAGGGCGTAACTTCTCGATTCTGGAAGTCTGTTCTGCTCATTTGCTCATTTCCCCGGTTAGAAGAATAATTAAAAGAAGATCAGAACACAATTAAACCCTTGTGGTGTTTGGCTGAGGTGCAAAAGCTTACATATGGATATATTGGTATTGATCTGGACACATCCTATCAAGAATTATGTTACAGTCATTCTAACTTTGTGAATTCCCAAACATCCCGCAGGGATGATACATTTGCCAGTATCAGGAATTTATGTTTGACATTGTACAGCATTAGGTGTACATGGTGGTTCAGTGGTCAACATTGTTGCTTCAAGGTAACAAGGAAGGAAGGTCACCAGTTTGGATCCCGGTCCGACAGAGATTAGGTTAATTGGGACACATTAAATTGATTGTAGGTGTGATTATGAATGGTTGTTTGTCTCAGTATGTTGGCCCTGCGATGGACTGGTGACCAAACCCTGTCCAGGATGTTCCCCACCTTTTGTCCTTTGGCAGCTGAGTTTGGCTCCAGCATTCTGCAACCCATGGTGTAGGATAAAGTGGTTGAAAATGTATTAATTGTGATGCATTATTTGCTCTACACTCATCATGGTGTACAAATGATAAAATATTTGGACTTGAAAAAGGTCAGTGTGGGTGAATGCACGTGCAACTGTGTATTATTATAAAGCTTCAGTGTGTTTGCTGTTTCTGCTGTTGCCGAAGGAACATCAACAACCTTGGTGCAACCTCCTGGGGACAGAAGCTAACACTTTTTGAGTTTGCATGTTCTTCTTTTGTGTTGGGGCATTTACTCATGGTACACTAGCTTCCTCCCACAGCCCAAATATATGCCAATTTAGGGGTTAGGTAAACTGGAGACTCAAAATTGTCAATACAGACTGTACAGAGTGCACCCTGTGTTTCACCAGCTCCCTCTGCGACACACAAAGTATAAACAGAATGAAGGGATGTCCTATGTTTGATGTTTGACAAGCTCTTTTTGAATAAATCATCTTGTGCCCATTTATGCAATTGCGTAATGGTACAACAACCACTTAAAGAACTTGACACTGTAAGAGTCAACATTCACCCATTCAAACGCATACAGAGATTCTCTGTCACACATTCCATTTATACAACGCTGGCACAGCTGTCAGGGCGATTTCGTTGTAGTGTCTTGATCACGGACACTCCGGCAAGGACTGAAAGAAGGGGAAGGTGAACCACGACATTGCATGTGACTAGAGAACAGGCATGAGAGCTATGAATTATTCAGTTTATTGATAGACCAATATATCGATAAAATATCAGCAAACAAAAACACTTTGTCATCTGACACCTGGAATGTTTTACACATTCTAACCAATTCACAGTGATCCACCAAAAACTGTAAATAGGAAATTGCTACAGGTATAGGTATAAACCCACACCAGTAAAAACATGAGGTAATGAATATCATTTTCCATAGCACATTTGCATTTAAAAAAGAAAATCAGAGAACTTTAAGAATGGTATTCATTTCATAAAGTTTTCAAGTCATTTACATGAAATATTAACAATTGACTCCATATGTGATGTCTCGGTCAACTTATTGTGAGTGCTTTTGATCATGTTACATTATTAATATCACATATTATCCGATCCATACTGACTAATACATTATAAACTGAACTGTAACAAATTTTTCATGCTTTAAATTAGATGTGGTTAAAACTATGTTGAAGTTCTGTTCATGTCATGTCATTTTGTTGACTTGATCATTTGTGTTTATTTGCACTATTCATGAGTGTAACACAAGTAAACACCAATGAGTCACCAAGGAAACTATTGACTTATAACTTCTATAGCTTACTAGGTTCAAACAGCTTGAATCCAGTTATATGCACACGTTTAGATGTTAGTTTAACCTGGTAGTACAATATATTTTATATATAATTCACTGTTTGCCCTGTCCTCTCCCTCGTTGCCCAGGCCGACTTACTCAAGATGCAGAGATACAGCAACTGTGCTCTGTTTGCACCAGGGCGTTGAAAACATCTCATGTACAAATATTTGAACTCAACATGTCTGTGAAGGTTTCCAGGCAGAGTTTTTTGAATGGATAAAGCAAACAAGGTGAATTTGCACATCTCCTCAAGGTTAGATGTGCAGTGTCTGGCATGCCAGATGTTAAATTTGCATTGACTTTGAAAGTAATCTCATTTTTGAAAAGGAATTGAATTTTATTTGGTGTAAATGCACACAAAAAATGCAAATCTCCTCTTCCAATCCAGTTACAGGGATTGTCATTCATCTGCTGTTAAAAAACTTCAATGGCTTAAAAACACCAAAAGTTACTGTAATTAAGACGAAAGGGAATGTTTGGAGCCTATGCCAATGTATAGAAAAGGGCTTTTCGATGAGAAATATTTATTCAATAATTTATATTCAGTATGGTATATAAGTGGACACCTGTATGATTGACTGATAGTGTCACCCAATGTGATGCCAGCTGCTTACCTGGGTATCCACAGTACAGTTGCCACCTGCTGCTCTTGTGAGCCATGGACTCTTCCATACATATGCTAGACACCAACTAAATCTATGTCTCGACTTCCAGGCCATACAAATGTAACTTTGCGTTTACAGATCACATGAGTGGCTGCTCAAGATAAGCATGAATGAATTATAGGGCATCCGTGTCTACCCCATGTTCTCTTGCTCTACCAACTCAGTGTGTCACTCTCATTTTGCCATCTTTCTGCCTTGTTTCCACACTCGCTGCCTTTGCCCCCAGCATCGAGCTGACCCACTAACCCCCCCCCGCAACACCTGCCCTGTGGCCCTCTGGGAGCTGGGCAGGGGGTGAGACTTCAAACTAATATTAGAAAAGACCAAACGGCCTGTGTCATATCTCACTTGTTTTTTATTTTATTCATTTTCCTGTTTTAAATAAAAAAAGGCAGAAAACTGTTTTTCTAACAGCTTTTATGTTTTTCATCATCAAATTATGATTCTGGTCTGTTTTCCAATCTGTCTCAGACTCCATGTGGCTTTATTCATCCTGCGCACATTGTTGAGGATGTGTTTTCTTCTCACAAGCGCAAACATAATCACAGTTATACTAATTTGTTCTGAAACTGCACTGTAGTGTTTGGCTGGTGCTACATTTTGGAGCAGGTTTGGCATCCTGATGGTTAATTTGACTCTTGAGCACAGTCAGGTGCAGGATTTAGCTCGAAATGAGCCACTTGCGAAACAGCGGCGGCTCAACCCAGTCTGGAAAAAAGACCCATCACTCTGTGACTAGTTTCCCTAACTTGAATCCTGACCTTATCACCCAGTAATCTCTTCACGCCATGTTCCAATTTTGTCATGTCAACCACCTTACACTCAATTCATGCTTGGTTTCCGAAGAAGTTCACACAGTCACTGAGAACCCATTTACACTGTGTGAAAGAGGTCACAGATTTCTGAAGCTGCACTAAAAAGCAGACCAGTTGAATTCACGAGCAGGGAGGGATGGGGATGGAGCCATTGTGGTATAAGATGTGAGAGGCATCAGTACTTGGACGAGCTCCTTCATTTAGCACAACCTTCCATGCAGTAATATCAGAGCTTGGCAGCTTGCTAAGATATATGGGTGAGGGCATGCTAAGGATGAGCTCTCAGTAGAGTCAGAGTGCATGCATATTTCACCAGATTAATTGACGAGACAAACTAATGACATATCTTAATGATGGCGGTCCTCCACGCCTCTTCATCACCTCCGGGTTATGAGATGAGAGCTTACACTCCTACATTTGATCGAGAGGGAAACTGAATCTATATCACACAAACTGAGTGATTCATAAAAGAATGTTATTAAGCAACTGAAACCATCACTAGCATATTATCCAAAATATGATCCAGCATTAAACCTCAAAAAATGAAATCCAGCTCATTGTTCATTCCAAACAATAATCATTGCCTGCTTCTGTTAAACATAGCTCTTTGCCTCTGGGCTTTCTTTTGTGTCCCGTCTTGTAATTTAATTAAATCTATAAACATTCAGACACAAAACTCCCTCTCCGGGCTCAAAGCCTCTTCGTCAACAATGCAAACTTGAGAGGCTTTGTGCGCGTTAAGCTTGAGGGCCTCTGTGGCAGCTTTTAATTTTTCTCTTTGTTATGTAGACCAAACTAAATGAATGCTCCTTAGAGAGCCTCGGCAGAGACAGGATGTGACACCTCGGGCCCTGAATCCTAATTACTGGTAAATAAACATGTAATGTCATCACTTTTTTAATTGTGCCATAGATCCAGCAGTGAGAGTGTTTCCTCTCTCATCATGTCACCGTGTCTTTAACTGCATGCGGCCTGCGAGTCGGAAGGTTGGGATCAGCGTGTGTGCAGCTAAAGTTAAAGCTAGTTCTGCTAAAATCAGGACAAAAAAAAGGACACCAAATAAAATGTCCGACTGTGTGCTTAAAATTTAAACCATTGTTGGAAATCCATCCATCCATCCATTATATACCGCTTTATCCTGCACCAGAGGGTTCAGCTGACATAGGGCGATAGGCAGGGTACACCCTGGACAGTTTGCCAGTCCATCGCAGGCATTGTTGGAAATGTTGAGGATAATCTACAAGTTGGCAAATGTGTAACATCAGTCCAGTTATTAGTTATTTTAATATGGATTAAATAGAAAAGAAAGAAAGAAAATCAGCATTTTTGTCTCGATGGGACACAGGAGGTCTATTGTTGCCTGATTTTGTATGTTTGCACAGATTTCACAAAGTAACACATTCAAACTTACTGATGGAGGCAGCAGTGGATCAGCAACTCGTGTGTAAAACACAGATTTTTCCCTATGGACTTCAGTGCAGGAGTGAGAGCAGTTTAAAAAAAACCAACAGAAATCCCCAGTTGGATTAATTAAGGCACACTAATGCAATTACAGCAACAGCATCTTGAATCGCAGTCATTTTAGTGAAAGCATTCATGACATAAGCTGTTTTGTCATCAAATGAAATAATGCTTGAAAGAACAGACTTTCAACAAGATCAATCATGAAGGGAATAAAGTACCACTGTATAGCAATAGTCAAATATCAAATGTGACAAGTAACACTGTACTGTCATACGACATGGCCTATGAAGGAATAGATTTGTTCCACATATACACACAGACACTCTAGTGACTTGAATATGGAGTGGTTCCTTTTATGTGTGTGTGTGTGTGTGTGTGTGTGCCAGGGATGGACAGCTTTTAAATAGCCCAATTAGCATTCTTGGCTTGAAGGGGAGACAATGCTGGCAACGTCTGTCCCTCAGTCTGGGAAAGTGTTCCTACACTCTGAGGATACCACCTGGCTTTAAGCAGACTGTACACACAGGCTCAGATCAAAGTGGCAATGAAGAGATTTTCTTCATGGAAGGTTGCATGAGAATTTAATTCAGTCGGATCTGGTGGTATTACACTTTAGGCACTTTGCCATTATCGACTCAATTTTTATGTATTTAACATGCTGGGGAGAGCAACTGCATATTCCTCACACAATCAGAAACAGTTGCTGTTATACAAGTCGCCTCCTGTGGTTATAAATTAATGCTTTTAACAGAAGCATGGATTAGTTTAGTTCCAGTAGCTCGAGCAGACACAGACTATGAATCAGCCGTGACGCTCTCTCATTCAGACTGTTGAAAATGGCAAAGCATGAACAAGGATTTTAGAAATAATGCAGTCCCCCAATCATAGTGTATTTCATAATAATACTTTATTGCATTATCATGTTAGGGTTTTTAAGATGTATTATGTAGTTGCCGCATGGTAATCTGTGCTCCAGGCACGCGGAGAATCGCCTTGTCTGATAGCTCTGTTTGAATCATGTTGCATTAACTTGATTTGATTGGTTAGCACCCGTTCCTATATTTACATATCACGTTTTAATTGGCCAACACTCAGACTGCAGCTTGAAAAGATGAACGTCTGTCAACGTCTGATGTATGGATCATGAGCAAAACAAAGCGATGGTCCCAAGATGCAGTTTGGCAACACTTGACGCGGCTCCAAGTCCAACAAGTGTTTCAGTTGATGCCTCCACCCACTGGATTGGCTAAAAGAGTAAAGTGCGCATACAAATGTGTGGCTATGTACTGTATTTCTCAATGAATGAAATAGTTACATCATTGGATTGTTTCAATGTGCAGGACTGAGTCCTTCCAACTGAGGATTTATAATGCATGTTGTGTAAGTATATACAATCCATTACTCATGCATATTTTTAGAGTGTAACCTCCTGTTACAAGCCCAGTTCCCTTCTGCTTGTCCACGGGCTGCTCCATGCCTGTACTTTGCATAAAAGAGGGTATAAAATAGCTAATAAGTGGATACTGGTGTAGTATTGAGTATGTGTATACTCTCAGTACTGAGTATGTGTGCTGTTAGCCATGAAGCTAACTGTTAGTAGCAAAGGCTTATGTAACAGTGTAGACACCCAGCGGACACTGTAGGTGTTTTTCTATTTTCTATTTTGTAGATTAATCTTGAAGACATGGAAACTATGGCGGAACATTCATGGCATTATACAGCACAGGACAACATTTAAAGACCGCTGCATTTTTTTTCTTAAATCAGCATCTCTACATGTATGACAGCCATTCCATTCCAGTTGAATTCCACTACAAGACTACACTACACTGCTTAACCCTTGCAACACAGAGCATTCAGGCAGCTTGTTTCCATTAAAACGTATACTCAGGCTACAAGAATGTTATATCGTTTGTTCAGCACAACAGAGAGGCAAACTGATAGCATGATTTATTTATTTTTTATTTCCACCAACTATATAAACACACCTGAGCAAAAAGTACTCAATCCTTTTAAAATTTAATTGAATTTGTGAAATTGTGAAATATGTTGTATATGGCTAATTTTTTTATGAACAAAAATAAAATAAAAAATGGTATATTTTGTGACTTCTACACAAGTTTCAATAGTCTTGTTTTGGTATATACAAATATACATTACATATTGTAATACTGTAATATTACAGACCTGTGCCGCGTGAGCACTAAGGGTAAATGGGGTACTGATCCGTTGATCAGCCTGCTGGATGTCAAAAACAGTGCTCATAGTACCTCAAAAGTAATTGGAATAAAAAAAAAAAAAAAGAAAAACATTGACCATGCCAAAAGAGTTTTAAATGACAAACAAAAGTGTTAAATGCTGGCTTTACTGGTAGAGGAATACAGTGAGGGTAAAATCTCTAAGATGGAGCTTCGAACAGTAAGAACAAAGTCAGCAAACATTGTGGACAACAAAGCTACAGATCGGCAGAGTGTGAAAACGATTCTCCACTGACCGGGATGACCGCCAACTCGTTGAATGTCACTCAGCAACCACAAGAACAGTTTGAAACGGGTTCATAGGGGCAGGGCTCAGGTCGCATAAATCTAGAAAAGAAAAGTTATTAATTAATGAGAAGCAATGAGAGCCAGGCTGAGGTTTGTTAAAGACCATAAGGATTGGACCATAGAGGACTGGAGTAAGGTCATCTTCTCTGATGAGTCCACTTTTCAGCTTTGCCCAATACCTGGTCGTCAACTTGTTAGAGAGAGAGCTGGAGAGAACTACAAGCTAGTCGATGTGAAATTTGGTGGAGGATCGGTGATGATCTAGGGTGCTTCAGCAAGGCTGGAATCGGGCAGATTCATCAGGGCAGAAACCTCTGTAATGTGATGAGGAACATGGATGGTCACAAGCCATTAAACAGAGCTGAGCTGCTTGAATTTTTGCGCCTGGAGTGGCATAAAGTCACCCAACTGCAATGTGAAAGACTGGTGGAGAACATGCCAAGACGCTGGGATTGAAAATCTGTGTCCTACAAAACATTGATCTCTGAACTCTTAAAACATTAGAATTGCAAATTTATGTTTTCTTTGCATTATTCGAGGTCTGAAAACATTGCATCCTTTTTGATGTTTTGACCATTTGTCATTTTCTGCCATTGGGGACAACATTTATAGGCAATCATTTGATCGTTAAAAATAATTAAATATTTATTAAAAAAAAAAAAATTATTAAATATTTTCTCTTTAAAATCAGTCTACACAATCACTGTGTAATTGACTATACGATCAAAAGATATCACAGTTAAACAGCATCAAAATATGGTTCTCACAAACTTAGTACATAGCTCAAAGTTAAATGAGGATTAAAGCTCTTGAAACCAGTTCAATATCTGCATCAGATCTTTCATGATAAAGAAACACATCACATGTAAGCAACGCTCACATTGTCATTCATTCATCATCAACAACTGACTTGATTTTCTGACTTTGGATGGTTTGTTTCAAACGTATCTTCTATAGAAATCCTCCATCATCATTTCATGCCAGTGCAGTAATTTCGGTATTTAGTTCAAGGGATTTGTATGAATACATTAACCCTCGGCTTTAGAGTGTATACGTATTATCTTGAAGGATGTTTATTAGATTTTGATCAGCTTGTCCTTCACAGGCAATGCCTTTGTTGCTAATTTTTCCTGTAATTAAGGCTTCAGGTGAATACGCATCTCTTGGGGTCATATTTAATAACCATGCCCACTCACTCAGTGATAATTAAGTCCAGCTTTTAAATCAAGTGAAGCTTCTTCATGACTGTTTCTTACTTTGAGGCCTTGTCTCACTGTAAGTGGTCATTAGCGTATGCAAAACCCTGCGTATTGGCCACCTCAAGGCTGAACTGATTTTTAGTTTCTCTAAGTCCTTTGCAATTTGGGCAGTTAACAAGCCAAATGCTATAGATGAAAAAAAACATCAGGCAGTGATCTACAGAATGTTTCAACTGCTCACCTCTGTAATGCAGAGGCTGTCGTTAAGTCAGGATGAACTGCTGCTGAGCACAGCGGAAAACATATTTTTATTCCTCTTTTGACCCTGTTTTACCTTCTGGTCACTACATTGAATTAAGATATTTTCTCATCATGCGTGGCAGTGCAATAGCACACAGAGGAGCAACTATAAGTGTGATGGTGCGCTGTGCTGGATTCTCTTAAATTGAATTCTGCTGAATGATAACACTGCAATGTAATGAGCCATTACCCATTTGCTAGGATTGTTTCATTTGTCTTCTAAATTGCCCATTATGTATTGTCTTTAACCATCAAATTTAAAATCATACCTGTGTTCCTGAACATGATACATGATCCTCAACAACTCCAACAGCAAAACTTGCCTGTTTTAAAATGTAGTATAGTCTCAGTTGGCAAAATAACATTAATGTGGTATATTTTGCTAGGATTGATGGACAATCCAGCGCAGCAACCAGTTAGGAAAGAACCCCTTAAACTTGATGACCTTATATGGCCAGTATGCTCAAAACAACAGAACCATTTTATACAAGTGCTGAGACAAATTTACATTTTAGAAAGCAAAACATTTTAAATTGTTAAAAAATTGTTCGTATTCCATTATTTGTTTTACAATCTCAATCTAAAAAAAAGAAAAGAAAGGGGAAAAAGGGCTCAGTTGAAATGTTACAAATGAAAAAAATGGATTTGGGCAAATCAATATTAAACTGAAAATTTATAACCAAAACTTTTTTGTGGATATTTAACTTCTCCCACTTGTGCGTGAACCTGAATTTGTTTATTGATGTCTTCTTCATGCGTTGTTTGGGAAATCCATGATAACTCAAATTATTAAAAAAAACTGACACAAATTTCGATTTTAGAAAAGAAAATGTAAATAATTTCTTAGTGAGAGTCACAGGTGAGAAATTCTTCTCCCAGAATGAACAGAAGTGCAATTAGGGCTGTGCGATATGGGAAAAAAATTGTATCATGATAAACTGTTTTATATTATTTGATATGGATATATATCACAATATATATCACATCACTATTTCTATCAAGCGTAAAGTTTCCCCTTTACTAAATTTATTTAAAAATCTGTTTTGCAGTTACGGTTACCTACATTATTTGGATGATGATGTAATAACTTTGGAGATGAACTATTGAGGGTTTCAGTTAGCATGGTTTCCTTTTTCTAAAAAAACGTGGTAATAATCAGTCTGACTTCTAAAGGTCTGGTCTAGTAAAAGAGAAGAGACATCATACATTGTGTCATGGATGATAAACAGTTTACAAGAGATACATGAAAACACCAGTGGCGCTCTGTTTGTTGCCAGAGCTGCTAATATATTCAGAGTGTCAGAGGCACTTATTTACAGAGCGTCTTCCAAATACAGCGCACAGAGGAAGACTTGTTGACAACACTTCTGCGCGACTGCACATGAACAATGTATGAAAGGGTACATGACTTGAGTGACTCATCCTGTTCAGAGGATTTCATTTACATGTTGTCAGCTACTCAATTCTGCTTGAGTGGTGAGGTGAAGCTGGGGATATTTGTGCATAAAGTTGATTATATTGTTTAATTCAATGGTCACAGTGCATTTGTGTGCTGTCACACAATGAAGGCTCTCAGTGAAAACCTAGATACACACCCATTGTTTACTACTTTTACTACTTTGACAAAGTGTGAAAGGCGGGGTATACACACTGGACAGATCCCCTAGACATATATAGATGATCAACCATTCCAGACTCAATTTAGTGTCCAATTAATAAGAGTGGGAATCTTCAGTGTATTTAAAGCTCCATCATTAAATACTCTATGTAAAAATTCCATCATTCACCCACACAGAGGAGTTGCAGGTCTACTGCTGCCTTGTTTGATGAGTTTGTGATTTCAAACACCAAAGTCACAAAAAATGACACGTGTGACCTCAGTGATGGAAGCAGCAGTGGATCAACAACTTATTTGTGCCCTGATGTAATATCATTTATTTTCTCTATAGACTTTGGTGTGGCAGAGTAGTTTTACAGTTATTTAATTGTTTTATTTGTCAGGAACAATGTGAAAAAAATCACAAATACATGTGATTCTAGCCTAGCTAGGAGCTAACTAGCCTCCATGTCCAGGTTGTCTGTACCAGGGGTGTGCCAGGGACATGCATACAGTCATGACATTTAGCTTCTGCTTTTCTTGCCAGCAGGACTCTATTGCTTCCTTGGGCCATAACCTAAAATGTCATCCAAATGTGCTAAGATGCTCACAGGCAAACATCAATAAACATAACCTTGGCAGAGGTAATGAACACTATTAAAGCAAGACACACACATGTCCATCATTCCCTAAGAGGGAGACCTCTGCAATATTCTCAGTACACTGTTAAGACACAGTTCTCTTTGATTCTGTCTCCTTTACCAACTTCTCCATTTTCAGTTTAGCCTCTTAACCAGAAAATGAATCTCTTGGCAGCCTCTGCTTTCACACAATTGTGGCTGATGCTGATGCTGATGCTGTGCTGCTTTTACAACTTAACACAGGAGACTTGCTGCCTGTTGCCATCGTTCCCACAAAACATCGACTGGTGCCTTTTCACTACAGTGTTCTTTTGTGATTATTTCTGCTTCCCTGGCACCCATTTTCACTGTCGCCTTTTGACAAACATTTCAAGCATGCTTTGAAGAATTATATCTGCATGTTAATTTTAACCTTTATTTAACCAGGAAAAAAAAAATGCCATTGAGATAGAGAAACACTTTTTCAAGGCAGACCTGAAGAAGTGCGACAGTAAAAGTTTCAAAATTGCTCTGACTCTGTTTTCATTGGCTGTAGTTTGGGTTCAGCACGACATTCAATCAGATCTATACATTCAAGATTATATGCAGTTACTACCGGTGTGATACAACATGATTCATACACCATTCATGATATGGGGCAGTTCAACACAACACGATGTGATTGTTGACATTTGAAAAGAGGAACTTAGAAACAGAAACATGTAAAGTGTGTTGGCGGCCCACATGCTGTCAACAAATGTTGTTTGCTGTAGACAAACACTAGTCTCACAGTCATGACAATAACAGTGATGACTGTAACAAGCCTTAACTGGATAGAATTAGAAAACTGAGTTATAGAGAGAATCAAAAGAAAATGATGTCAACAGGACACCCTGTGGTCATTTCAAACCGTGCAGGATTCCACAGTGGATGGATGTGCGGGATACAGGGACAAATGCAGATGCAGAAGTGAGTCACTGGCCGTTTCTCAATATCCATACTTGTGCGTATTTGTCTGTACTTGCGTACTTGTAAAACGTGAATTTTAGATTCATATTAAAGTTGCACGGTCATTGTATCTGTATTTAAATATAATATTTACATATATGTATACATGTGTATATATATATATGTGTATATGTGTATATATATATATATATATATATATGTATATATATATGTATGTATATATATGTATGTATATATATATATATATATATATATATATATATATATATATATACATATATATATATTTGGTAACCCTTCTATTGTTTCTTTTCACTTCCTGTCAAGTTACTGTGATTGTTCCAGGGATAATTTTTTCTTAGTGAGTGTTTTGACCATTGCATGATTTTTTGCCTGACATTTTTGGATTTGTTTTGGACTGATTTCCTGTCTCCAGTCTGTTACCAGAGTCCACTCAGAGTCCAGCCTGATCATACCAACACTTTCCGTTCTGAATTCATCCTATACTCTTTAATTTGCAAAAAAAGTTTCATTTTCCAATAAGGACTGCCCCTGTAATATCATGTGTTTCATTTTTCTAAATAATCTTAACTGCTACTGATATCAAACATCATTCTCATATTTGTTTTCATTCACTTGTCTCACTGATTGTTCATTTCCTCATCTTAGATTAAAAATTACACCTCAGAGGCCAAAACGACACATGGCACATTGTTCCATCCCTGATCCACTGTGGAAGGCATGTGCTTTAACTGTCATGCTGTGTGCAAAGTAGTACAGGTGCAGGTTCCCATTGTGAACAGTGAGCAACGTTCAAGCGTTTGCCATTTAATGATTCCTGAGATAAGAATTTCTCCTTCACAATGTGGATGATTTGATGCTCAGATGTTGTTAGTGAGAGGAGAGACACTTTCTTCTGAAAAACCTTTTTTTTGCCAAAAAATCAATCATATTTTATTTACATAGCACTTTTCATACAAGTATACATTGTGCTCTACACAATGAAATCAACCCCATTCATACACACTTACACACTTAAAGAGACACACACACCAAATCAGTCAAATGCTATGGAGCCTACAAAAAGACACAGAACGGAAACACCGTCATCAGTAAGACATCGCAAATAAAATATACTTAAGTAGATTAAAATCCCTATTGAAGATTGAAATCAAGTATTAAAGGTAAAACAGTTTAAAAAGGGACTAAAAAGGTGTCGTTTTTGTCAGGATTCCTTCTTACGAACGATAGGTGATGAGTTGATGGTGTAGAAAGAAACCCCTCTGACACAGGACTCGTACTGGACAAAGGGACAAAGTCAGGCATCACACCAAGCTCTGCAGCAGCTCGGGAGAATGTGTTCCTGCCGAACCTCCAATCAATTCTTCCCCAGAAGAGCAAAACTAACTAAATTGATTATCTAGCATTTTCATTGTAGGCATCACATGTTCCGACACCCGCCTTTCTCCTGTTTCCATGGTGCAACGTGTACTTGAAACAAGTCGGGTCTGGATATACCATACTGTCTCATGATCTATAAATTGGATGCAACAAGTTTGGACAATATCACCATTAAGTCAAACAAGAGACAAATATACTTCCTAACACACCATATCCAGGATAGACCCTCAAGCTTCCTGTCCTATACAGGATTCATATTGTAAAGTGTATGGTCTGACTGTCATGTGTCCAGGAGACCCTCTTGTCTCATGTTTACCTATTAATGTCAATCATTAATACATTCAAGGATTAAACAGCTGTGTTCTTCTACGTTCATATACTTCAAAGGAAGACACAATCTAGAATAAGATAAATATAATGGAATAAAAACTGAAAAGAGTGGACTTCTCCAGATAACTGGATATAAACATGTTATGTCGCATGATGGCTGAGTCCGTCATGTCTTTATAAACTTTTGTGAACATCAAACAAGTTTGAAACAAGATCATACGGTCACAGCAAGAGGCAACACTCCAACATTTTTTATCCCCAACTGACACTGGTTGTTAGAGAAGTCGTTATATCATCAGCCGCATGAAATGCTTTCTCCAGGTGAGCACAATTGTCAGCATGCAGGCTCTTTAAAGAGCTGATGACCTACAAGACGATGCCCTGATAACAAATGTTGGTTATTATGACTCACCCTGGAGTCATAATGACCATGTGGTAGAGGAGGCAGCAGCAGCTCAGGCAAGTCAATGGTGACTGACTGGAAACAGAGAAATGGAAAAAGCAGGGAAAGAGATCCCGCCTGGGCCTGTAGTCCTTTTAGAGCCCCTCTTTTAGCCATCTCAGCTATTAAATGGGTAATTTAGCGTACTCTATGATGCATCTTATGACTCATTGTGGTAACAAGATTTTAGTGTCAACTCCTGTATTGTTTGATATTTTACATTTGCGCAAGCTGTGGTGGCAAATGTCGCCATGTTTTGAAAAAACGGCATTGAATATTTACAGGTGTATCAGCTCATTGAAATCAGTTGATACATAATCAATGTTGCTACACTGGTTTGAATGGAAGTCTGTGAGGAAATGTGTCTACTTTTCACTTGATTTATAACATCAGTAAACATTTACCTGAGGCAGTTATGGTCTCAATCACTAGCTTCAGCTCAGCGTGGTGTCTATTTTGTAAATCCCCGAGTTAAATGGACCATAAAACAGAAGACACTGCGGGGAAAGCTGTGTTTGACAGTGGATGTCGGGTCCTCTGTAATGCCACGCTCACATATGCGCATCACTTTAAAGTGTAATTGAATCACTAAATCACTTTTTTTCCAGGCGTAAACCAGTGTATAGCCATCTAGTAATGTGATTTGTTGGTCCAATTAATCGACAACTATTTTGATAATTGATTAATCGGTTTAAAGCTTTTTTTCGTGACTAAAACAAGATTTCTGATCGTTTAAGCTTCTTAAATGTGAACATTTTCTTCATTCCTTTGCTCTGGATAACAAAGAAATCATTAAAAGACGTTTGAGAACATTATCATTTCCAGGTTTGATGAACGCCGATCAACATTTTTAAGGTTTTCTGATATTTTATGGACCAAACGATTAATCGATGAATCGAGAAAATAATCGACAGATTAATCGATTATGAAAATAATGGTTAGTTGCAGCTCTACAAAGTATTGAAATGTATGTTGTGATAAAAATGAGTGCGTCAGCTGCCTCCCTCTGATCAAACACCAGCTACTGCCATTGGCTTTCTGAGTCCATGCTTGCATCTCTGGTACACTCTTTCATTACTTTCTTGTCTAATCAACACAGGACTCATTGCCCCAAACTCCTCCCCCTTTTGTATACATGTCGATATACCATGTAACTGATGCATCACCCTTGTATCTGTAGAGGTGTGTACAACGCTCTTTCCCTTTCTTTTCATTTGCCTTATGATAAGTCAAAATGTGGGGCAGTTTCTCAGGGAGTGCGGTTCACTATACAGCACGTGAGGTTTTGGCTCATGGTCAGTTACAAATGTCAACTTCACGGAGTGAAGGACAGAGGAAAGAGACTGCAATGATGACTTCATCATCATTTTTTTGTTGGTTTATATTTACACTGTAACGGCAGAATTACCCAACCCAGAAGAAGGCACAGTGGGTCACTTTGTATGCACAGCGTCAGCTGACTGAAAGTAATAAAACAAAAATAGCTTAAAGCTACTGTTGGAAAAGATGATTAAAGAAAGGATTCCAACAGATAGAGACGCAGAGTCTCTAAAGTCATGAGCAAAAATAATAACTCATATGAAAAGTAAATTGCTTCACAGCTTATCCAGAGATCGTCTTTGCTCTTCAAATATTTGTATTTGTGATTGAACTGCTCTAATGAGCTTTGTTTTTCTGCTGAGTTAATTACACTCAGCTTAAAGGTTTCCACTGACAGAGTGTAGAGGAAATCAATGCGACTGTAAATCAGTGAAATCTTGAATCTTCACACGGACACACAGCTCTGCATCTGTGTGCTGTTTTCTGCAATGAGACTTGTGCAAGTTGTGCAAGAGTGGATTCAATGAACTGGATGTTTAAAAATGTATAGTCTCATTGTGAGTGCACGCAACAGTGAGTTAGAGTTAATTGTTTTGAAGCGTGGTTGTACGGGGTACTTTAATTGTAAAATTATAATGTGTATTTAGAGTATGTTGTGCTTTTCTGGTCGTGATGGGAAGTTTTGCCATTTACACCATGCATCTACAGAAAGAGAAACTGTTTCAATCACTTAATAACAATACTTTATTCAAAATTACCTTGGTTGTTCAACTCCTGGAGTTGAGCAACCTGATTTATTTTATCCATCCTCACTGATAGATAAAGCTGTGTTTCATCTGCATAACTATGAAAGTGTATAATGTGCTTTCCAATAATGTCGTAAAGGAAGCATATACATAAGGTAAAAAGTATAGGCCCAAGCACTGAGCCCTGTGGAACTCCACAATTAACTTGTGTTTGTAATGAGGCTTTATCATTTACGTGAACAAACTGGAATATGTCATATAGGTACTATAGACGGTGTGTCAGCGTCTCTTCATGTCAAAACATGGAACTATACCTTGAATTATTAATATGTCTGTGAAATTTAAAACCACATGTAGAGTGATTTAAAGTTTGTCAGTAATTGTACATTAATGTTTTGGTATCAAACCACTTCTTTTTTAATAAACATATTATAGAGAAGTGACATTTTCACCATGTTGGTCACAGTGAACAACATACTAGTGTTGGTTCGTTGGTGAACAAACCATTTGGGTGAACCAACTGAACTGAATCACTTACTGAAATGATTTCGAGCGAGATGGCGGCCAGTGGCAGGGGGCGGGGCAAAAGTGATTCATACACTCACTGCAGACACGTAGACATATATTGCATGAATCAGTCAGTCACTCACTCACTCACCCAGTGAGGGAATCTCTGTGTGTCATGGCGCTAACAGCCAATGTAGTCGGCGCAAGATGTTTACAGTTAACGAAGCGAGAACTAGAGCTGGAACGATAAATCGATTATTAAACGATTACTAAATTAATTGGCAACTATTTTGATAATCGAATAATGGGTTTGAAGGTTTTTTCCTGATTAAAACAAGATTTCCGATTGTTTAAGCTTCTTAAATGTGAATATTTTCTTTATTCCTTTGCTCTAGATAACAAAGAAATCATTAAAAGTTAATCATTTTGGTTTGTGGACAAACCAAGACGTTTGAGAACATCTTCATTTCCAGGTTTGACAAACACTGATACACATTTTTTCAAGGTTTTCTGATATTCTGAACACCAAACGATTAATCGAGAAAATAATCCACAGATTAATCGATTATGAAAATAGTCGTTATTTGCAGCTCTAGCGAGAACATAAAGACACACTCGTTCTAGTTCTGTTGCTTTAACAGAGTTAGCCTGACCAAGTAAACACAAACTGAAACGTTAGGCTGGCCCGTAATGAGAGGACAGTGTAGAGACTCAGCAACCCTGCAGCTCAGCTGCCACTGTGATGAGAGGAGGAGGACGGTGCAACAAGATCGAGAGTGAGTGTGAGTGCACCACAGGAATTCCAGATAAGAGATGGTTCAAGTTTTCCTGAGTTAGCTCTAAGTATAAGCTTTATCAAAAAGGACGGTTTTAAGTGTAACTTTAAATACCAAGATGTATGTGGTTCCACAGGAGAGGAGCCTGGTAACTGAAGGCTCTGCCTCCCATTCTGCTCTTACAGACTTTGGGAACCACAATTAAGCCTGCATTTTTGGCCGGGGTGATCTGTTAGGATGATGAGGTAAAACTAGTTCTTTCAGGTATGAAGGGGCCTGATCATTAAGTGCTTTGTATGTGAGGAGGAGGATTTTAAATTGAATTCTAAACTGAATGGGGAGCCAGTGTAGAGACGCTAACACTGGAGTGATATGGTCTCTCTTTCTAGTTCCTGTCAGGAATTTTGAATTAGCTGAAGGGTTTTAACAGACTTGTTGGAACATCCTGATAATAAGGAGTTACAGTAATGTAATCTAGATCTAACAAAAGCATGAACGAGTTTTTCAGTGTCCTTTAAGGACATAATATTTCTCATTTTCATAATGTTCCGCAGGTGGAAGAAGGCTGTTCTGGAAATGAGTTTTATGTGTGAATCAATTGATAAAAATAACTCCAAGGTTCCTCACAGTGGAACTGGAAGCCATGGTGATGTCATCTACAGTAAATAAATCAGGTTGTTCAACTCCATGTCTCAGAGACATTCCTGGAGTTCAACAACCTGATTTATTTAATTCGTCCTCACTGATAGATAAAGCTGTGTTTCATCTGCATAACTATGAAATTGTATAGTGTGCTTTCCAATAATGTTGTAAAGGAAGCACATATAAGGTAACAAGTCTAGGCCCAAGCACTGAGCCCTGTGGAACTCCACAATTAACTTGTGTTTGTAATGAGGCTTTATCATTTACATGAACAAAATGGAATCTGTCAGATAAGTATGATTTAAACCAGCAGAGGGCAGTACCTGTCATCCCTAGAATATGCTCCAGTCTCTGCAATAGAATATCATGATCGATGGTGTCGAAGTAAAGAGACCAGACCATTATCTGAGGCCAATAGAAGGTTGTAACTGTACACCTGGTGCTTCTAAAGCTCTTAATAATCAAAATAACCAGTACCACTAGGAGGGAGGAGATGATCTTTAGAGATAGATTTTATCTCGAATTGATGTTATTTTATTCACAAAGTGTTTAAACCTACAATATGACAAAGGCAGTGGACTGAGACGTCTCAGTTCTTCTCACTGAGGAAACAGTACGTGTACTGATACATCAAGTGAATCGTTCACTGTGGAGCTCTGTTGGCGTGTACTGTGCGTTAATCAGCGTATACCAGTTCAATGATGCAGTGTCTTAAACTGCTGTAAAATCTGCCTCTGCAAATCCCAGAACGATGCCAAACCTTAGATCAGTCTAAAATACCTAAAATTCCAGCAAATGTGTGTTAAGCTCCAACATTTAGCAAGGACATTTCTAGAATCTCTACTTTAACAGAGGGGGGGGGTTTGGTGTATTTAGCGATAGCACTGCAGGAGCCGGAAGTACTGAACTGAATCACAACCCGTTCTGTTTCAGTTGAGTGACGCAGTGAGTCAGACGGAGTCTGCTCTCCAGTCACGCAGGAAGAACTGAACCATTCGCTGAACAAATCTTTTTAGTGAAGTGATTCTAAAGATTCAGTACACCGAACATGACTTTTGTTCCCATCACTACCACGTACTGTACGTAAACACGGAGCTGGTTAAGCTACAGTCCTGCTCTCTGTCTCCCTCACAGCAGGAGCCTGCTGTTCTTTTCTTGTTCTTCTTCTCTATATAATATATATAAGACTGGAGAGAACATGTTCTGTCTATTTTCTAATATGCAGGATATAATCTGTGAAGAAGAGAATCTCTGCATATATGTCTTGGTTTGCATTGTCCAATAGTGACCATGTCAACATATACAATTTACAAATGCTCAAAGTTAGTCAGGGCAATTATTGCTTGAATAATGACTTATCAAATTAGTGAGCTCTCATTAATATTGTCTAATCTGATCAGCCAAGCCATCTCTGAAGGTGGTCAGAGATGCCAGCCGGACAGAGGGATCAGATCTTAGTCTCGATCATGGAGACTCATATTCATACCAGGTGTTAATGTAAATCAGGTTTAAATCTGGACCAGATTGTAGTGCCAGGTATATAATGTGATATGGCTTGTAAGGGCAGCTAAATAACATATTTCTTTCAAATTGTATATATTCCGTTTTAATTAAACCAAAACAGGGGGAAAAACAATACATCAGTATGAATGTGCTGCTTGCAGTGGTGTTTCCAGACATTTATCACTTAGCTTCTATACATCAGAGTGGGAAAATGACAGGTGCTGTTAATTCCCACTCCAGCCTCGCCGTTGTTAGCTTTATCCTGCTGAGAGCGAGGCAGTGAAATGCCAGGCTGACGAGCCGCTGATGGCCTCGCTAAGTAAAGAAACTAATTGTAGTGACTTTCGCAGTCTCACCGCCTCCTTCCATATGTCCATTTTGATGTCTCCCCGCAGAGTCACAATATGTAACAGCAAATTACTTTGACTATTACAAGTTGACGTCATGCTGGCACATGGCTTATTGACTTTAGAGGGAGTAAAACTGACAGGAACCGAGATATTTTTAAATGTAATGCTTGACTGCCTCACAAAGAAAAGAAAGCGAGAGAGAGGGAGGGATAGTGAGCTCAGGACAGCTTGTACAAAGGTGACTAAGGTGCATTTTTCTCTTTTAGAGAAGTGCACCCAAGAGGTCAGTCCCAAATGTTTATGGCCCATTTAGTCGTGAACACATCAGTACCAAATGTGCCATCTGTGTTTTGTTTTTTTTTTTGTTTCTCTGGGAAGAGATGAAATCCCAGAAAGCACAGTAATGTGACAGCGAGAGAAATGTCCTGTTGATGTTTTGTGAGTGCAGAGCTGAACATAATTATATTCTAGACGTCCACTGGGAGCGAGCAAACACACAGCACTAATGTCCTCATGACTGGGTCTCTGCTAAGGCCAACAGTGCTGTCAACAAACAACAAAAAAAAAAATCTTACATCCTTTAATGCTGCAGAGCTGCCATCCGCAAAGCAGAAGAAAGCCACAGCCCAATTAAAATTATGAAAATGGTCTGCAGCCCAACACGATTCGTTTTTAATCTTTGTTATTGTACTAGTATATTCTAAACTTTCATCAGTTATTTCTACACTTCTATTTTATTTATCTAATTATTTAAAAGCAATGGGGTTAAAACCCAGTGCACATCTCTCTTTATTTTATATAAGGTACATTTTCTGCCTTGTCCCTGAGGATCAGGTATGTTATATTATTCAATTATTTACCAGGAGAAACACTCTCATCTCGTCCTCTGCATTTTCAGTGTAGTGCCTATAATAATTCATCGGCGTAAACGTTTGAGTCCACAACGCAACTCTTTGAAATTAAACACACATAGTTTTAGTAATCGGCATTTATAAAAGGTGGAGGAGTCTAGGACAACGTGCCTCATGCTGGTTGGAAGAGGTTTGATGAAACGGTCAGTGTTCTGTATTTCAATAGGGCTTTTCTAGTCTTGATGACCACTCAAAGCAGCTTTACGCTGCAGTGTTGCCATTCAGCCGTTCGCACAGCACATTTACGTGCAGTGCATTTTCTATCGAAGCCGTGACGTAAAGTTTGTCTCGATAGATTTTGGTGTGGGGAATTAGCGACAAATAACCTCCACATCATTTCCAGTCAAAAAAAAAATAAAAATAAAAAAATAAATAAATATATATATATATATATATATATGTATGTATATATATATATATATATATATATGTATGTATATATATATATATATATATGTATGTATTAGGGCTGAACGATATGGACAAAATTTCATATCTCGATATTCATGCCAGATATCTCGATATCGATATGATACGATATGACTACGGGTTCGGTGAAAAGCAAGCATTTTTCAGAAAAATAAAAACATCATAATACAAAAGACTGTGGAAACTTTCCACATGGAAAGTGTTTTATTGATGAGAACTCACTGTGAGACTGTGTACACGGGTACCATGTCTTTTGCAATGTGGCATGTTATAGCGTCTGTAACGCCTTTATGTCTGGTGGACGTCGACTCATATGGTGTAACACTACTGAACGCATCAGTAAACACACTTAACTTGGGCTTCTTTTGGGATACCTGAGAAGTCCCCGGTGTTTCTCTCATTGTAATACACTCTTCGTGCAGCACGCGATGGTGTTGTTTCAGGTGGTGAAACATGTTTGTTGTGCTACCTTGGTTCGTTGCAATTTTCGCCAAGCACGACCTGCACAACACCTCGCTCGGGTTGACATCCTTTTTAAAATCCAAAATACCTCCAAATAATGGAGGATGATTTATGTTTTGGCACAAAATCGCCACCGGCCGCATTATCTTCTGTCACTTTTCTTTCCCGCTGTGTATGTCGTGTGTGTGTGTGTATGTGTGTGTGTATGTGCGTGTCTCAGTCTCCGTCTCCCTCCCGCCCTCCTATGTTTGTCATTGGTTGGCTTCAGCTGTCGTTCCACAGCAAGCATGAAATAAGGTTTGTGGTTGGCTGGCCGTAGTGGTGCATTCAAGGGCAATCGTAAAAATGAAGTTTATTGTGACCGCCAGAGCTGTACATGCAGGGCGAGCGCGGGGGAAAATCTATTTTGTTTATATCGTTGCTTTTTCGATATGAATATCTTGAATGTTCATATCTAGATATCGATACGATAACGATATATCGTTCAGCCCTAGTATATATATATATATATATATATATATATATATATATATATATATATATATATATACTGTATATATATATATATATATATCATAAGCAGGTGTAGCATTTACTTGATGAATGTTTGTTAAGTGGCATTCGTCTGTTTTCCCTTGTGTTCCTGCTGGCAGCCACATTTTAGTGAGAATGAGCCCTGCAAAAAGGGCTGACTATTTATCAGTGTGTCATACGCCTTAAAAAAAAAAGAAGCCTAAACTATCAATTTGAGGCAATCGGCACTGAAGAACCTTGTTTGGTGGTGTCTCTGCCTCCCAGTAGTTTCATTAGAATGCAAAGCGTCAGGCACAGTCTGGAGGCCAGGAAGTGGACAAAGGAGGAAGGGAAATAAAGGTGCTAAGAAGAAGGTGAGGGCAAGAATGTCTGTGGAGGATAAGGAAACGACAACATTGGGAGCCTGTGATGTGGTGTCAACTGATTCAAGGGAGGAGCAAAATAATATGACATTGAGATGGAGAGAGAAAGAAAGAAAGTTGTAAAAGAGTACTATTATTATTATTATTATTATTATTTACTGTGGGCTTGCAGAGTGTGAAACATGTGTTGGCAGATTTTTTTCTTCACCGCACTACAAAGAGGATTTTACTGAATATCTTTCTTACATGACTGCTTACACCGTTTTTAAACATCAATGTGTTTTTCTATGTGCAACCTTCAGGGCAAATGTTTGGAAAACAATTCCAATCACATTTTGCTAAAAGAACACATTCAGCAGCGTCATGAGCTTTAATGGGCAGGGACACACAAGCCTTGTTTTGGTCAGTGTTACCAATCTATTTACTTTGTGCTGACTTTCACCCAAAGACAGTGTTTGGTTGTTTGATTACAAAGGAACAGGAACTGATAGCGGTGTATCTTTTGCTTCAATGGCCCCGAAGCCTGCTCCTGTCTTGCTACACTCCCCCACCTTGAGGAAATGAATTGCACTCTGTAGCAAATGTATGAATAAAGGATATCAACCTTACAAGAGTGAGATTAATTACTCGCTCGTTTGACCTTAGATTTGATCTTCAGCGTTTCTTTTCCCATCTGAAATGTTGTGGTTTTGAGTTGCACAAAATCAGAATACAGAATACTTTGTACTATTCATTATCATTATGATGCACTCACTTGATTCCTACCAGTCTATCTACCACATTAGGAGAGCTGGAGCTAATCCCTTCATACTCCTTTACAAGGTCAAAGTCAAGTACTTTTCAAGCACTTTCAAGTTGCTTTTGCAGTGTGGTAAATTAAAAATAAATATTAACATGCTCAAAACGATTGTTTCACACTTTCTGTCCCATTGTCACTGTCGCACACACAAGCAAAGTCACGGCCCAGTTGGTATTTCTTTATTCCTTCATCTAATAAGCAAACTGCTCAGCCAATGAGCTATGTTCAATGAGACAAATGTAGTCAGTATTTCAAGCATTTCTAAGCACCTTTCCAGCCTTGAAAACACAACAATAAAAGTCAAGCATTTTCAAGGATTTCAAACAACCATTCACACCTACAGGCAATTTAGAGGATGCATTTAACCCATCTGTATGTATGTGGACTGTGAGTTGAAGCTGGAGTATCCGGAGAAAACTTGAAACAGTGAGGTCTTGGGGAGTGGTTCTAATTATCTATCCTTTGTTACTAAATCAGTATAGGATTGTACATTTCCTTATGTAAAACTGTAAGAACAGTCGTCGTTAACTTTCATAATTTGTATGCATTATTAAAGTCTGACCGGAGACATTTCAGTCGAGCTGTTAGAAGATGAAGATCGCCTAAACAGAAATTCTTCTCATGCTGAAGTAACACAGTCTCAGTTATTCCCGGCTGTTTTCCTCCCAGGCTTTATGTAAATCAGCGAGTGTAGACCAGAAATCAGATGAGTAACTGTGAGTTTGTTTGGAGAATTTGAGTTGGTAGCTGAAATTAAAATGCTTCCTCTGTATAAGTTGTTTTTGGTGACATTCAAAGAATTTCTGCGAGGGTCCTCTCTTTGTAAGAGTGTCAAAAGAAGGGCGTACGGCTGAGGCTGCTCAATGCATTTTATTTCATGTGCTAGGACAGTGCAGAGTTAGAGGATACCCTCTGGTGGTTTGCAGAGGAGAATGGTGAGGACTCTGCAACCAGCATGATAGAAAAGCCTTTTATCGGAGGACAGAAGAATAGGCACAGGATGTACTAAAGAAGTTCAGAAAGAGTGATGAGGAGGCATCTGGTCAAGCAGTGAAATGGCCCAGCGCTCAGACCCTGAGTAACATAAAAAGGAGAAAACGCGCCCCAAAAACAGAGCCCCTGGGCGAGCGGCACCATAAAGGTTAATGAGCAGAGAGATCCTCTACAGGAGGTTTGATGAGAGAGGGGGAGAGGGAAGATGGCTGCATACGAAATGCATCGCCGCAAGAACTTCAAATGAATGGGGAATTCAGCCCATTGTGCCTATTTCGATTGGTTTTCAAAAAAATGATGTCGGGTAAAGTGACAGCCTTATCACAGTCAGCCAAACAAGCTTAGCATACGTAAACATAATCTGTAAATAGATAAAAAAAGAAAAAGAAAAAGGGAATTAAATAATGCTATCTAAGACCCGTATAGATGTTTGACAGTACATAGTAAGAATGCACCTCCATTTGTTCATGTGACGGCTATTCTGATGCAAAATACACACATGGATTACATTTCCCCGTCAATGCGACATTCGGGCTAAATTCAATTTTGCAGTGCATGAACACGGCATCGTTCACTGAGAGAGTTGTTCTCAGACGTGTCCGTGGAAACGACTCAAACAACCTCATTCTATTTTTTTTCTCCTCTGCATGACTCGCAACTACGGATTGATTTGGGAAACAAAAAACGGGGGAGGAGGAGAAAAAAAAACAACATCATGCTGCCTGCCAAGACACACAACCTCTGTCACCCTCGCACAAAGGTTCCCCAACAGAAGTAGTTGCCAGATTGCTGGAGCATGAAGCACTAACAGCTTTGCCCAAGGCTAACTTCAACCTTTTCCAGTGGAATGGAATATAGGATATGTCTGGTGAATTTCTTATTGTTTATAGTCTAATTTCATGAAGAGACTGAAGAGTGAGTCTCTTGCTCTGTGAAACAAGCGGGAAAAAAAACAGCGAAGCAAAAAGATCATTTGCTTTCTCTGACAAAATGAACTTTGCTCATAATCGCAAAGGTGTGTCTGATTTGTGGCCTGGATTTATCCTGTAGTAGCAATACAGAGTAAGAATCCCTTACTATAATCATATATATATGATTATAATATTATAATTATAATCCCCCTTATATTAGCACGTAGCATGTTTTTCTTGTTTTCCTTTGTGATTTAAATAGTTATTCATGAACAAATCTCACAGGCAAAATGAATAATATTTGTATTTGTGTAACAATGAAGTTATTTTTCACACACTTGACTGTTTCATAGCTTCACTGCAGTCTCTGAGGGTGGAAAAAAGTGTCAGCTCTCCAGCCAAAATCTATGTGTCTCTAAATCACGTTTTCCACAGCAGTTATAGTTTTGTCAGAGGGCAATTCTTCACTCCGAGAAAACAAAGAAGCAAAAAAAGATGCAGTGCATAATAGCAAGCGAAAGTAATGCAGGGTCCATATTATGTTGAGCTTACAACAGCTACGGGATGCATTCAGTTACCCTTGTAAATTCCATCACTTTTTCAGACACACAGTCCACTAATGGAATGGTTGCTAATTCTTTAAACAAACGTGTGGTGAACAAAGAATTCGGTCAGAATTTTTTTTTTTTTAAATGTAATGATTTGGGATTGGGATTGTCGAACCACTTTTTGATCAATTTGATATTTCACTACATAGAGAGATATCAGAGTTACTGAGAGAAATAATAAAAAAAACAACACTTTTTTTCTGTTGTAGTTTTTCAGTGCAAGCACTGGTAAGCACATGCACAAACAGTGTTAGCTCCATTGAAAGTCAGAGATTTAAACTGCCTATAAATCAGGCTCAACAAGCAAGAATGCAATTGTCATTTTCCTGACCAGTGAACTGCCAATGTACTTGCAGCCATCTGTGAGTTATTTGGTCTTAAAATGAGGTGTGGTCAGAAGCATTGATATCCCGATGCAGTGCTAAGCAAAGGGGTTTTTGACCAAGGTGTAGTCGTGTCGGGGCTGTTACTGAAATGTATTTGGGGAATGTTTTGCCTTTTATTGGATAGAACGGCTTAATGTGAATGAGGTGAGAAGGTGGGGCGCAGACAGGCAGCAAAGGACCACAAGCTGGCCTTGAATCCGGGTCACTGCACAAGACCTCAAGCCTTAGGGAGACAACAGCTCTACCAAGGTGAGCTGTCTGGTGCTTGTGACCATAAAACGCGTCAGCTAAGACATATATAAGCGTCACTCACTACATCATCAATGTGACTTTTTTCCAAACGACAGGTTTGAATGAACATCAAGTGACACATTATTCATTTGAACATATTCGTTAATCAGATGGCCTCAATTTTACCAGCTTAACAACGTTCTGTTACTGTCTTATTTTTTATCAAGGGTCATTCTGAGGGCATTCAATGTGTGCTGTGCTTTGCTGTATATTTGATCTCAAATGGGTTTTTAAGGAAATAATTTGGACTCCCGAGTTTGAAGGTATATCTGAATTTCACATCAAATATGACAGCCCAATTTCAGTAATCTCCCTGTCGCTCTCATCGTTGGTCCAAACAATGCAATGCACCATTTCTTTCAAACCTTTTCTTGTCTGTCTATTCCTGCTCAAGATGGCAAACCATCATGGTTTGCGCATAATGCTGCGCCTAATCGACAGTCGAAAATATCCTCAATTTGCTGAAACTATTTTCATTTGCCAATTACCTTTTTATCAGTATTG
This sequence comes from Solea senegalensis, assembly GCF_019176455.1. Classification (NCBI taxonomy): domain Eukaryota; kingdom Metazoa; phylum Chordata; class Actinopteri; order Pleuronectiformes; family Soleidae; genus Solea; species Solea senegalensis. The sequence goes on from NC_058026.1 coordinate 16,783,768, forward strand.
TCCACCTCCAACATGTGTAAAAACATTACATTTTGCATGACCGAAATGTGGATGCAGGAAAGTGTATGGTTACCATGGAAATGACTGAAACATAGCCGAAGCACACATTTAAAGCATTGCACGGCATTGCACAATTATGGAGAGTGTTTAAGTGCATTAAGTATAAATCTCATACGTGGTTTCTGCCTTGTTTTTTTTTTTTTTATCATTTCTCACACAAATGTTTGAAATTGTGTTTTGAAGTGTTTTTTTCTATGTGTGATAAAAGCAGTCATTACTCCAAGCCCTATTACACCGATACTATAATTAGATATGAATGTACAAAGGTCATGGACTAATTGCAGGATGGAATAGCTCTAAGTGAAAATGGGATGACAGCCTGCGAGCCTGAAGCCCAGCTCTCGCTTTAATCTCGAGTGGTCTAACGGGGGAAATGATCAATGGATCTGCTCGGAAAGACCAAGTGCTGGAATTTCCCTGAAAGCTCTCCTGGGAGAGGTGAAAGCTTGATGGACAATTCATCTCAACACCTCTGGTGCTGATCAAGTAGACTTAATGAATTCCTCACTAAGCCTGACCTTTGCTAAGGTTAACGAAAAGCCAAGAAAAAAAAAAAAAACAGCAGCGGAGATTTAGTCAGCGCTGAATGACAGCACATCCTCCCTCTCATTCATCTTTTTACCTCAGACGTCAATAATAAGATAGATAGATAGATAGATAGATAGATAGACATTATAATGTTCTGGACCTTTGTTTGGAGAAAGTTTCTCTATGTGAAGTGTGAACTGACTGTCCCTGTTTTACCGCGTGGAAATCAAGCTGTCAGCTGAGTGTTGGTCTGTATTTAATGACAATGTCTTTGAAAGGCATTGTCGCATAGTTGTGTACTTGTTGGATGGGCTCCAGCCATAAGGATGTGACGTGTTCCTCTTTATGTTTTTCGAATCAGACCAAATGTTTGCGCTTGGCTGTCTCACAGACACGGAAGGCAGGTGTTTGACAGCTGATGGGTCTTAACTCCGCTGAGAGGCGCCAGCTCATCTCTCCTCTAATGAGCTACATGAGACGGATGGTTTCTTTACCCTTCATTTGACTTTACAACAAAAATGTGAGCGTTGTAACAAAACTGTTTCCCTGCTACTGGCGTGCGTTTACCCCTTTGAGGCATGTGGAGAGAACATTTGCCTCCATAAGGTCTTTGAAGGTAACGTAATGATTTTTTTTTTGCTAAATTAATGTTTTGGCAGTTCCACTGTCTGGCTGCCGTGTGCACTTTTCTCACACATTTTACTTGCTGTGTATTCAGTTTGGAGAATCAGTGGCCTTTAGATGGTGTTAGAGATATCGAGTGCAGATGTTGAAGAAAGCTGGGATATTGATCGTCAGTGCTGCAGTCCGTGTCACCTTTTGATAATGCCAGCACATGAGAAATGCTGAGGGGTTATCAAGGTTTCTATACAAACTATGCAGAGATGCAGTCCGTCATTACAGCACTGTGAGCTTGTACAGGAAGCCACTGATGAAGGCAAACGACATCAGTGCAAAAATAAGCCCGTCGGATAACACGACACACAACAATTACAGTTAAGTGGTGGTGTGACTCATCCTGCATAACCTGAGGAAGTCATCTCATGTGGATGGTTCAGTACATGGGCCCTAAAAGAATGATTGAGTTTTAATGTGGACCGTGAAGTCAAAGATACCTCAGGGTACCAACTGTAGGGGGACCCCAAGAGCAAACCCGACATTGTGTTGCACCCGCCTTTAAGCTGACAGAGCATAATTCAGTCTCCTGGACTCCACAATGTTTTGTGCTTTTTTTTTCTCTTCTAATAATTCCAGTTCAAACCCTGCGAGCGTGAACTGTGGGACGTGCAAAGAGCGATTGGGTCAGATTGAGTCCCGTTAAAGATATTCATGCAATCGCAATTCAACACGCAGACATTACCTGGGTGTGTTAGTCCAACTTTGAAATATTTGATATAGTACCATTTCAATTAAATGAACACATGTTTTATTATGTATTGTATATGAAGGTCCAGATTTATCCTCCACCAGAGGGTCGCGGGGGGTGCTGTGCCAATCTCAGCTACATCGGGCGATAGGTGGGGTACACCCCGGACAGTTCGCCAGTCCATCGAAGGGCCACACACAGATAGAGACAAACAACCATTCACTCTCACACTCACTCCTATGGTCAATTTAGAGTGTCCAATTTACCTAATCCCCACATTGCATGTTTTTGGACTGTGGGAGGAGGCCGGAGAACCCGGAGAGAATGCACACATGGGGAGAACATGCAAACTCCACGCAGAAAGGCCCTTGTTCCAACACGGGTCTTCTCGCTGCAAGGCGAGAGTGCTAACCACTACACCACCGTGTGAACCCTGGATTTACACAGTAATTATTATTTTTTTTATGTCATGTTAAAGTCAGCCACCTGGAGAAAAGTGTGTGCAAAAAGCGCCCTGTACACGTCACAAAAACCAACCGGTTGTTTTTTTTTTTAGAGCGATCGATTTCATTGGCGCAAGGTGAAAATTGAGAGCGGCCCGCAGTAGCTGTGAAGCGGAAGAGCTGAAATTGACATTATGTCACTCCACTTACATGTGCGCCGCTGTATGTGAGAATATGTCGAGAATGCACTTAATAAACAAAAAAAGCTACAGGTTAATTAACTGACTGTCTTCTGTTTTGTTTTCTTCCCTTGGCTCATTGTGGTGCCTGTGTTGCACATTAACATTCTCTTCTATTCTTTCTTAAACGCTATTACTGCCAAACCAACACCCTTAGAAGCCTCTAATTGGAGTGAAAAGGCCAGAGCCATTGCGTGCACAACATGTTTGTTTGGTGGAAAAGAAGGAAAAAAAAAGAAACCAGAACAAAACACAACTTAATCGGAAGAAAAACCGAAAAAGTAAATGAAAACACAGCAGGAGGTGATTAAGGCCAGGAAGGATCCTAATATTTTTTTCTTTATTACATGTTTGCTATGATGTGTGGTAAGCAACACCAGCCTTCTCCTAAGTTGTTTGCTCAGTATCTTGTCTATAAATAAAATAAAAGGGGGGGGTCAAAGGGGTTGGATTTGGAGGGGAGCAAATGTTTCGTTTGGGAAAACACATGGTGCACTAAGCGCCACGGAAGCGGAGGAGACTCTATCAGGAGATGATGGATTGTATGGAGCTACAGGCAGCGAATGGTAAGACTAAGTAATAGAAAAGAAAGAGGGAGTTGGAGGTGTTTATGTGGAGGGGTTACTCACCATTTCAGTCTTTTATTCCACTAGGTGATGGAGCTTGTTATGTTGTTGATGGCATGAGGTTTTGTACAAACTCCACTGCCTCCTGGCTCTGGTAGGTGTTTTAGTGGGATAGAGTTGAATTATCCATTTACTACCAGAGGGGCAGTTCGTGACCTCTTCCTCTTCCACTCCTCCGCTCCTCCATCAGACACCCACAGTGGCAGCCACGGTCAAGGTTGTATCTGTGGCTACTCTGCATTTTCTGCTCTGTTGTTTGGTGCGTGAGGCCAGGGAAGGCTGCCAGACAGGTTTCGCTTGAATAAACTCCAGCACAGAGCTGGATTCAGGGCTGGCTTTTAGAATGCAAGCAAATGACCAAGTTTTTTTTTTTTTTTTTTTTTTTTTTTGTTGTTGCCATGGTGCCTGCACATCTCCATGTACCAGAATATCAGAAAAAGATTTGAAAAAAAAAAAAAAAAAAAAACTGATAGAAAGGAATCAGCAGGAGAGCTGTGAGATTTCAACACGTACTGAAAGTCTAAAAATAAATAGAGAGATTTTATCCAGCCAATAAAACTGATGAAAGTGCATAGGAAAGGCTGTGTTTTATGATAGAACACACCATTAAGGCCCAGTAAGACTGAGAAAGGTAGAATGATTTTGGAAAACAGAATTCCTTCTGAAATGAGAAGGAAAAAAGTTAGTTTATAAATAACCTGCAACTGCAATTTTAACTTTACTATTTTTGATTGCTCAATTTTCTTTATTGCTGGTCCGTATCCCGGTGTGGGAATTTCTGTGTGGAGCTTGCATGTTCTTCGGGTTCTCTGGTTTCCTCCCACAGTCCAAACACATATTGACGTTGGACACTCTAAATTGAATAGATGATGATGAAATGACGACCTGTCCACAGTGAACCCCGCATTTCTCCCTATGTCAGCTAGATTGTTATCATTGAGTACCTTAAATGTTGATGGTTTTGTGTGCTAATGCCTTCATTTTGAATCTTATCACACTGTAAACTGAAAAAAAAAAAAATGGTTCTACTTCACAATATCTGTCAGAAAAGCAGCAATTGGACATTTTCCCAAAGTTGTTCAGCTCTAGTATTGTATTAATACCACTGGAGATATATCGTGTGTTATTATAGAGTGACATTTTCTGTCGGGATGGGGGAAGAGTTATCAGAAGATGTTTTTTATTGACACACTTTTCACATTTTATGTATTCCTGTCGCACATTTTGGTCAGTCATCTGTCAAGCCTCAACTCTGGTACCAGCAACGTACATTGACTGCCTCGCTGTGTGTGGCTTGGATTTGTTGTTGTTTGTGGTAGATGCCAGTGAACTGCGTCAGCGGCAAGCTTCACCACGGCATTGAGGAGGGCATGTGCACAGTGGGGCTGAGTGATATGTGGCCCAAAATTAATATTCCATTACTTTTTGGCAGAGTACTGATATAAGATATAAATTAACGCTTGAGAGCATGCAGGCACATTAAAGCCTGCACGGTCTAATGTGTATGTGAAAAGGAGGTAAAAGTGAATTCAATCAGTAACACTTTACAACAGGGGTACATTAGTTAATATTAGTGGAAACACTGGAATTTAGCATTCACTAATGATAATCAATCAACTCTTAATCATGTTATTCACGTCAATTAAAGTATTTTTATACATTATTCAAGGGTTTATAAAGCTACTGGTAATGTGAGTTAACACAGTAGACACTAAATTGTTTATGGAAGTACTGAACAAGCATTAGTTAATTATATTTACGCATTTATTAACCCTTTTATTCATGCTCCTTTTATCAATGACTCATATTGTAAAGTGGGTCTTGTATCACTTAACAAAGACTTCACAAATATATAATCACTCTAAATAAGTGATTGAGCACAATTTGCCATGTATTAACTACTGTTCATCTGTATTAATGCTCTTTGTGGTGGGCCTTAATCAACTGCACTTGCTTAATTATAGTTAAGTGTTGCTTATTCTGTTCATCCATACATTTATGAAGTCATAGCGCGTGCATATTGTATACTTTACAATAGGGCACACGATGAAAACAGTTTAAGTATGCTCGAGTATCACGTAACAGAGTTCAGTAATGAGCATTTAGTGCTTATACTTAACTTCATTTAAGGGAAAGAAATTTAGAACTTTACAGACACAACAACCTTTACAGTTACTTAAAGCTTTTCATGGCAGTTAACAGTTATTTTGGACATAAATGGGAGCTTTAAAGACTCATGAATAAAATATGAATTAACCTGAATCATATAATATAGACAGACCCCCGCAACCCTCATGTGGACGATAAAGCAGTAGAAAATGAATGAATGGACATTAATAAGTGGTTTGTTAAACATTAAACATTAAATAATGGTAAGTTAGTGTTAATGAATGCACCTGTTTTGTATAGTGTCACCAATTCACACACAATTCAAAACGAAAGCCAGCAACATAAATCCCTATCATGCCATAACAGTAACTTGACTGCAGTTGACCCTAAAGGCTAAACCCGTGTGATAATATCACTTTCTAACAGTTTAAATCCATGCAGATATCTAACAGTCATTCGTCGTCGCTGAGCCTCCAGAACCTAATGCAGATATTCATTTGACATTGCCTTTAAAGATTAGTTATTAAGCGGGAATCAGGAAAATCTTATAGTAGTCACGCAATACTGTGTTGCTCCTCCTGACCACTCCATCCCATACAAAAAAAAAAGGAAAGTTGTGCAGGTCCCTCACTGCTACATTCATTTAATCTGTTGTTTCTGATCAGAGTGGAACAGCTCAGAGACGAGGCCTTTGAAAAGATGTTGCCTGCCTGCAAGCACAGATGATCCGCCATTAGTGAGCAGAATGATTGATTCCTTTAAGTGGGTGTGTGGCACTGGAAAAGAAACATTTACCCCTCAGGCAGAGAGGCAGCATTAATAAAACATTACAGGGAATGAATCGCCGACTCTCAGAATCCAGAGTTGTTTAATGACTGTTTTCCTGTCGCTCTCTCTTCCATGTCTGTAGTTAAATGCTGTGAGTAAGTTTGTGACTTAACATCTGGGAGGAAAGAAGTATGACTTTGCTAATATTTCACTAATAGTTATGGATGTTCCTGCTTCATTTTCCTGTTCATAAAAACACTTAGAATTCCAGACACTGTCAGTGCAATTTTCACATTTTTCCCTCGCTTGTGAAATGGCAGGAAATTACTGTCATTCATTCAAAGCCACGGGCTGATATTTCAAAACTGTGATACTGTTTACCGTACCATGATTTGAAGTTAATTAACTGGAGGAATAATTCACGAGTAATCTTGTTTCATTGTCCAAACTGCCTTCTTTTGTTTTCTGCCTTTGCATGACAATGAGCTTCACAATCCACGATAAGAAATATTCAGCAGATGGCAGATTTCTCCCCTCTGAATTTCTCTCTCTGTCCACGTTTGAAGTCACTTAGCATACCTGTTTTCTCATCAACTTCTTGCAGCAATATTTATTGTCTTTGTTTTGGATCATCCGGAGAATTGACCAATTATCTTTAATTAGAACGCGTTCTCAAATCCACATTCCAAAATCTAAGATGAGAAAAAAGATGAGCTCTCGCTCCCAGCAACATCTTCTACTCCTTCCTCTGGGATCCCAAAACATGATCCAGTTAGAAACACCATGTAAGGTGTCGTTCACCTTCTGCATCTTTTGTGCGCACATTTCCAGTCGCGTCTTTCAAAATCTCAGTGTAATTTGATGTCTTTTTGATAAGCAATGGATCAAACTGCATCGACTCTGAAATGAACCCCTTAACCTCCATCATCCACGCTGCCTGTGCTTTTTTTTCCCATTCATTATTAGTTAGTTTAACGCGATAATGAATTCAGTGAAGCTACAGCAACTTCAATCATCTCAAGGTTGTGGTTGCTTAGTGATGAAGGAGCTCAACCCCATGAACGCCTTGCTTAGAAAGTCGTCTTGCTTCGCCCACATTTTCACATGCTGCGTAGGAATGGCTCCTTATTCTTTGAATTGATCTACACATGGTTGGACATAGTCGAGAAATGATCCACACAGGCATTTTGTTAAATGTTGTATGCAAGTGCAAATCTTCACAGTTTAGTGTAAAACATCAAAATTATACGTGTTAAAAATCAGTGTACCAACTGTCTCTCTGGTCCATCGCCAGCTACTGCATTCAAATTTTGCCATTGTCTCTCTTCGACCACACTTGTGTCACTGGTACATGCTTTTGTCACCCTCTTGTCCAACCAGTGCAAAGCGTGTTGTCTCATACTCTGGCACTTTGTCACCTTTCTCTCTCCATTTCAGTTCTCAAAGTTGGCTCTGCAAATGGACTATTATGCATGGACATAATATCACTTACAACGTCTGTGTAATTATAAGCCAGCTCCTTAACTTGTCACTGAGGAACTTGGACTCTGTAAGGAAACGTTACGTAATAACTCTCACAATGTTGATCAAAAACCTTTACGTTGTCTTTTAGTAGCTGTTGTAGCCATGAGGGATTAAACACGGGCAAAAAAATGAAACAGCTGTATACAGCCTATGCTGAATGTGTTGCTCAACACTCTTGGTAACTTCTGCAGACGCTGACTGGAGAACATCTCTGGAAGTCAGCGTGCATATATTCAATTAGAGCTCGTCACCCTGTGAGAGCTTTGAGGGAAGCTCCTTCATGAATACAGAAGTGCACGCCCACATCCCCTTGTAGTTTTTCTACAGAGACTTAAGAGTTAGTTTACAAATCCAGGTCAAATTTTAACCTTAAATTTAAAGTCTGGGTGTGTTTTCTATTACTTTGGCATAAGGACTCCCAGGGAACTAAATGTATGCTGGGTTATATACTGATAAATGCAACATACCCGCTGTTCTCCTTTCACAAGAGTGCAAACCATCAATCCTTTTTTTCCCCCTGTCAGTCCAATGTTTCTGCCCCCAATCGCTTTATAACATTGGAAGGGCTTGTTGGGTAAAACTGCCCAAACTGTCCTCTGAAGGCAAATCTCTACCACTCGCAGCTCTGAAAGTACCTCGGTGAAGTTACAGAGAAAAGAGAACAACTTCCCCTGCTGCATCTTCTCTCATACTTTGTTTCTCTTGTTCTCAAACAGCGTCAAAAGCCGCATCGACTCACGTTGCCTCTGTTACGACTTATTTTGGCCAAAAACATTGTATTGGTCACGTCTAACTTCCCTTGACCAGTGCCAACTTGTGGGACAGACGTGGCTTATTGACGACTGACCAATCAGATAGGAGGGGTAATAAGGGCAGGCAATTCTACTATTAATGGCTTTCATCCGCGTTCATGGGAATGCTTACATTTGCGTTGAGAAGAAACCACCAATCGATCACAGCGTACTGATCGAGTGCAGGAGAGGAAGCTGGCACTCTGTAATTGATGGGATTTGAGTGAAGCCTGCCATAATATAAAATGTGCAGCAGTTGGCAGGGTGCCACCTTTATGCATTAAATTAAGTGCACACTTGTTTGCCCACTGTGTGGGTTAACAAGGTACTCTCAAATGAAGAGGAGAGAGAACAGAGGCCCAATCACACCCAAGCCGTCCCAAAAAGTCATAGACCTCACCGCTCACACAGTTGCAGTTAGTGCAGTTGTTTTTCTGTGTTTGCATGGTAAGCTACCGCCATTTAAATCCCAATTTCAAACTCGGAGCTTGAGAGTGTATGGTCTCTAAAACCGAAAGGTGTTTCTGATGCTCTCGTATTCAATTTCTGACAACAAAACTTCCTGAATGTTACACAACGGGAGTACACAACCCAAAACAACATACTTTATCAGACCTATTTAAATATCTTACCGTATGTTCCAATGAGTTTTGGAAGGGGAGATTTTTATAGCCCAGTCCGGGTCCTGTCTAGAATACAGTTTTAGCAAGTGTTGCTCTCGTGCCTTTTCTGTTCCTCTTACAATACACAGTACAAGGCAATGTGTTGTGTTGAGCTGTGTCCTTATTTTGTCCTTTACCCAAAATGATGACAAAACACAATTTAGAGCATACATGTATACTGACTGCATATCAATCATACAGCCATCCAGTGTGGCACCTCTTTATTGGACCTACCCTCACCAGAGGAGTATTCAAATCAAGTTTTCTTCAATCACTTCTGCTCCTTCATATCTGATTTCCCTCTAGACTTTGGTTACATTCCCCCTGCAACCTCGTGGACTGTTGCAGTAGCATTATTGTTTGCATCATTGGCATATTTTCTCCAGTGGCTCAGTGTAACAGAGTCACATCTTCTCGACTGAATTAAACTAAAGTGATGTTTGACATTTTATTATAAAAAAAAAAAAAGAAAATCCTAAAAATATGAGCTCTGGATGTCACAAGACTTGTTTACAATGATGATGCAAAAGTGAATCAGGCACCAGTATCAGTTTCAAGAGTTCAGTACGCAATCTAGATACACAGAGATCAAGAGGTTCAAGACATTATTCCAGACCCGCAGTAACCCAACTTTCAGATAAACTTTGCTCTACTCTAGAGAATGCTTATACTTTGCAATAAAACCATATAAACCACATATTAAAGTTAGTTATCACTGGATTCTGTCCCTGATATAAAGCAATCATTGCAAGTGGAATCTGGAGACGCATGCGGGAATTACGACATTTGAAAACCAGCGCCCCTAGCGGTTGTATACATGACAGCAACCCGGTAGTACTTTGTAGGTGTTCTCTCGTAGCTTCACAGAAGTCGCCACCGGCAGTCGGCTCAGTGACGAGAGCACTGCACCGGAGTGTGGTCGACAAGGGTTCAAAACCAGCGTCCAAAACGACCCATAGTTACGTTTCAGTTGGAGGACAGGTTGGGAATCTGCTGCCTGTAAATTCCCATCACTACATTCTCTACGCTTGCTTTGAGGTTGCTTTATAGACGTGATCCATGGCCGCCGCCTCTGGGGGTCATTGATGATCCCGTAAAATGGTCTCTTGTTTGCTTGTCCCCAACTGGTACCCTGGGGCACAGCCAAAAAACGTCGACTGATACATTGCCTAGTTTATATATATATATATATATATGTCTATTGCTTTAAACAACACTGCAAATTGGTGCTGTTTGATAAAATAAATAGTGCTTCAGAAACAAATTACAAGACATTAGCTTTTTGTAATGAAAGCATGAGCTCAGTGATGTTTGTCAAAAGAAACCAGGCGTTCATTTTACTTTATTGTTGGCCCCATGTCGTGAAAGAGTGATTGGAGAACGAGAAAGTGCACCTCAAAGATACGCCACAAACATGGCTCCTGCAGTGGGATTTGATCACATGCAGTTAACAGTGTGGACAGTCGGACAGTGGAGAATATAGCTGGATACACTGTAGCCTTAGAAGGTAAAAAGCAAAAACGCATTCAATGTATATCAGTCAATCAATCAATCAAACTTTATTCAGATAGCCCACTTTTTATACAAGGCATGCGACTCACCGTGCTTCACAGGATGAAAACTTAATCAAGGAAAACAACCCAGCATTAAAACATTTGTGAGGAAGGAGATGAGGAAAAGAAAGGAGGAAAGGAAGCGAGGAAAACACATCATGGAACTCGCAAACAGCCACGAGGGAAAAGACTTGAAACTAAGGTACTAATGGGTGATCAGAAAATAAGGTAAAATAACAACGCAGCAGATAAAATGGATCAGTAAATGAGTACACAAAAGTACTTAAGAATATAAAAACATAATGGGTGCAATAAGCTAGGTAATTACAACTATAGTGAAAGGAGGGCCTGCTGTTTGAAGGCTTGAGGGTTGAAACGGTTCAACCACACGGCTCTGACACTTTTCCCCTCCCACCCTCTCCACCCCACTGCTCTGGCTTGACTAAAGAATTACTGTATTTGGTGCAATTTGATGGCCTGCTGAACTGTGAATATGCTTCAGTCCCGGACAGCTGTCTTAGCTTAGAGTGAAACGTGATGGATGCGTGGGAGAGCGAGGGGAACATATGGAAATGACTGGCCATGAAATAAAAGAGAAGAGGAAAATCTCTGTTCCTTGGTTTCACCAAATTCTCCCCACCACACATGAGCAATTTCGCTCCCCTTTCCTTTCACCATTTCTGCCAGAAACCTGTCCACTGCTTTATTTCCAATTCATTAAACTCAATGTGCCCTAATATCTGTCGACTAATCCAGACCGAGTTTCATTCAGCAAATGTTAATGTTTCTCTTTGGAGGTCACTACTATTGATCTAAAAGAAAAAAAAGAAAGAAATAATAAAAGAAAAAAAACTGAAACCTGCAGTCATTGGTATGCATTCATCACCCCTGTCGTGGCATCTGCTGTCTCCACAGGCGGCGTCAGGTCACAGAGGCGAGCTGGGTGGTACTGTGGTGACAGCAGCTAAAGATCAGGATTGACAAAGTGGATCACCGTGCCAGATAGAGTGGCAGCTAAGCATAATTTCCCAATAACTCACCATATTTGGCAACGCCTTAGTCAGCAGAGGGCCTGTGGGCCATCAATCCAATCCCGGGAGATTGATCCGCCAAGTGTGTGAGCATGAAAAAAAATAAGGACGGCAATAGCAGGGCAGCTCGGGCGAGGGAGAAGAGAGAGACATGTGACTGGCATACACGAGATTGGCAGGATGTTGGAGCAGCGCCGTGAGCTTTCATTGTGCAAGCAAACCAGTGTGTGTTTTGTATGTAACGTAGATCCAAAGAGGGGGAGAGAGAGAGAGAGAGAGAAATGTGCCAAAGCCCGTGTTTGTCAGCGAGCCTTCAGCGGAGTCTTCACATGCCAACTCAAAGTTGAATCGGTGACTTGAGGCAGCCGTGTGCTGTGCTGTCTGAAAGGTCACTGGCTGCTCCAATCTCTGACAGCTGACTGACTGCTGCACGAATATAGAGTGGGTGACGTGACCCGGGAGCAGCCTAACACATTTAGGTTTGAGGCAGAAATGTCTGGTAGAACTAAAGCTAGATCGATTCATCTGTAAAGTCGATGAATTGGGATGTTTTTTGAGAACGTGCGAATGACCCAACATAGCAAATCATATTAACTCAAGTAAGTTAAGTTTATCTCATCTCATCTCATCGTCTTCCACTTTAGCAGTTTATGTATGTGCAGTAGCGCACAGGAACGTTCGCACACATGGACGAGAGGCCCCAGGATCAAAGACCCTGCATCCCGCGGGACTTCCAGATCCAGACAGCGGTTGCTAATCAACCAGACATAGTGGTTGATTAGCAGCAGAAGAGGGCAGAGGTCAAAGATGTGACAATCCCAAGTGACACCAACATCCAGAAGAAGGGGCATGAGACGTTTGAGGAATACCAAGGGTTGAGAGAGGAGCTCGAGAAGATGTGGGGAGTAAAGGCAACTGTGGTCCCAGTGGTGATAGGAACACTAGGAGCTGTAACCGCCCCCCAAATGGGAGAGTGTCCCAGAGTCCAGGAACTACATTTGAGATCTGTGAGCAGAAGAGCACAGCCCTGGGAACAGCTAAGATACTGTGGACAACCCTCAGACTCCCAGGCCTTTGTCACTCACCGCAGAAGCTCTGTGTTTATTCACTGGTGACTCAAGATACACATACATTTTTGTTTTTTAAAAAAAAAAAAGCCCTTTGAGCATTTAAAACATGCCGTTTACCCTCGTTTAACAAGTGCTGCAGGCCACTGCCTTGAATGATTTGCTGGAAAAGGCTGAAAGCTGCACTATTCTTAACTGTAATTTATGGCACGGTTTCTTGGTTGAAACCTGAAGTCGGTGATAAATTAGATTTTTGCAGAGCATAGTTATTACGCACCACATTTACAATCTCTCATGTACACTCTCATATAATCGGGCAATGTTTTTATTTACTGAGTGTGGAACTTTAGTATGTTTCCGTTAACCTGTCTAACACCTCTGTGATGTGTGATCATCAATACATTCTGCATTTTCCCGTTTGGTTGGTGGACTGTCAAAAGTTGCGCTCGTGGTTTTGCAATGGGCATGCTGCCATTTTAATCCATCAAGTGTATTATAGACAGTGTGTGTCTGCCCACCTGAAAGCAGTGGCTTTGAGGGTTTTTAGATGAATTACCAAATGAGGTGACCTCACAGAGGTGGGTGACGTTTTGTGGTGACAGGAAGGATAATCATTTCTGTGTGACTGTTAATTTATGATCTGTAATTTCATAAATCCGTGAAGTTAAAACTGTAGTTTATAACGTTATAAATACACAAACAAAGTTCATCAGTTCCATTGCTATGGGTGACATCATGCCTGGATGTCACTTGCTTGTAACCCTGTTGTGAATAATTTGATCATTATTATGGTTCGAGTTCAGACACTAGTGTGATTTAACTTCACGGTTTGTCATTTTTCTCATTTTTACTCACAAATGAAGGCCTCAACATGCACATAAACTGTAAAAGTATGGCTGAAAGTAGTTTCTGGGTCAGGATGAAAAAAAAGCCATGACCCAAACCCAACTGGAAGGTAGCCATTCTGGATTGAACGGCCATTTTTGTAGTGATTTTGTGGTATTTGAACTCCTTCCAGAGCAGTGGTCTCAAAGCTGCGGCCCGGGGGCCACATGTGGCCCTCCAAACAATATCAATTTGTAACGAGTCATTTATATATGTTTAATTAATAGATTAATTTTGCATAATAAATATGTGTTTTTTTTATTGTTGCATATTAAAACAAGCACTACCCAGTGGGCACAGAATAATGGATAAAAGACAGAAGAAGTAAAAGATGGAAAAGCTCACACGAGTACACATAAAAAAGGAATGAATATGGCATATTGATATGTAATTTTGAGCTCATAACGTCCACCACAACTGTTACTTTTCTCAAAACAAGTTTTTTTTTTTTTTACTTGACTGGCCCCCGACTGACCAGACGAGACAGTCGGTGTCCCACAGGATATTTGAGTTTGAGACCCCGGTTCTAGAGCTTTGCTGCAACCATGTTCAAATATGGTCAGGTCCCTCTGCACAAGATAGAGAATAAAAGCTATCAAATACCTCCCACAAAACTCCAATATACAAGGTCCAATTTGAGCCAAACTTTCTGTGGTTGATTATAGTGTATGTGGAAATATTACATTTTGAAAGAAAAAGACAATTCACATTTCCATATGCTGCTCTCAGATTATCATATCCACCTCACAATTGGTGAAATCACTACAGCCCACAGTATAGATTATTGTTTGTTGAATATAAGAATATTGGACAATGTTGCCATGTCAACTGTGCGAATTTGGACGTCAGTTATTATTATTAGTAGTAGCAGTAGTAGTTTATACGCGTAGGTCAGGGTTACAGCTGTAAAATGATCCGATCAACACTTTCAAGACGGAAAGTTAAGATCAGTGGAAATATGTTATTCATCTGCAACTGTCAATCCCAGTTGCAGATCCATTGTGAACCTACTAGATGTGCAGGGTGTAATCTGACTCGTGCTAGATGACTGACAACAATTGTGCCTCTATACTATAAAGTTTTATTGTTCGCACGCTCTCCTGGAAATACAAACAGACATTTTTGGTCCAATTTGCTGTTACCTGTAATGGACTGAATAAGGCAATATGTGTACAGATGCTTCTGTGCCAAACCGCTATACATCATCTCTGTATGTGATATGATACACTGGTTGAATTGCTGAACTATTTGATGAATTTAATGAACACAGGAAAAGTGGATGCATAGAAGAGGAAGCGAATCCCACAGTGACAAGAATTTGAAATGAAAGCTTAAATGAAGCATTTTTTTTATTTAGATTTTTTTTTTAATATTGGAGGTTGGGCGGGGGGGGATTTTAGTTATGTTTCAGTTCACAGCGAAACATAACACATTTTCCAAACACTATTTAAATGTGCACTTCTTAGGTTTCACAGTTCAGTGGCTTTGCTTAATTGATTTTTATAATGAATGGATATAGATTCCTGCCTCGGTGGATTCATAGGAAAACAAGCAGCACTTCCCATTGCCTCATAAAGACGTGAGGATTCATGTTTTTTTTTTTTCTATTTTATTTAACATTTTGTTAGTTTCCTCTTCAACAAACATGTGACTCATGCATATGAATCTATCAAACCCTGTTTGGACTGACAGCCATTATACAACTGTACAACTGTGCAGTAGAGGCTGGCAACATAAGCTTAAATAACAACATTTGTGACATCACACAGAGATGATATAGAGGTGGTTCCCAAGTATTTATACATGGGAACCACCTCTATATCATCTCTGTGTGATATTTGTTGGATTACGGAGATCCTTTGTAAATGAATTCTTCTGCTCAATGTCGCCGAAAGCTTGACACTTATTACTGACGTTTATTACGAGCTGTGAAGTGTCAACACACCATTGTGAGTTATATTCTCAGGCGGGATGGCCTGCTCTGGTCACCCGAAGGATCAGTCATCGGTACACTTTCATACATAAGGCAATACTCAGACTACTGCCCACCTGCATTTGTACCTTAATGTCACTAAGAAGTGCTGAGTCGTTCTTTTTCTATTCACAAGATTTCACAATTGTTGCTTTCTGTTCCATATGCCCATGCCGAAACAGGGTATGAAGACTTGATTCAATCCAGCGTTTTCAAATCCAAACTGAGAATTTCTTGAGGCTGACGCCACAATATGCCCTTGTTTTTCATAATGTGCTTGTAAATTTAATCTGGATTATTTTATTGTAACAGTCGAGTGTTTCTTGCTGCTGTCTATCTTGGCCAGGACACACTTGAAAAAGAGGTTCTTAGTCTCAGTGGGATTTTCCTGGTAAAATACAGGTTACATAAAAAAATACAACAAAAAAAAAACTGTAGTTCACAATAAAAATAAGTATTTATGATGCAAAATGAATCTGTAAGTAAAAAAACAACAACAACAACAACAACTTGATAGCCAGTGGTGGGCCGCGTGTGACCCAAGGGAAGTGAGTTGGGACCTCAGTTTTATGTTCAATCAAGCAGTCATTCAATTAATCAGTGTATGTGTGTGTGTTGTGAATTTTTTAAACTCAAGATGTAGAAACAAACACCAGGACCAGGTCACCTTTAAAAATAATCGATGATTTACTACTTCACAAAGTCACATTCTGGTGAAAACAACTTGAAAAGATCAAACCACATTGATTTTTGATTCTGTGAAACAAAAAGCATTTTACTTTTGAATGAGTTTTTTTTTCTTTTTTTTTCTATGTTACTGTTGAGGTTTGTTATTGTGATACGACTCCCACCCTCTCCCGTCCATTATCCACCTCGAGGGAGGACGGCATATTTTAGCTGTACACTCTTTTACAAAATGGACTAGATCATGAACGCTGTCGCTTATTGTCAGATGGTGTTGCCAGGCGTCTTTGTTCATCCTGGGAGCCCATATCTCACAAAGCTGATGGTTATAAACAACACGTGACACACACACACAGACATTGTGTGGTTATGTTGGCTCACTGCTGGGAAGCTTTCATTTGAATGTGTGTTGCTGCTGTGCTTGAACAAAACAACCATAATCAGGATCTATACTGTATTTGCACTTTATAAGCAACCGAGTTTTTATACCTGAGAGTCTTAATGTGACACAAACACGCTACAGACCACGTATGATATCATACAGAGAGGCAGCATATATATTTGTCCGTATGTCCGGCGACTTTTCGTGAAAAGTTGGACCACCAAATATCCTGAGGACGGCAGAGGTGGCTCTGCTATAAAACACATTCAAAGTGAGTGTAGAAGCCGGAGTGAGGGGAACCCACAGACCCACAGACAGATTCTGCTTCTCAAATCAAATCAGGTAGTGTTGTTCATCGCGACGCTTCAAGCTTGAATTCACTTAAACGATCGTTGTGCCTTTCCCACTTCTTACTGATGCTAAAGTGCACGTATGTAAAGCCTTACTGTATTTCGAGACACTGTCCCATCAACTCAAACCTTTATTCTGTTTGGCAAAGTTAGTGGTGCGGTCATTATGAGATAAGCGCTCCTCGTAACTGCAAACGGGGAAGCTGTGAAACAACTTCAGCGTCGTTTAAGACTTTAAATCTAATTACATTAAATGTCCTGTTTATTTTACATGCTTTTATTGTGAGATTTTAGCATTCTCTGGAGTAGAATGATGAGGGAAAGTTTATCATAAAATTGAAGATGTAATGCTGCCCGTCTGGAATAATGTCCACTCCGGCGGGAGTATTGTCAGGATCAGATATCTTCCGTTTGTCAGGTTCTGTGTTATATTGCTTGATCTCTGCGGATTTAAAGTGTTAACTCTTAGTCTCTTGATCTGCCTAAAAGCACTGGCTGCGATTCTATATTTGACTCTAGCCTGCTAACAATGACCCAATCCTTTTAAATGACCACCAGAGAATCACCGTGGGGAGCTGAGGTGCTTGGTTTCGTCGGGATGAGAGTGAATGAAGTCAGTGAAGCCCTGAACTTTCAGACTTGAAGAAAGAAAGTTGATCGAGATAAAGGAGGCGTAGGGAGGTGAGCAGAAGGAAAAAAAAGAGACGACATGGCCCCTTTCAACCGCCAGAGAGTCGCTAACTTGCTGAATTACATCCGATCCAAGAAATGGAGTGAGTTCCTTCCTTTGTGAGAGTTAGGGCCTATAATCCTCTGACTTGATAATAAGAGCTCAACCTCAGTGATACATCAGCCCAATGGAGAGCCTTAACAGCGAAGGCATCATTCTTCATTGCAAAAGCCTGACACTTTTATTACCTCGCTTTTCTGCGGATCGCTATTTATAGCGTAGCAATGCTGGTATGGATACAAAAGAACAGCAGCAGAAGAGTGAGTTTAATACTATACTCGACGGTGGAGTTCCACTTTTATCTAGCTTGGTGGGGGAAAAATAAGAGGAGTGTGCGAAATGTGTGCAGGCTCTTTGCTTATAAAAGGGAGGCAATATGAAGCTATGTTGATGTTTTTTCACCGTCATGAATAAAAATGGCGCACGCAATGCATCTTAGTTTGCATTCAAAGGAGTCGCCGTGATGCTGATCAAACGGATACTCTCCCCGCCTCATTCTTCTTCGGCTCCGGCTCTGTCTCTTTTTTCTTCCATGACAACACCAGAAGCAGAGTGATGATGGTCTGCCGCAGTGTGCTTTTTCTTTTTCTTTCTTTAAGTTTCGGGAATTTCAGCACCTCAGTGGCTTAAAAATGAGAGATCTATTGGCAGCGGCTGACAGAAAGAAGAGCTGTGCTTCTCTTTGTAACGATCACTTCAGGCCTCCACTCTCTCACCGCCACGTGGAATATCGAGAAAATCCTAAAAATCCGATTCCGATCCAGTCTCCTAATGAGACGTAATGGTCCTTGCTTTCCATGTCGACAGAAAACCCTTTTGTTTATTTTTTTTCCCCGCGTTCAGCTCAACAAAGTAGGTTAAACACAACACGGCCACATCAAAGAGGGGCTGTGTGTGATTTCTTGCTCAGAAAAGAAAGAAGTGAAACTCCTCAGATGTGCCGTCTGCCAATTGTGGCTTGTATTAAAAGCAAAGAGCGTGTTAAGAATAAGTCAGCCAAACAATGGAAGAAAATCAAACCTTTCATCAGGATTCTTTTTCCCCGCCAGCACGGGTCGATACTGACCTGAAGAAAACAGCTCTTGTGAGATTGGTATTTTGCTTAGATGAATTGTTTGTTCAAGAGGCTTGACTTCTGACCACCAAAATCTAGTCAGTCCGTCCGTCACTCCTCGTGAAAGTGTGCGCCAAATTTAAAAGGATTCCCTGAAATTGGACGGACATACACTATGCACATATGGTTAGGCGTCCTGAAAACAACACCTCTTAGAAAACGTTTGTGCTATTTACTACTTCACGTGACATTGTTTTGTTTCTAAATTGTAATTTAAATTCAAAGCTGGGGTCAGCAGGATATTGTTGATAATCTACAATTCCGTATAAAGCTTTCATCATAGTGTAAAACAAGTGTTCTGAGAGAGACTAACCCTTCTGCACCTCCTCTGTGCTCTGTTTGCTGCTCCAATTGCTGTTCCTCAAAGCAGATATGCATACAGGTCTCTTCTTATCGTTCCTTCGTCGGCATCAGCAACGATTTCCTACTGTAAAGAAACTGAAAAATCTAAATCTATCACATCACAAAAAATGTGATAAAATGTGTCACTATCAACATATTAAATGACTATTAGAGCTGAAACGATTAATCGATGAATCGATTATTAATCGATCACTAAATTAATCGAGAACTCGGTTTGTAGCTTTTTTCATGATTAAAACAAGATTTACGATTGTTTAAGCTTCTTAAATGTGAACATTTTCTTAATTTCTTTGCTCTGGATAACAAAGAAATCCTTAGAACATCATCATTTCCAGGTTTGACGTATACCGATCAACAGTTTTTTAAGGTTTTAAAAAATGAATCGAGAAAGTAATCAACAGATGAATCGATTATGAAAATAAACGTTAGTTGCAGCTCTGATGACTATGTGTCTGCCCAGAGCTCAGGACAGTATTTTAATGACCAACAGGTCAAACTCAGATATTCGTGATACAATACAGAGCTTCTCATCATTGCAGCTTGAAACACATGTCAATCTAACACAAAAGTGGCAGCTATTGTCAATAAGCTATCATTGCTTACTCCAGCCAGACCCCAGTGAAAAGAGACATGTCACTTAATGCCGTGATCATGTCTAGGAGGAGAATTGGAGTCATTCTGTTTCCCTTGCTGAGACCAATATTAACTGCGGCCTTATGTTTCTCCTTTACTAGGGTGGCTGGTGCAATTGGAGCTGTATGATTTAAGGTTTGCTGTGGCACTGGTGTTAGTATTTTATTTGTTGTCAGATTTACATTTTATGCATTTTTGAACCACTAAGTAGTACGAAGTGCCATGCCACTGCAGTCCGGAATTGAAAACAAAAACACTTACCTGAAATGGCATTTTGACCCTTAGTGAACTGAAGTTCAACAGCATTCAAAGTCTGCGCAGTGCTACAACAGCTTAGCTTTGTTTGTATGTGGCTGCGCTGGTTATCAAGCACGTGTAAGCGTAGCTCAGAAACGTATGGAGGGAAATCAAACAAAGAGTGTGGGATAGGATCAACTGTAAATCAAGCACGCAGTTCTGCTGTGTATTACAAGCCCTTTAACTCCAACACCGTGTATGTGTAATGATGTGTGGGGTTTTAACTACATTACGAGGTTTTCTTTGTGCGGTTGACTCTGCTTTCCTCTTGTTTTCAGTGATAAGCGTCTCGCGTCGCACGTTGATGTTACTCTTGCGAAACTTCATTATAGATTGGGATCAATTTTCATCTTTCGGGCTCAGTCTGCATCACAGCAACACAGTGATGCGG
This sequence comes from Solea senegalensis, assembly GCF_019176455.1. NCBI lineage: Eukaryota > Metazoa > Chordata > Actinopteri > Pleuronectiformes > Soleidae > Solea > Solea senegalensis. Next base: position 16,804,336 of record NC_058026.1, read on the forward strand.
TCGCTTGCAAATCCATTTTTGATAAGTTTGCTCTTTTTTTTTTTATCAGCAGCGTAGGGAGACAATGGAACGAGCACATATAGTACGGCCTCATCTTCTCTCTGCTTCTGTGCTCGGTTGAATAACTAAGTGAAAAGTGTGATGGTCAAAATTAGAGCATGAACCAATCCAATCAAGCTTTTATCTCTTTTTCTCCAAGGCTACTGCATGACCTTTTCTTGCTGTAATTGGTTTATGGAAAGTCCCTCACAGCTGCACTGAAGCTTGGCTAGATAAGTGAAGGCTGTTTGAAATGTATTTTTCTTTTATTCCCCCATCTGAGAACTGAACTTGTACCAGTCATTAAAGCAATGACATGTATGATTCTCTTTTTTTCTTTTTTTTTTAAAAAAAAGCTCTTTTTATATTTAGTCCTTTAAAAAATCATTGAGGCTAATTGATTGCTCAGCTGTAGAAAATCAATTAGAGCCACTCAGAATCAGATGTCATATGGAGACATTCTAAATGTGTTTTTATTTGGAGCTAATTGTTACTTTTTCTTTTTTTTTTTTTTTCCATAAATCATCTCAAGGGCTCAAATTATTCTCTTTTTATTTTTTTGGCAAGGCCAATTTACGACTCAAGAAATCAAAAATCGAATTGTTCTTCATGTCCACAGGCCAGACATGACGATAAAGCTGTGCCCTTATGAAAACCTTTTCATGCGGCGCCGGGGTGTTTCTATAAATGCCTGGCCTTGATGTCATGTAATCTAATTAACACGGATCCATTTATTTTCTTCTGCTTGTGAATGGCACTGTACTTGATTGTGTGGATCTGGCCAACATAAAAAAACAGTTATTTAGTGGGGTCATGTGAGGTGGCAATACAGAAAAGATGAAGGAAAACAGATTTTAGCCAGTTATATAGATAGATATATATCTATATATAGATATATATATATACATATATATATATACCCAGCAGACAGGGAACAGTCAAAGAAAGGAGACATCAAAATCACAAAACACTCCCAGGTGCACATGAAGAAAAATGGAGCTGTTGATCCACTGCTGCTTCTATCAGTGTGTTCAAATGTGTCATTTAGTTACATCAGTGTTTGAAACCCTTTGTTTGAATTATCCTCACAAACAGAGCAGCAGTTAACCTGCTCTATGCTCTATGGACTTTGATGTTGGAGAGCGAGCAGTTTACGACATTGAAGTTTCCTGTTGGAAAAGTCTGTGCGTGATAAGGCAGCAAATGTATGAAATAAGATCATATTGTATATTTAATGATTTAAGCCAGCATAGTTGTTTGTTGTTTGTTTGTTTGTTTGTTTGTTTTTGTAGACTCTTTTGTTGGATGGCTAAAATCTCTCCGCTCCTTGTTGGCAGCTCCATTTTTGAGCATCCATGTTTTATACCAGTTTATGTAGTTGGTTGTGCACATACATACATATATGTATGTATGTGTATATATATATATACATATGTGTGTGTATATTTATATATATATATATATATATATATGTATGTATAGATACAGAAAACCTCAACTATTAGTTGAAGTTGAGCAAAGCATTAGTTGCACTTAGCAACCAGCTGCTGCACTTAGCAACTAGTGCAACTAAATCATTAATGCGCATTTCACTGCTGTAAATTTGAGTGAAGCAGATTGGCACTCGTACAGAAATGATTCGGTTTCCGAATGACTTTTAATTCTTTACAAATGCAGAGGTCTTTTTTCTGTGTGGCAGCGCATCCTGTAGCAAAGTGTCAACATGTATTTACATTCAAACTGTTGACTTGTATATGCAGGATTTGGTTCAGGGTTCTGTAGAGAGGAGCGTCAGAAAGAAATGCGTGGGCTGTGAGAATGCTGGACACCGGGAACGTCAAAAAGAATCACGACACGCAGCGCATGCCACCAAAGTTGTTTTGTTTACTGCTGTTTGCACAAAGTGATGCCTGCTGCCCGTGACCTGAGATGGCAGCGAATGATGAATTGAGACATGCAGACTACGTGGAGACTGAAGAGCAGTGCAGTCTCTTTGGACCTTCACTGCAGTGACAGTCGCTGCTTTCTATGCAACCATGCAGTTTGATGGGATGTTTTCACAGAAATAGACTGAGCTTTTTCATTTTTTTTCTTTTGCTTTTTCTTCACTTCAGTGCTTCTTTGGAATAAAAAATTTAAGTCCAGGCATAAAGCAGAGATCAGTCTGTTAAACTGATTCATGAAACTGAGCAGTTGAAGTATTAAAGTATATAACCTGCCAGCTAAAATATACCTTTCCGAGGTCATTATGTCGCTATTCCAGTACGTTATACGAGTTATAGACTTTAAGTTGCAGAAATAACGCTTGTAGCGCTGTATAAATACACAATTTCACTTGAATGGCTTTTTTTTTTGCTTCAGTCTACTGATTAACCTTCTTGTTATCACAGCTGTGTTTGACTGTGTGGCTGGTGGACAAGAACATGTTGGACAGCAGGGCATTTGTTTATTGATAGTCTTGTATCATTATTCTAAACTGCATATTCACAGGACTACTAGTTCATTAGTCTGCTAACTCCGCTGCAGCAACCAGACTTAACCCCTGTCCTTCCACGTCTGTCTCTTGTTATGGCATGTTGTAAGCAAACCTTACGAGCTGTACCATCAGCTCTCCACGCGCAACAATAATTTGTCTTTGACTTAAATCACTACAGTTAGCTTGTTCACTCACAGCAACAAACAGGGACAGAGGGAGGAGTGAGGCAGAGACAGAAGAGAGAGACCAGGAGCAGATGTATAACCCTAACCCAAACAGTAGTGTTATTTGTTGCAACAAAAACAAAATACTATAATCTTATTCAAAGCATAATGATGATGATGACAATGCTACTGGATCTGGATCCTGCAGCCCAGGATTCACAGGTACAGTACTTGCCGAAAGAGGACAGCCAGAGAGAGAGAGAAAGGACGGACATTTTAGCCACTTAACTCAAGGCTCACTCAATAAAACCTATGATGGCTTAAGTATATAATATTCCAAGGATATGTTTGTCGCCTTCTCTCATCATCAGACAGACTGCAAACTGTAGTTTTTGTTTCTTTAACTGCAACATTATCCTCCAATTCCATAAATAATGTTGGCAATTTTAAATCTAGGGTCGGGGTGGGGAGAATGCGTCCTTGTTGTATGCTGTTCATTAGTCAATATCAATTCAATTAAACTATATACGTTTATTTTAAGTAGAGATAACACTTGGCTACAGCAGAGAGAAAAAAAAAGAAGGAACTCCTGGGAAGAAATCTCTGACAGAACCACAACTCAAGGTATACGACCATATGCCTTGACCGGTTGAGCTAGGAAAGAGGAGAAAAAGGACGAGTGAGTGGGCCAGTGGGGAGGGAAAAGGGTAGTGAATAAGAGGTGGGTGGAAAGGAGAGTGCGGAAGGCTGAGACCTGGAATGCTTGTGTAACCGTATTAACCGAGGATTTGACAATAATATAATTCATAACAGTGATCATCATCACTTTCTTCATCATCTTGTTTAGGGTGTAACACACTTCTGTGTGCCATCTGTTATTGGTCCCCGCTCCCCATGTGACCCTCAGACATTAACTGTGTGTTTGCAAATAAAACAAATCCTAATTCTAAAAGGACAAGCCCTATGGGATGGACGATGATGATGATAGTGATAACATTCATTGTAATAGTAATAGTAATGGTATAGCTCATACGAACACAAAAAACCTGACCTGTACTTTCACAAACCACCAGATGATCTGGGCTGAACATAAACCAACAGTTTTTAAGACCAGATCTTTATTTTTGTTTCCGTTAATACGGTTAATTTTTTTAATGTCCTTTAAATGACGACAACAAAAAACTGTTAATAAACACTGTTTGCCTGATTCTCAAGCATGATTGAAGAGGTGGAAGCTAAGTGTGTGCTAATGTGCCAATATACACACACGATGTCCTTGTGCCTGCTATCCCAGCCCCGTCACAGCAGATGTCAGTAGAAGTTGCCTCTGACTCATCAGTGTGCTGACCTGTGCTGTACCAAACTAATACTTTATATATATATATATATATATATGTATATATATATATATATATATATATATATATGTATATATATATATATGTATATGTATATATATATATATATATATATATATATATATATATATATATATATATATATATATATATCAGGAGCTAGATAGATAATATCCCACAAGACATCCAGGTTTATTCCTGATGCATTTGCTATAGATACACATGCAGCATTAGCATGGGATATTTATATATTAGACAGAGCAGGTCTTCAAAGTAGACCTGCACCTCTCAACCATCGCTGCAGTGTAGAGGCAGGAGATGGCGTCAGAGTCGTAATGCAATTAGGAGTTTAAGACAGACCCTGGTGTTAATCAGCTCTCCGGCTGCCTCCGTTTCTTGTCACCTCTGAGACGATTCGCAATGACATGCAAGCCCGCCTGCAGTTAGAGCCTCTCCGCCTCACTTCTCCTCCTCCTCGGCACCGGCTTACACCAGGATGGGTAGAATTATGAACACTCAGAGACAGACACTGAGTGAGGGAGGGAGGGAAAATATCACCAGGCTGAAAATGACAGACTCTACTAATTCCTGTCACTAGCTTGTTGTAGAATGAAGAGGAATATGTCCCACTAATCAGAAATGATGTGCTCGCAGTAATACAAGGGTGAAAAAGGCATATTCAGACTCGCTGTGCTGGAAGACGACTCTGATTAAATGAATGCTCCAGGATGTGTTGAGACCTCCAGCTGTCAGGGAAATCCATGCTTCTTGAGAGTCAAAGCCGTCATTGTGAAGACAGTTTACACCATGTCTTCAACAGCATATGAGATTCACAACGGAAACCCCAGCTGGGGCTGGTGACATTTTGGTATTCATTTGTATTTGTTTATTCATCGTCAACCTGGTGATGGACAAGTTGACAGATGAGGTCAGGTAGCGTCTCTGTGGAGTATTTTGTTTGCAGATGATATCGTAATCTGATCGTGAGAGTAGCGGACAGGTGGAAGAGAACCTGGAGAGGTCGAGAGTAGGTAACACATTCAATTCTAAAAGTGTTCAATAAATAAAAGATTCCATAATATGTTAGTGATGTTCACAATATCTATTTATTTTATTTAGTATTTGTGTATATTCACGTCCAACAATGATTTAAACTTGCACACGGACGAAATAAGTGGACATGAAATAAAAGCTCTACACCACACCAGACACAAACACTAGAACAGGTGAACATCACGCGGTGCACCCTGGGAAATGATTATTCTGGGCCATAATAATAAATTGTACAGATAACCTAAACAGAGTACCAGCATCTTGTGAGAAGTGCTGGTATGCAAATACAAGTGCCAGTGCCCAAAATAGAAAAGTTGCCGGTACTGCGTAATGGACAGTATCTGCCCACTTCAAGCACTGGTCTGCACGTTCAAAATAGTGGTACAAGACGACCACGTCTCTGGTCCTTTGAATTATCAGAGAGGGGACAAAGTAAATCAAATCAAAAGGATGAAGATGCACATATTCTTTTACATTGTAAAAAATAAAAGGTTGTTTCCATTACCACTGCACATTTTATGTTTATGTTTGCAATTTTTCACACATGGATTAGTTCATTATTCATGCAAATAAATGGTCAAAAGACATTGTATAGACAATTATTGCTCATTTTTGTCTATTTAAAAAAAAACAAAAAAACAAACATATATCAATAACATACTATTATGAAATATGTGTGTACTTTGATGACCACAGTTTTGCTCACACATTCATATAGCACATCTATGTGTCTTCCCCAGGGATACAGTGACATGCAGACTAGGAATTGAACCCACAACCTTAGAGTTGAAAGACAACTCGCCCCGGTACAGAAATGTACTTTGTCTAACTGGTACAAAATTGTCTTTGATAAAGATGCACTCTTTTAGTGTGTGTATCTTAATAATCGGTGTACTGCAATTTGTACGATTATAAAGAGAGACGCATTTTTCTTTCTTTTCATGTAATAGTGATTTCCGTGCCACATTAAAATGATCATAGGTTACATTCTGGTGACGCCATGGAACATGTCCTGCCGTGACTCTCCCTCCCTCCATCCCTTCATTTCAGGTAATTTGTCTTTCCCACCAATTTGCAAAAACCATTATAAGAAGAAAATGCCATTTATAAGAAGAAAAAAAGAAAGAAAAATGTCCCCACTTGAAAAGGTGTCAGGTGTCCGTCACTTGACCATTAGCACAGACCATTAGCCCACCTGCCTCCTTCAGGCAATAAGTGGGTAATGGTTCTGTCAGTTATCAGCGTGTCATCTGGAACTGTGAAATAACATCATCTTCATCACATCAAGAATGGAAAACATATGAATCATCCAACACGTTATCATCCACCACAGCCTTTTATAACTCTCTTTTTATAACTGGTTCTTGTCAAACAGAGTTTTTGCCTGCGCTGTACGAGCCCCGGGAACTGATATCCAAAAAAAACACCTAATGAAGTGTTCACCTGCTCAAGTCTATCAGTATCTTAAGACAATGTTCATTGTTCTATTCCTCCCATACCTGACCAGGAGCTAAAGTTTGTGTCACTTTGTAATCGACTCACTCTCCCGCACTAAAGTCCACCGAGAAAATTTGCGTTTTTAGCTCACAGGGACATGGGAACTGCTTGTGTAGATTAGATTAGATTAGATTAGATTAGATTAGATTAGAAAAAGATTAGCTTGATCTCACGGTGGGGGAATTCACTTGTTACAGCAGCAAAAGGTTACAGGTGCAAAATAAAAAATGATAGATGATGCACAATATACGACCTTCAACTATGTAAAGTGGCGTAAAAAAGAGGAAAAAGTGGAAATCATTTGTTAACGTAGCGTCATACCAAACATTAACCTGCATATAATTTGGTTTTTCGTGAAGCTGCTTTTCAGAAACCCAGGCTTGTGCTTCTTTCCAGCTGTAATGTGATTGTGTCTATAATGTCGTCTATGTACAGTGCCTTGAGATAATGTACGTTGGGACTTTGCGCCGTACAAATACACTCGAATGGAATTGAATTGAATTGAATGTGCCGTTAATATATCTGCATGTGTTGCATTCACACCTGTTGATCTGAGATACACACACATCTCACATGTTCATCTCAACTGAGACTTTTTTTTGAGTTGTACAAACAGGCCTGAATTCTATTCCCGGGCAGCCTTCACTACATTCACCTGCTGTTTTTATGGTTGGGCTGGAATGTGAAGACACAAACACAGACTCACACACTCCCAACAAACAAACAGTAACTGCAATGTAGATCAATTTCCCAGAGAAGGGAAAGCAAAGCATGCATTCCCGCTATACTGAATCTATTCGTTCTGTGCCACAGTTTTCAGTTTTTCAAGGTATTGTCTGCTTCCTGTATACACAGTGGTGTTTTCTAATTAGCGAACATGTCGGGCTACGCTCTTATAAAAATAGTTCCCTCAGAGGAAGGGAAACTCTTTGAAAATCTCCCAGATTGCCGCTGTGGTCTCCAGCTGAATTAACCCTACATGTCATTAATGATAAGATGCAAAAACAGCAGATATGGAGAACAAAGGAAATCTTTGCTTCTGGCTTCTTCTCTTTTTTTTTTTTTACATTCATTCTTTTCTGCTATCACTGTTGGCTTGTGAGATGTATTATTTTTACCGTGACATAAACTGAGTTTGTGTGTCGGCGCAGTTTCACTGCTATCTGCCTCCGTATGTTGGAGTAAGTTCTAGGAGTCCACACGGGCTTTTGTCTTCATTGCTCCCTCGCTTGCCCTTTGATAAGATCCAACCCCGCTTGCAGGCTCCACAGCGCGGCAGATAGTTTTTGCTTCGCTTGACTTACGCTATAGTGCTGGCCTGAGAGACACAGATGCACCATGGGAGCTGGTGACAGAAATAACCACCTTCAAATAAAAACTATTGATAACGAGACTGTTCTTTTTTTTTTTATCCTTTGCTATTTGTTCAAAACAGTGTAGGATTCCATGAGCCTGAAATATTTTTAGAGATATAGTTAAGCCCTAATTAGGTGTTAGGAACTGTCTTCATGCAGCAAACAACGTTGTGGGTGTGCTCCAAGGAGAACATCATCTGAATTCTGCTGTTCTCTTTCATTTTTAGACCCATCATTAGGCGCCATACAGCGTCATTCAAACTGACTGCAGGTGTTTTCATCCGTTGTCCTGTTACGTTGTGTGAATGTCTGTAAACAAGACAAAAACTAACCATGGGAACAGCTGCGTACCAGCGACACAAGCTTAGAGAAACTGCATTGCACTCCATGGAGGAAAAGTGCAACCCGAGCCACCCTCGAACCAAACTTCTTGTGATCCATTATGGATACGCACATACAAGGGAATACATCTTTCAGTCACTCTGTATGCATCTCCTGCCATGTTTTTGGACCAAACTCTCATTTTCCTCCCCCGATTGCACATGTATGATCAGGAAAAGCAGTCTTTGTACATGCCATGCCATGTTTTCAAGTGCACAATGTGACAGATAAATTAATTATGCTCTGAAACGAGCATAAACATTCCCCCCCCTCTCCCTGCTTTTGACAAATTATTAATCTTCTTGCTGAAGAAAATGGCTCTCAGAAACTATGCATCCAAAATGGCTGGAGGTCTTAGAGCTTTTGCGGCTGCTTTACAGATGGTTGTTATGGTAACTATGGTAAGTCATCAGAGCCGGGTAGGATGCCTGTGCTTATGTGAAATGGCTGCACTTTAAACTTTTTAGGGGGGATAGGGAAAGTCCACAGCGTAATATGACAGGTTTATCTCAGCACACTGCAAAGGTTATTCCTCCCACGGTCTCCAGGTCCAGCTGAGGAGATAAAGATGACAGGCTCACAATCTCCTACCTGCCACGCAGACTACTTGATTGGTCTATCAATTGACCTTCCCCTCACCTTGCAGCACTTTATTGATCCTGAAGCTCTTTCTTTAATGCTGTGTCGCTTTCTCAAAGCAGAAACTTATGTTGTACTCCTCGAAAGATAAAGCAGTCAAATGAAGAGCTTCTGCTACAAAGTCATATCTTCTACTCGAACAGTTCAACTCAGGCCACTTTAAATAAACAACTCAACGTGATAGTTTAGTTGAACACTAGAAAGTCCAAAAAGTAATTCATGCATTTTGACACCACTGATTTTGAGAGGGATTTCTCTTGATTTGCAATGTATTGTTGTTCAACAACCACTAAACTTAAAATTCATCTATTGAGCATCCTACTGTAAGTCTACTTTAGTGGCTTGAAATAAACAAGCAGGTGAAAAAGAGGTAATTCATACAGAACATAGATGGTCTGTTAATCCCATCACTCTGCAAACAGTTAGATTTGAAATAAGCAGATCAAAAGCAGCAATCATTGAGAAATCGAAGAACCTAACCTATGTGCCCCCATTGTTCTTTCTTTATACATTTAAATATAAAAATATCCACACCTTAAATTAAGTTTAACTCCAATAAGAGTAATGCCCATTTTTGCTTTAAAGTACTCCATGCTAATGTTAAAAATATAATTTCCTTCTATGATCTTCTGAGCTAAAGAGTTTTTTTCCATCGCTAATAATGTCTGTATGTCATGAATAATCATCATATAACAATTCTTAGTTAAAACTGGAATATTTCTACACACAATACACAACATATGTTCAAGGTTTTTTTTTGGATTACTAAATACCATAAACTTACTTTTTCTTTATTTGAAATTTTATTTCAATCAAACCATTTTTTGTGTGCTTTTGCTAAAGTTTTTAAACTATTACCGAAACTAAAAAATCATTATCAAAATCAAAAGAATCATCATTTTTTACATTGTATTACATTTAAATACAAAATAAAGAATTAAGGTCCCAAGACAGAACCCTGCAGCACCCCACATTGATGTCTTTAATTACTTCATCATACCTTTTTTTAAAAATAAATTGCCTTATTTTTGTATTTGCTATTATTTTCATTAATGCTAAAGCAGTACAACAATGTGTCCTATTCCCATACTGACTCTCTCAGTATTGTATTTATTATTTCTATTCAATATTCAATAAAAATAATTCAGTTTTTGAACAAAAACTTTCTCCAGTATTTTTGAAAAAATGGTGAAAACTTTGACACTGGTCTGTAATTGGTAGAGTTAACTTTATCTCCAGTTTAAAATACTGGCATGACCTTTGCTGTTTTCATTCTTTTAGGAATTGTCCCTGTTTTCCTTCTTGCTTGCCGTGCTGGCAGCTTGAGAATGTGTATGAAAGATGAGCAATAGAAAACATATGAAAGTGTGAATGAATGGAGCAATAGCAGCTTTGAGTGGTCATCGAGATTAGAAAAGCGGTTCTAAATACAAACCATTTACTCTGTGCCACTCTTTGTTTTCAATTTTCATAAAATCTCTAAAACGTTAAGTTTTCTTTTTACACGCATTTTGTAAACTCTTTTTTTTAGCCAAGGTTTTGTATTATTAACAATTGTATGTTTACATGAGTTCATCGAAAGTAATAACGGTTCAGAAATGACTCATACACCATCTACGTAAACCCATATTCATGTTCCTTTCCATTTCAATTGCCACTGTTAGCGTTCCATTAGATTTGTTGCATAATGCACTTGTTTGCATGAAAAGTCACTTCTCACACGCAAGGGTTCTGTAGAATTCAGTCCATGTCGCAGATAAAGCTATCGCTTTAAAATGATTTGAGTAAAATTTGCGTATAAACGTCAGGATTGGAAATGCATTATCCAATTCAGCTGTGTCAATAAACTGGTCATCCCTGTAATATTTCCAAGTATCAATGATTTAACTGCACGTATATGAAACTCGATCCACTTCATATTCAAAATCGTCCCTCTTTCATGACAGTCCAGAGACTCTGTTATTGTATTTACACTGAACGTCAAAGCACTTATTGGTGTTCTCCCCAGGAGCAGGAGACCACCAATAAGTGATTGCAGCCTGCAGCATGGAAGGCCCCCAGGTCGCCCTGAGGCTCGGCAGCTGGAGTCTCCATGGTCGTACCCGTGCAGACCTTCTGCTCCAGCACGGGGGTTGTTAAACTCCTCCATTCATTTCAGGTTTGCAGGGAAAATAATAAGTGATTTGATCTGTCATTCCTTAAGTTCCAGTCTATATTTGCCTCACCAAAGACTTATGCTGTGAAATCTTCATCAAAGTGGCCTTCTGTGGCCTTCCATGAGTAATGAGATCGACCCGTTTCTGTTTTTTTCTTTCTTGACTATCCTGGCATTTAGTTATCCATACCAATCCTTCTGTAATTGTGTCGTAATGTCAGACACATTCTGAAAAGTTTGAACACAGGGACTGTCCGCCTTCGTGGGAGTAAAGAAGGGGCTAAGAGAAACATCCGGAAGTAAGAAAAAAACAAAACAAAGGGAGAACAGTGTGACGCAAAGAGGAGGGAGTCAAGTCCTGAAGAACAGATGAATAAAAAAGGGGCTTTAGTTGAGAGAAATTCTCAGAGATGGTAAAATAGCAGTGGGGTGAGATGTGGCCAACATGGAGAAAAGGGAACTAGGGATATCCAGACACATGATGGATGGAATAAATAAGAGAGATGACTTCACTTAGGGGAAAATGAAGGGATGATGTGCTTCACGTAGGGAAAGATTGAGATAGAGAGCATGAGAGGGAGCTTGAAGAGCACAGTGATGGAAAGAGACTGTAAAGGGGAAGGAGGAAGCTGTGTGGAGTCTGGTCCAGAAGAGGCTCAGTGCTGCAGTCTCCTCTGTGCCCTTGTTGGGACGATAACACAAACAGCCACTGCACATTGTCGTAGGCTGTAAACACAACTTATGTTACACCTTAAAGTGATAGTTCAAGTGTGATTGTATGAAGTACTGACACATAAAGAGCGCTCTGGGTGAAAACACCCCTGCCAGCATGGATGCAGGAATAGACATATTTAAGCTACTTAAAAAGGCTCAACTAATACATTTAATGTCAACTAAAATCCATGATATTGTAAGAATATGTTTACAGTGACCCTCCCTTTTTTTAATTTTCTTTGTTCACTCTCCGTTGTCTCTTTTTGTATTTACAGTCTCTGTCGCATTCGCTTTTTCTTATTTGATCACATCAACACGTTACATATGAAACCGTCTTTAAAGATCGTCACTGTCTATTCAATAAAAGCCTATTTGTTATCTCCTGCAACATAGTCCATAGATTAAATGTGTGTTTTAAGCTCACAGGAACAAGGAGCTAATCTAATCTGCTATAGCCTTATTTGATAGGTCGTGTCACTTGGGTTGATCAGAACTAAAGTATTTCAAATACCAATGTCCCAAAGTAGGGCATCTAAAATTAAAATTCCTAATGGAGGCAGTAGTGGATGAACAATTCCTGTGTGTTGTGACGGTAAATCAGATTTTTTAAAAAAAGGCTGTTTAACAGTCATATAAAGTAGTGAAAACACAAGTGTGGCATTTTAACGAACTCAAAACGCTGTTTCCATGTGGATAAAAACATCGATAGGATTACAAAAAAAAAACCTTATATACCAGTACAACCTCTTATAACCACATTTCAAACTAAATATCCCTTGAATTACCTTCCTTACACCCAGTGCAGCCATATCCATTCAAGGCTGGAGAGAATAATCCCCCCCCCGTAGCATGTTTTGACTTCCGCATAATGATGCGTCTTTGTAGGATACAGGCACTTGCGCTGCTGATGTCGGACGTGTTACCCTTAAGTGCTCGACCTGATGGAAACAGATAATGGTCACTGTCACAGTCAGACACTAATGTGTTTCGCTAAGCTCCAGTTCTGCAAGGCCAACCCTTTTCTTCTTCTCAGAATCAACACATCATCTGAGAGGCATGTCGTTGTAGTATTTGTGGGACACAGTGCACTAATGGTTCAAGGCGGAACCCTCTGTGGAACATGAGCTGTACAATTAAAAGACATATAACAATGCATTCATGATACGAGAGAAATCTAAAGGGATAGTTCAGGTATTTGGAAATGTGGTTGCCCAGAGTGTACCTACTGGCCAGGAGCCAGCTCGGGCCAGGGATGATGCCAGGGGCCACACAGCTAGAAGGTCACCGGTTCAAATCCCAGTTTCACTGAGGGCCTTTCTGTTTGGAATGTGTTCTCCCCATGTGCACATCGGTTCTTTTCGGGGGGTACTCTGGTTTCCTCCTACAGTCCAAAAGTGTGCAGATAGATAGATAGACAACTTTGGAATTTCTGTTTTATAGCTGCAAAATATCAGAGATGGTAGATATATGCCAAATATACAAGTAGAGAGAAAAAAATGATATATATTAATATAATACAGTATTAAAGAAGATGGAAAGAGCTATACAAAGAGCAACTAAAATATTAGAAGACAATGTAAATGCTCAACATATAAAACAACAGAAGCTTTAATATTTTAGGATTAAAGTTCATCTGCTTCAGCGTTTCATCTGTTGACCACTCCTTTTCCCCAACTGACACATTGTCCGTGTTGTTAAAGGGAAAACAAGGCAACAGATCACAGTTGAGCTTTCTGTGTCAGATGCATTCCACCCCCCAGACTCTTCATTTCAGCCCATCATTTGTGATCTGTATAATTATTGCATCATCTCAAAGTGTATTTATCCACTTACCCTTAAGTGGAACGCGTAATGTTCCCGCGCTGTCGGGCTTGTTTGTGTGGAAGGTTTCAGGTTATTTATTTTTCTGGCTTTGTCATTTTCACTTGACATAACTTCCCATAAACAGCTCTTTTGCCAATTGACAAAGTAATTGCTTCGCTGTTGACATGTTACTGAGAGGCGGGGGTGTCTAATCAGTTCTAGATAATTATCAGTTCCAGCTGCCGTTTTGTTGTCGACTACCCTGACTCTTGTCTCCAGGCTACTGAAAGCTTGTTTTCAGCCGTGTGTGTGTGTGTGTGTGTGTGTGTGTGACACTATCAATACTACAGCAGAGATTCATTTTGCAATCAAAGGCAAAGAGTGCTGTCTTGTTCTGAATGGAACGTGTAAAGTGGGAAACTGTCAGAGCTAAAATGCTAAGCGTCAGAGCAGCGAGACACTTTTAATTGAACTTCTAAATTCTCCTTTTTTTTTTTTTAACTTTTATGTGTCACTTTGACGCTACCAGACTCATTTTTTGAAATTAATTGTCAAACAAGATTATGTGTATTATGAGAAATGAAAACTTAGTTATTCTGATTCATCTTTTTTCTTTTCTCTGTGTGTTCTGTTAAGGTTTTTATTGACAAATTTAACTTGGATGAGTAAGGAGTAAAGACTGGAATGAAACGTCATTCTAAATCCATCATATATGGCTGTCAGTGCTTTGTTTGCTAATAATTACTCTCATTCTGCATGAATTAAACACTCCCATTCATAACCTCCATTTAATCTGGCCTTACATATACTGTGTAGTACCATTTTTACAAGGGTGTTGTATCAGTTACTGAGATAATTATAGTCACTATGCTCAGTCATTACCCTAAGGTAATTAAAGGGATAGTTCAGATATTTTGAAGCATGGTTAAAGGAGGTACTGATACTATATTCTATAGTATTAGTGCACGGGAGTGAGCGGTTTACAAAGTGACATAAACTCCAGTTTCCAGTTGAAAAATTAGGTGAAATTGGCAGAAATTCAAGATAATTGCTGTTTTTCATTTTCCCATAATAGGTGTATTTATATCAGAGGCCACCATTTTGGCCCCCGATGGACAAAGTGAATATGTTTTGATGTTAACTGAAAGCTACAAAGGTTCAACAACAAACTTGTAAGGGAAGAGTAAGGTGTGAGATATTCAGCTGGTGAAGATAGATAGATGTAATTTTGCACACTGTATTTTTCCAGATTATCATTATTTTTATACTAAAGTATTTAAAGTGTTTAAAAACGGAGTTTGACCGTGTTACTCTGTTTTGTAGGACATGAGAGAAATTAAGTTATGCTAATAATGTGTTTTTCGCCATAGTTGGGTAATTGCCATGGCAACGTGGCTAATGCAAGGGCACGGTGACACTTCAATTCAATAATTGCCACGTAAACAAGCATTTAGTTGACACTTCAACAACTAACTTTTCACGTCCAGCTCTTCTGAAGTGACTCTTTTTCTTAAATGTACCAATTTGTACGTCAATTACAACTGACTGAAGAGCATGAGCAGCAGTGGGAAAGCATGTAAATAAACACTGTGAGGATCTGCCAAGGGGCTTTTCATTCAGGTCTCTGGCTTGTGTTAAATATTCTTTACAACTATTGTTTGTACAGTGTCTTTTCTTTGCTAGGAAAACAACTTCTGGCAAAGTGTTGTTTTCTTTTGGTTGGTGTAGTGCTTTTTATATTTTCATTAAAATACGCTGGTCCAGGAAGCATAGGGCAACATTCTGAGGCATGCATGAATGCAATCTAATGAGACTCCGGCCTATCTCCTGAGTCTTTTTTTTAAACTAGAATCAGACATGTAATGTTGATTTAATAATTGATAGTAAGTTATAATTGTATTTCGTCTCACAGGAGTGTTTTCTCCATCATGCAGACACACAAACTCACGCACGCACAGCGTGCAAATGCATGACTCTTTGAAAGCAAGCACATTTTAATACACGTGTGATGCAAACACTGAGGACAGTGTTGTGCTGTGTTTCACTTACATTCAGACACTGAAGTTGAAATTCTACAGCACTGTGTGTCAGTGGGATTTACTGTGAAATCACATACAGTGCTTTAATGGTGGCAACCACACGGAGTCAGACCTCCGACTACAAATGGAATGCACCAGTTATACCAGGTTTGAATGGGGCTATAGCTGCCTCTTAGATTCGAGGTGAAATATCTGTAAGAAAACTTCTTCCGACTAGACTTCAAGTCTACAACTAACTACATTCCTGAGGAAATTATCGTAAGAGTGGGCACACAGTTTATGTAACATTTTTGCCATTACCATGTGTGTTATTTGACATGGGTTACTGCCTTCCCCTGGCAACAGAGTTGTGATGGTCCTCTCTGGAGTGGAGTATCGCGTCTGATCTCTGATGATTTCATGGCACACTTGGCCTTCATGTTTTGTGATCCACTCTGAGGACTTCAGTGCTTAACAGTGTCCGCCTGCTGCTTATCGCTCCAAAAAGCGACGCTGTGAACACAGACTTTTGGATCAGACTTTTCCACAGGGGCGTTGATGGCAGCATGTTCAATCTGGAAAAAAAAGAGAAGAGGTTTCAAAGTAGCGTATGCAGCATTGGTTTAACACTGCTAATTATATAAATTACTACCTCCCAGCGTGCTAATCTATTGCTCCCAGAACCTAAATGTTGTTGGTGGGAATTCAATTTAGATATTTTGTTAAAGGCCACATTGGTTTCATTTAGAGTCAACAAACAACTGAGCTAATGTTGAACTAGAATATAACACTGAAGCAGGTCAGGGAACAAGTGCAGATATACCATCACAGATGATTACATTACAGTACATAATTACATGAAGGGAAAGCTCCAGTGTGTGTTGAGAGCGAGATGGAAGAGAGAAAGTGTGACTTAATGTATGCCTCTCCATTATCCAGGACAGTTGTTAATGAGTCTCACACACATTTGTAAGCAGCAGAAGACATGATGATGATTTCACTGCCTCAAATGCTTTGCTTTGATTTCCTTCTAAAGTGTGATGTTAAATTCCATGTCTCTACAGGTGATCCTGATTCTCACCAAGCTGTATGACTTCCACATTGGCAGCGTCACAGAGAGCACTCTTTGGAGGTGAGTACAGACAGAATTATATATTCATGACATATTTATGTCGGTCTCTTTGAGCACTTTTACCTAGAGCTCGGAGAGCCAGAGATGAGAATTAGCTTTGCATGATGATGCTCTGATTGGTTGGATGTCTGTATAATTGCCCACTCATTCATTCACCTCAAGTATCAGTGTCTTTTCCCATCTCTCTGCAGTAACTATGCTGTTCTCACCAGCTCCTCTGGGGCTGTTAACAGCATAGCACTTTAAGGGCCCCAGGGAAAAGGAACCTGGGGCCAATTACACAACCTTTAACTACCATTGTCTTGCTTTGAAATTATGAAGAAGTCATGAAATTGTGAAGCTTTTGGCAGCAAGCTTAAGATTAGGGCCTTGTTTATGCGCTTCCCGTCATGAAATATTAGGTTATAGAATTCTGTTGTTGACCAATAGTGGATTCCAGTTATCTTTGAAATTGTAATTGGAGCTGAGAATGAAGTCACACCTGAGTGATGATGTTATAGCTAACTACCAAACACATCTATGTTATCTGATAATCACATTATATGGTATTTAATTCACACACAAAAAAAACACAACCACATGACACAAAAAAGACAGAAGCGCTAAAAACATTAAAACATGTTTATACTACTGAATTGTGAAAATGTGCCAACAATGGGGATTGGAATTACAAATGCAAGGGGTGCTCCAATTTAAACTTCTTACTTCCTACAGTGGCATAAACCAAACTTTTTTGTTGTGTCAGAAAAACAGTTGAATGGAGCTGCACTGCTGTTACTTCCTCATTGTCTTGCTTGTCAAAGAACTTAAGACCATGGCTGCAACCATTACTCGGGTAAAATGTTTGCTTCTCTTGTCTTATTTCAACTTCTTTAAAGTGAATCTTTTCTGGTTTCTTTGCTCCATATAAAATATAACTTTATTCACAGACTCAATGTACACGCAAGCACAACATATTATACAAACCTACACACATAAAATCATACATACATACATTCAATCTGTCCAAACTGATAAAACACATAGAGTAGTTTTTCTTGACTCAGATAACCTACACATACATTTAGACATAAAATATCTGAGTATAGCCTGATAAGTGGGAACATTAGACGTTATAAACATGTAACTTCTCCCCACCTTGGATACTTCAACAATTCTAAGAGCATCATTATAGGCTACCTTAAGACAAAACAAGACCGTTGAAAACATCTTTCGGCTCACCAGCCTTGTCCACTTTGCTTGACATGTTGGAATGCACCTGGTCATGCCTTGTCAGACACTACACTCGGGTCAGTCAGTGCAGGAGGATATTTTCCATTATTTTCTTCAGTTTTAACTGTTGTACCTCACACACACACACCTCTGAAGCTGTGTTGTAAAGTGCAAAACACACAAGTAAAAAAAGATGTGTAACACATCCCTGCTGATTTGAAACTGCATGGAACCTATTTTCACATCTGAATAGGTTGTATAACAGTCTGTTATTCCTTTGCTTCAGCTGGGAGATGATTGCATACACAGGAAACCTGCTCCCTGGCTATTTTGGACAGTTTTTTGAGAGACTTTTAGGTATTTGATCATGCTCCAAAATCCCTCCCCCATACTGCAATATTGTCATCTTGACATAGCAACTGTAACTAAGCAAGTAGGTGTCCAAGCTTGGGAATTCTCAATCTGAAGTACTGAACATTGGGTTATTGACGGTCAATAATTTGCCTTTTTCTTACACTTCTAAAACCATGAGCACAAGCAAAAGTGAAGAGTTAAGTTAAGAAGTGTCTAAAACCTGTAATATCTTAAATGTCCTTTAGGTTGGTGTTTGTGTAAGTCAATGAGAAAAAATGCCTATTTCTCACTTGATTTGTAACAGTTGTGTTTGGTTGATTATTTCTTTGTTGTAACAATGCTTATTGGCAATACATCGTATAGCGCTGTAACGCCTGTTTATTTCTCTCTGAAATGTTGCCACATTTGTAAGTTGAGTATGTGGGTTGCGCCCATGAAAAACCAAATCTTCCCCGCCAATGACAAACGGCTTATTTTGCAATTGTCTCTTGGATGATTGAAGTCTGAAGAAACAACACAACAGCCTGAATACGCCAAAAATAAATACATTAATACGTTTCTTGAATCCAGCACAAAGTCAGCCATTTTGATTTTTGTGCTTCTTTTTGTTTATGTTGCGTCTCATATTTGAAATATCTCCTCTGATTTATCACAAATTTGTCCAGTGTAGTTTTAAGACTTCACTTTGTCATTAAAAACATTGTTGAAGGTTATTTAAAGGGTGTGGTAAAGGGGTGGTGATGTTTCACCAGGAAACAGGAAGTGTGCTAGATTTCCAAAGTACATTTTCAGTCTGCATCAAGATTCACACGTTTGATCCGAGTCCCAGCTTGAACACAAATACACATCTTTATTGAACCAGGCAAAAGACCCATTGAGATTTTGAGATCAAATCAAACAAGTTCAGCCCGAACATGTGGAACAGTCGAATGAAAGATGTGACTGAAGCGTAAGGTGTCGTGGTGTTGCACAAAGATACATACATAGGAGGGAACTTATCCAAGAAGAGCCATATAAATCTGAGTCAGTCAGTGTGTATATCTGCGTACACGCAACAAAGGCCAGCCAGATCTCAGATATAGTTCACAGTGATGTGTGAAGTGATTGCAACCAGTCATGAAATGCAGGGCACAGTGCTAGACAGAATTCAAAGACTGGAGACATTTGGCTGGAGCACTCGTATACAAGAAGTCACCATAACCAATCCAAGGTAAGACGGTGGCTGATGCAAGACGTTTCTGAGATCTGAGGGAGACTTATGGAAGATTTATTTCGATAGTAGAGGCCAAACTTCACTTTCAGTTTTCATATCAGGTGTACAATGTGTGCTTTAAATGAAAGCCATTGATCAATAATGAAGCCCAGATACTATAGTAGCTGGAAACTAATTCTATTGATTTGGTTTGAGCAGTTAAGATTGCCGGGATATTCTCAGTTGCCTGACATTGTTAAAAGTAAAAAAAGGATGCCAATGACCAGAAGACGGAATTTCAAGATGGAGCAGTTACAGTGCAACACAGTTTGAATGTTATAGAGAAGTGATCAAAATGTCACCGTTTTCTTTTATAGCCCTCTCCCAGACGATCTTCCGTAATTCTATACTTTCCCCCGACATGATCATTGTACAGACAAAGAGGATAAATCATGTCAGCAATACTAAGATTAAAATCATGAACTCATAAGTCATGGGTTTAACACTACTTACTTTATATGTATTAAGTTGAATATACATTATATTGACAAGACAGGGAACAACAGGAAAAGCGGTAAAGAACCAAAAATGGTTGAAAAAGTTAAAAGATGGCTACAGTGCCTTACAGGCTAATCAGCAGCTGTTAGCATGTCCAGTTGTCATCCAGCTCACAGCAGCTCACCACGGCATGAGGATCCAGACCAGGAGCCAGCATCAACAGACAGCCCCAGAGTGGGGACTCCTCGTACCGGCATGGAGATAGACTGGCTACAGCACCCGTTGGGGTCGACGAGGATGGCAGAAGAGACAGAAGAGAGAGCATGAACACTCCATCGGCCTATAGCACAGAACCCGTCATGCAAAAAATGAGGACAGCCTGCAGGATTCTCCAGGACCCCTCCGATGCTCTGTTCCCAGAGTTTGAGTGGCTCCCCTCAGGACGCTAGCTCTGCTATCCAGGATGCAGGACACAGAGGAGAGCGACCTTTGTCCGCGGGGGTGTTCATGGTAGAGAAGCCTTTGAGTTGAGGCTTGACGCCTCCCTGCACTGAAACCCGCCCTTGTTGCTGCCCGTGACCCCCTGGGGACAAACAAAGTTTTCTGATTTTGAATTTGAAACTTCTTATGTCAATTAAGAGTCACGGCCAGAAGAATTGTGCCCTTGCTACCAGGATAAGGTCATGCTCACCCAAATTTGCTGAGCATGGTCTGCAAACTTGTCTAGTCTCTGGTAGATCAGCAGTGTCGACATTCTGAGTTATCCTCTGCCCCACTGCAATTTCTTTGCAACCCCCAATAAGTGATGATTGGAATCACATACATAAATCGTGGCATGGCCATCAGAGCTAAACACACCGTGACAGTTCAACTCTGCAGGGAAGACACAATCAGGTGAAGTAACTTATCCATGGTGTGAGAGAAAACGGGGGACATATCGCTTGGGTTGGAGATCAGTGTTACTGGCCGCACTCCCATCCCTGTCACTCACCCACGAGCCTGCTCTGAGGGGAGCAGCTGTCCGTCCACGCCTGAAATTCCACTTTCCAATTTAACACACATTAAAGAGAATTTGAGATACGGAGGATAGAAGTAGATGAAATTGAGGGAAGGCCATTTGATAAAGGGCTAAGAAGTGCAGTAAACATGAAAGGAAGTCTAGCACACGACTCCTTTTTTTTTTTTAGACATCCCTTGGCAGCAAGTAGGAACCTGACAGTCTCATGTCAGCTCGGGTCTATGATTTGTCTCTCTGTTGCTGGCTAATTGAGATCACAGCTCTGATGGAGTTTGAAGAAGAGCAGCTGGAGAGACTCTTTATCACTTCAAAACATCACAAACGGCAGCTCTAACACGGCCCGTCCTTCCCCCCCCCCTCTATTTTGGCAAAGGTCAGAGCAGTGGCAAAGCATCAAACTATTGTCCAGTCAGTCTGTCAATTTTAATTAACACCATGACCTTAAACAGTGATAGCTGATCAGTCAGGCTGTGCATAGGTTTTAAAGGAACCGTATGTGTGTGTGTGTGTGTGATGTGGAGTGGACTGAAAATGAATGTGACTCATTTGTTGACAATAAATCAACCCACCAAAACAATTGGTCAAAGTTGTTGAGACTCTCTCTTCTCTGGAGTATTGTCCTTCTGTGGCTGAAAAATGGATCAAATGAGACAAGCCTTGTACCCATTTGCTGGTTTTCAAACTCGGGTAAATGAATGGCAACAACAAACAAAGTCGGGTTATTTTCACCCTCCTTTCGCCATACAAATGTGACATATCCTACAAAAACAAGCCCAGCTGTTGTTTCCTCAGCTTTATGCAAGGAGTTAATTGACTGAGCTGTGCTCACAGTATGTTCCTGGAGTACTGTGTGCTATCTGTTTTTGTACCACTGCATTTTAAAGTAGTAAAAGTACAGTCCTTTTGTCTGTATTCTGTGTTCCACCAACTTTCAGTCGGCCCTTGCTCTAATTAGAAATACACATTTTTATTATTAGAGATGTACGATGCACAGGACTACATGGCGGTGAAGTGGTCACTTCTTGAAACCCATTTTCATAGACATCCTTGTGACTTTGTATTGTATTTATTTAGTATTAATTTATGTATTTCTCATCGTACTTTTATTTCGTCTTGTAACTTTGGTCCTTTGTCTGCTGTTGTTGGATCACGTTTGATTAAACTGGTGAGCAGGGCCGGCTCTACCTAATTTTGTGCCCTAGGCGAGATTGTGTGTGTGTGTCCACGAGCGTGTTTGTCGCGCTCAAAAGTGACTGTATACTCATCACTAGTCACCTTGCGGCGCCCCTCCAGCAGATGGCGCTCTAGGCGACCGCCTATATCGCCTATGCCAAGAGCCGGCCCTGCTGGTGAGGTAAATTACTTGTAGGCAGCTTTGAAGTTTCAGGCGACTGTTTGCTTCATGTGGACGTTCTTTCTTGTGCGAAAGGTTTTGCTATAATTAAGTGAACTCAGCTTCTCCTTTGATTAGTGTCAGTGAGCTTGACAGGCAGATGTCAACAGGCTCCATAACATGCAGTGACTGATATGGAAGACAAAAAAAAAAAAATGACATTGAAGTTAATTTCAACTTGGTAACTGGGTGGGAGGCTGCAACTGGGTCACTTTGTGTCAGCCACAACTGGCATTGCTGACTTGAGTTTGTCTTGTAGGCAGACTCACAGCCGCTTCATAAATAGTGTCACCATCTAGATACTCTACAGGGGTCTCAACTCAAATCACCTGGGGGCCACTGAGCATCTTGTCTGGCCAGTAGGGGGCCAGTGAAGTGAAAAAAAATTCCAACTTTTTGGGGAAAAAAACGACTCTTCCGGGGGGCTTGTGTTGATAGGGACCTATATATTGTTAAGAATAAAAAAAATATATATGTATATTAAGCAAAAGTAATTTATTACTCAAAACAAACAAAAAACAAACATACAGAAGTAACTTCATATTGAGTGGTGCATGAAATTTATTGGAGCCGCAAGTTTGAGACCTCTTCTCTACACAAACCTATCATTGTACATTTAAATCAATGTAGTCCTATAATGGTATTGTACATTTTAAAACAATGTGTTGTTGGGTTTGGATTATCTATTCAGACCATAACATCCAAGTAATCCAATCTTGTGTCCTGGTTGACTTGATCACATGCATATTGCTAAGTATGAATAAATGACATTTAGAGGTGGTTTATGGATAGGCTACACCACCAACTACAAATCCAGCAACCTCCTCGGCTGCTAACAGCATGAGGAATAAGGTGAGGCACCTGCTGAGGGTGATGAACCTGAGGAAAGCTGCAGGACCTCATGGCGTCTGTAGATCCTCTACAGTGAATGGCTCTATCAATAACAACCTCTATCAGCAGAAACCGGTCTGGGCTCACATCATTCAAGCCCCACACCTGTGTTAGACACACACCAGTTTGTGTACACAGCTAACAACTCTCCATGCTGCCCTCCCTCCTCTGGAGCAGCAGGCTGCTGTTTGTGAACTTAAGCTTGGCGTTTAACACCATCCTTCCTCCTTCCATCGTTTTTCTTGGTGTCTCTAGGTTCGCATCAAATTCTGTTGTATGGAGTGACAATAAAGACATTCTGGTTGTGATTCTTGAGCTGCATGGACACAGTCTGTCCTCAGGACGGATTAGAGACTGCCTCTTCATGTCACGTCCTCTGACCTGCTTCGGTTTGAGTTTTTCTTCTTAACTGGGATCGGCACTCGTGCGTGGATTTATTCGTGGTGGCAGGGCGTTTGTCTGCTGTGGCTCCCGGCTAAAGTGGTGTTATCTATGCGGTCTGAGATCAATCAATATGTGTGGAAATGAAGAACTCTCCCTCATTGTACTACTCTGTCAATGTGAAACGCTTTGCCACCAAAAGCGTGTGGCAAAGCGTGTGTTTTTTTCCTTGCGGGAAACTTTGCTGTGGTCCTTGTCACGTTTTGTGCTACAGATACCAAATGATCAGGTGTTTGAGTCGACTTATTGTCATTCAATTGCTCTAATTTATGTCTTTAGCAAATGAACACTGATCCGATTTGAAAGAAAAAGAGCATTCTCTTCACTCGTCTTCCACTTGTAAGGATATTTGGCATGAAATAAATCTTCATAATGAGGTTAACTCCCTGAAATTAGTGTCACAGAAGATGACAGTGATTATCAAGTATCAGACAACTAGAGGGAAGAGTTTTTATTATAGCAGTGGGTTTATTAAAGCAGTGTTTCACAGACTGTTTAAGTTTGGCAAACATCACGTCCCAGTTCATAAAATAAATCACGACAAAAGTAAATATATGCATATTTATTACTTTTTTTTTTTACTGCCAATTCCCTAAAACCTAATATTATTTTGAATAGATGGATCAGCAATGTCTAAGGAGCATGAGTTTGATAAATACATCTCCACTTAATGTGTGTAGCATGTGAAAGACTTTATAAATCATATTTCTGAATGAGGCAGATTAATCATATTTATATGCAAACATTGTAAACATTGCAGTTGTGTGAGAGTAAATGTTCCTCGTGGGTTAATTAAACGTGTGTTTGAACGCTTGAATCTAAATTGTGTTTATTTTTTATTTATCACGTTAAAGTGACAGACAATAATTGATCCTAAGGGGTACTACTATAGGGGAATGGTGACTGCATGAGACTGCAGCATGAATTTCAAACAGGTCATTATGGCTTGAATGGGAAGTTTACACCCCACGCTATAAATGTTATCTATTTTTTTTATAATAAGTGACGGCCCTATCCTCAAGAGCACATAATGTCTTTTCAGTTCAAATGTCATGAAACCACCAGTGTGGTTGATGTAAACATTTGGAAATATATAAAGTATACATAAAAGTATTCTATAAAGCCAACAATCTTCACTTTTGATATAACTATGGTATAGACAGACATTCAATGTTAGTTAAAACACTGTCAAAGGAGAAAAAAGTAATATATGATTTGCGGGGTGAACATTGTTGGAGAGGATTCCCTCACCTAAATACAGAAAACCATTACACACAGAGAGAGAGACAGACAGAGAGAGAGAGAGAGACAGGAGACGAGACAGATCACCTGGCAACGACCTCATCCAGGAGTGACATCCTCTCAAATTGCATCATTTTGCCGAGCATGCTCACAGGCTGTGTGATATTTCACAGGTCAGTGCCTATAATAAGGGGCCTTCTCTCTCACAGAGACCCACCTGATGTCTGTGACCTTTTCCAATTGGACTTAGTATTTCCCCTCAAAGCGTCACCAAGCTGGGCTCCCGAGAACTTTTTAAACGCCCCTCTGTGACAGCGCTCAGTGGAGGATGTGAGTGACCCAGCTGCTGTCAGCTAGTCCTAAAATCACACTATATACACATGAACAATATTTGAAAAATATGGAAAAGTAAGTTAACGCTAGTGTGTATACTATGTATATATGATATCTGAGCAAATCAGTTAGACTACATGTTATTTTGACGAGGGGATCTATATTTAAACGGCGTGTACACATGTCTTTACACACAATTCTAGGAATTCATCAATATGGTTTTATGTATATTAAATTTAAATAATGCCTTGACTAAAGTGAAATCATTTATCATCATAATCAGATCCATTTGACTCAGTGCACTCAGTTTACAGTGGAGTATATGAGAATGTTCATATCCTTTACCGCTGCATCACCCTGCCTACTAACGATATTACCAAGTGTCACTGGTGGGCACGTTAAAAAAAAAAGAATCAAGTTATTTCTCGACTCAGGGGAAACTGAGCACAATTTTTCACAAATACTACCCCTATTCTCGTAATACAAAGCTGAATGCAAATTGGTGAAGTATTCCTTTAAATATTGGGTTCTTATCATTTCAGTCACTGATCTTGTGACTAATTTACTTCTGGGTTTGAGGCAGTATTACATGACTGAATATATTCTAATACCCTAATATGTGAACAAAGAACGAGGGTATTTATGACTGATGAACAGTCATTTTAGCACCTACACTTCCAGAAAGCTGAACTATCCCTTTACAGTGCTGGATTGACATGTGGCCCGAGCACACTCTGACCTTAACAACTTCACTTTCCGTACACACCGTTGATTAAGGTCCGCACTGGTGGCAAATCATGTTTGCAGAAAATACGACCAAAGCAAAGCAAAGCAATAAAAACCATATTTATCTGAAGTCCTTCAAACACAGCAATTCATAGAAAAACAAACTGGATCACTGGTCATTTACCAGCATCCAGTGTTGATCTAATTATCTGCGAATGCGGCTGTAGATATCAAACATTTTTATGTTCACTTTAAAAAGCCAGACCTTGAGAAAAATACTAAATATCATGTACTCTAAAATTATTTTCACATGATTTACTGCAACCTCTTTGTTTTCCCTCGGTGCTTTACCTTGCAGTTAAGGCATAAATCAACCTTGCTGTTATGGAAGAGGTCATTTACTGCGATCCCTTCTCAAAATATTTAAATTCCTTCCTTTTTAATTACACACTCTTGGGCTTTTTTCCTCATATCCTGAGGCACACACTTCTTTTTTTTTTTTTTCTTCCTGTCATAACAGCAAATGGTGGATTCCGTCATGAGACTTTAAGTCTGAAGGCTAAATATGTTTACTGTGCTTCAAGGGCGTCTCTCTGGCGTGTTTTGCCTTTCTCTAATCAGATCCGTCTCATCAGACATCCTGTGATTAAAAATGTAGTTTGTACACATGTGTTCACATGCTAATGTGCACCTACAATATCTTAAGAACGTCTTCGCTGCCCTATCTCAGTGTAAGGCGGCCTTATCCAACAGGAAATGGAAGTTTGTATTCTTAAGATATCACAGGCACAATTAATATTAGATCCCCAATCCTGTCCACATGTTGTTATTATAAGTGCTTACAATAATAATACCTGCATGTCTAATGATGTGACATAATGACAGAAGAGGTGGAGAACGCACGGCAAATGTACAAAATGTCCCGTTTGTCAACAGACAGCAGTGGCTAAGCCTGAGAGTAAGGCTTATCTGAACTGACACAAATGTTTCCATGGAAGACAGAATTCTGACATCACTTCCCCGAAGTGTCGCGCTGGACGGAGGTGGCTGGTGATGTGGCTGGTGGCGTGGCTGACAAAGCCACTGTAGGTACATGTGTTTGTTTTTTTTTCCAATTGCAGTCAGTGCCACAGCCAGAGGTTCATTATTATATTTTGGATGAGTCTAACTGGTAACGGTCCAGGGTGTGACTCTCGCGGCCCTCATGTGGAGGATAAAGCGGTAGAAGAAGGATAACTGGGAGGTAAAAGTTTGTTGAATAGTCATCAGGGCTGCTTAAATAAGTCAGTTTGGGTGGAAGTCTACTGAAAATGATCGATTTATAACATAAATAAACCTACCTAATTGATTAATAACATAAATAAACCTTACGAGTTAATGATCTCAGTCGCTACTTTAATTTCTTCTTCGGTAAAACATGATGTAAATATTTTAAATTACGTTTCCAAACAGAAGATAAAGTATGGCACATTATGTGGGTTGGGCACCAGTGCCATTTATAAGTCATTTTACTTTTACAGCTTAAGCACAAAGTGCTGTCCAAATAAAAAGGAATATAGAATGCAACTTAGAAGACATAGGATTAACACCTATGAAATAATGTGAAAAAACAGAAACAAATCTCGTTAAAATAGGACATTGAAGTACATTTTTAAAATAAATATGAAAGTTTAGAAAACCCACACAGTAAAAATGTCAGTGTTAAGTGTCAAATTTAACTTTTTAAGTATTAAAGTAACACAGTATGAGTTAAATACAATCTGACAGTAGTTTAAAATGAACTATTATAACAATACATTCATTATTCCAGAATGTATTTGGTCCTAATTGGAACCTTTTTATTCTAAGTTTAACAGCAAAGTTTGCTGTGCCTGTAAATCGTACAAAAACAAGAGCCAGAGTTATAAAATGTGGATAAAACTCTAAAAGGGAACTATAAAATAAACATTGAAAATTAACATGAAAACTTTTGTATTAATACAAAAAAAAAAAATGAAGGCGTGAATTGTGTTATCTGTCATATCACAAATCCTGAGTCTCCAGAAGGAAAGTTTGTTCTGTGTCCACTTTTTTATACACAGGCTATGGCTGTGATTAGTTCAACAAAGTAGAAATACTTTGTTATTGTCGTACTTAATTACACAATTCATGTATCTGTACTACCAAACGAAATCAGGGGAAGAACAGTTTGTATTTATATTGAGCTTTTCACCCATTCACACATCGTTCACTCACATTCACACGCTGCAACATGGGTTTAAGTGTGAGGAATTAATCCCGCAACCTTCCAGATGAAAGACAACTGGCCCTACCACTGAGCCACCATGGCTCAATCCGAACGCCTCACTTTTCTAATACTTTTACTTCTAAAACTTAAGTACATTTTATATCAGAAAATGACTTTTGATACTTAAGTACAGTACGTGTCATGGACTTCGGTCTGGGCACGAACCAAGTTATGGTTCTATCCGGATGCGTAACCAACTTGTGATATATTTATGACAAAAATGTAATAATCTTCATTGTTTTTGTTTTTTTTTCTCTCCCGACTGTCGTGGCTACAGACTGCAGGCGCAGCTAATCCGGGTAATACGGCAACCGTTTACCACGAGAGTGGCGTTACTCAAATGAGCCAAGCGAATCGATTGTTTACCCGAAGAGAGACATAGGAATGAGAAGACATGGCTTGTTCCAAAGTGAGGGAGGTTGATCCAGAAAACACAGCGTTTAAATGTTCACTGATGGATTTTGGGGCAACAAAAAAAAAAACCATTCAGTCGTGAAGGAGTGATTGAACACTGCTGCCGAGACGTTACTTGAAGGTTCAACAAAAAGATGAATTGGAACATTGTCTTAAAGGTGACATAGAATGCTTGTATCACACATATATGTTAGTTATGGAGGTCTACTTACATATATTAACTTGTTTTCATGGTTAAAAACCTCCTAATCGCTGCAAACGAGCCAATCAAAATATCTCCTCACTGACGCTCTCGTCAGCCGAGCTGTTTCAGACCAAAACCACACCCCCAGAACGTGGACTGTGTTGTGATTGGCCAGCCAATGAGAGCTTTCCCATTGTCCTGTGATTGGCCAGGTACCTGGAAGTGACGTAATAGATAGGCCAGCTCTCAGATACACAGCTCCCCCTTCTGGCACAGTGGATGCTCTGCATCTCAGCAGCTACAACGAGAGTAGTTCTTCTTCTTCTGCGGTTGAATGTACGCAACCGGATGTGCCCGGACTAGTGCCCGCACCGGGAGGCGCTACGGTGGTGAGAAGAGTGGTGCAGATTTCTGATGACAACATCAACACTTTACTTGCAATGTCGGCCACAAGTTCATTGTGCTAGCTGCAGGACTCATTTTATGGCACGTACTACGATTACTTCTCCATATCTATAGTATCCTATAGAAATGATAAGAAAATGTGCGCTGTTGATTTATTTACAGGTGTTGGGTGCATTATGAGGTTTGGACGTTTGCTGCGAGGACACTTTAGTCACTGGACCTCTTTGAATTTTAATTGAATACCCCGGCCCTAATACTTACTTGGTGAGGCGTTCCTCTCTGTGAAACGCTGGCTGAGAAGGAGGGGATGATTTAAAGCCGCTGTCTCCATTGACAAGCGTGTGAAGAGTGTGAATCCAAAGGAGTTATGTCAGATATAAATCATGATGACATCGTGACACCGCTTAAAAAAAAAAAAATATATATATATACAGTGTATAGAGATCCGTGCACTATAGGAGGCAGCGTTAAATAAGAGAGATGTTATTTTTCACAGTTTCCTTTTTAGCACTTCAAACAGTTTTACAAAGGAAACCGTTTCTCTTTTTTTTTTCCGGAGTATCTCCGTGTTTCCAAATGCCACGGGATAAATACGTTGGAGGAAATGAGGTGTGAAAGTACACCTGACCCCCGCGTCTGTGTTCTACACCTCTAACAACCTCCCAGTAGGTCTGCACTCACAGAAAGTGGGACAGTGGATTAGATACAGTTCAGGGAGAACGTGCACCTCACTTATAAGGCGGCTGGTTTTTACAAATATAGCAAATATTTCTCACAGTATGGACGACCCAAAGTGGTCCAATAAAATGACGGCTAATTAAAAAGAAGTCACGCACGCACCTGGTTTTATTGATAAATAGTTAGATGGTTATTAAGTGGAGTGAGTTGGAAATATGTAAACTCTGACTTTATCTTCAAAATGTGCTCTCACAGCAAACTAGTTGACTTGATTTGAAAGCTCTTACTTACTTCTAGCTCTTATTTGTACCCAAATGTTTAAATGCACTTTTGTAAGTCGCTTTGGATAAAAGCGTCTGCTAAATGACATGTAAATGTAACTTGATTAAAATACAAAATCATTTTACTTTTCTCTTTCTTTCTTTTTTTTACCTTTCCTCCATAATACACTTGTTATTATTATTCCTCCTGTCTTTCTATATGCAACAATGTCCACTTGCCTTTAAAGATTCACAGCTTTCCTTATGTTGTCATCATCCGAAACTGTCCATGTACGTCTGTGAATGCTATGAAGACATTCGGACACCAGGGCTGTTTATTTTCTTATTTATGATTCGTAAACAAAGATTTCAACTTCACACCCGTGAAATATGCATAAATGTTGCATTGGCCTCATGATTTTTGGTCACTAAATTGTTTCTGGAGAAAAAGCACGGCGACATTTCTGATTGTGTATTCAAAGTTAGTTTCTTGACTGTTTTGAATTTTCTACTAATGTTTTTTTTTTCTTTGTTTTGCTTTATTGTTCATATTCATTGGCCATATGCACAGCCGTGATTCCAAGAAATCAAGTTATGAAGACACAGAAGCGGAGATCTAATGTATGTTTACTGTAGTGAACATTATTACCATTTTTGTATGGAAGAAATAAAAACCTTAAATTAAAGAAAAGTACATGCAATTATGTTAGAATATTAGATAATAATTTGTCATCATAAACTTTTCAAAACTCACAATGATGTAATTGCATAATCTAAAGTTTACTCCTAAAGATGTCTTGTATTATTTACATGACATGTCATGCAACACCCGATTCCCCCTTGTGTTATTTCACTGCTATGAAAACAAGGAATATTTAATAGATGTTGGTTTGATTTATTCCAGTTTTGAAAGATGGACGTGTTGTAAAATAACCAAAAAGAATAATGCAATGCAACAGTGTCTGTATTTCCCAAATACTAATACAATAAAATAATGAAATGGAGTCAATCACTACAGACGGTGAAGCTCAGCTCAGAGGTGAATCCGTATTTACACAGCGATAAGCTCAGTTGTGTTTGCGCCCGATCTGATTTATTTGAAGGCAGACGTAGAGACAAGTCAGAGCCTCTGAGTCCCACATCACCAAGCCTGGGTTTTAGTTTCCGCGTCAGGTGAAATACAAACTACAGGCTGCTCATGCACTGCAGCACCACGCCGCTGATCCACGTATAAGGTGGATATACAGTCAGTAAGTCTCCTCCATAACTGACACCTGCTTCGTATTTGCTAACACTTGAGCTACAGCTTAGCAACTTCAAGCCTTGACTGTTTCAAACAACAAATCCGCTAATGACGAAGCATACACTCGCTGCCTCATCCCTTGAGAAAACGCAACAGTTACACTGGGAGCTGATTACGAAGCGCTCCTCCTGTGAAATGTCATGAACACATGAACGGCTTGGGGTCGTGTTGTTGAGGAATACTGTTACTGGTGGGTTGCAGTGATCACAGAGTGTGTCATGCAAACTCTCTGAACTCGCAATTTGAAAACAATAGATGTCGTTTTCAGGCTTTTGTTAATAGTTTATGGATTTGGTATTTTTTGTCCTCTTATGCATTCATTTTGGAGGAGGAACTACTTCAAAATCAAACAAAAAAATGAGTAGGGGTTTACATATTTAATCTTCATGGAGGAAGGAAGCCTCATTTAGATTGAAATCTCGCCCCAAGAGAGACCAGGGAACAAAGAACAATCAAAGACAAACAACAAACATAGATGCAATACAGAGAAAAATAGATGAGGGGAAACAGTTACAAGAATCATAAAATACTTCAGATAGAAAAACGACATCTGATAATAAAACTTAATTGAATTTAAAAAGCCGTCTGAAGCTCATTCCCTTCTTAAATTGACTGTAGCGGCAGAAAGGCACGCACGTGCCCATACATACATACATACATACCTTGATAAGATAAGATAATCCTTCATTAGTCCCACGATGGGGACATTTACTGCGTTACAGTAGCAAACAGGTAATAAATAATAAATATGCATTTCCACATCTATGAATGTACGCTATGGAAAGATATTGAAATTGCAGTGTTATATTAGCACATATAAACAAATAAATCACTCACACATGCAGTTGTGGCACCTGTCTGCAGGGATTGTGCAATATTGCAGTAGACTGTCCTTTTATGTGTTTTATTTGTATTTGTTATAATTTGCAATATATTTTACTTTTGCACTTTGTTATGTGTCACAATGACAATAACGACATTCTATTCTATTCATATCTTTATACATGTTGGACCTCTGAACACATGAATCCGCCACCTTTGACAAATACCTTCACCAGTGAATGGACGTTCATTTCCCCGTGACCTCAGCACGTCAGTTATGATCACTAACGACACTCCAGAGGCCTCGTTGGACTTGAACTTACCAGCCACTGTGGTGCCACTGCCACTCTTTAGGAGACACTCCGTAATCGTCTCTCCACAGATTTTTTTTTTTTTTTTTTTTTTTTTTGTCAGGACCTGAATAATGAAGCAAAGTCACTTCTGGTTGTTCTTTGCCCACCAGACTCGTGTGGCTGACAGATGCACACACTGCAGAGGAGGTGCGTGCGTGCCGGAGTGGGAGATAAGCTTCTGGTTGTTTTAACCTCAGGATGAGGCAGAGAGGAAGTGAAAAAAACAACAACAACAAAAAAAAAAACAGAAGACAGTATATGGATCGGGTCAGTGGTCGACGTCTGTGGCGAAAAAAGAGGACGATGTGACGAGCAGATTCTTTTGTTACCTAAAAAGTCCTTTTGTACCTCATTAAAAAGTCATCATGTCTGGGAGGATTCTTTTTTTCTTTTTTAAACTTTCATACTTTTTTTAAAGATTTATTCGGTTCAAACGCACTCCAGACAGCGGTGGGCAGGCACGAGAAAGATATATGCTGTCATTGTTGAAGGGGAACATGGACAGGGAGTGGGCGACACGACAAATGTTGTTACGGAGAGCGATCTTTGGAAGTCAGCATTTCTGTCCCACTCTGGCTGCTCCATCCTCCACCACTGCGTTTGTCTGACACGGTGCAATGATGCGGTCAAGGCTATATTTGGTAAGGCCTGATGATACCATGTGTTTATATTCTTATTGTTTCTGTATATCACCTCCTCTGCTCTTTCTGCTTTGCTTGTTTACATGGATCACGCTCACACATAGTTGTCGTTTGAAATGCAGTGCTTTACACGGCTGGATCGTCTTGTGTAGACTTTAATGCAGCTAGCAACCACATTTTTCACACATCACACAATCACGCTTTTTTACTCCCCTTCCATTGTTTATCCCACTATTACAGAAACAGGGATTTTTGGACACTTCACAAAATAACCTAATACATTTAAAGTCTGTTTGGCATGTCGCTTGCTGATAAATAGCCTTTTCTGTCTGGAGACTAGAAACTACTCCACTTGATACCTGACACGCTGTTCTACTGGTACCTCATTTTGGTAAATTTATGTCACTAAGTTAGTCATTAAACACATTTGAACTCACTGAAGGAGGAAGCAGTGGATCAGCAACTCGTGTTTGTAGTGATATAAAATCGATGATTTTCTGTATGGACTTTGTGACTCAGGGTTCCCACTCCTTCGTTGACATCAAATTCAAGTACTTTTCAAGCACTTTTCAGGTCCAATTACAAAAATCCAAGGACTAAATCAAGCCGCTTTGCCTGCTCTTACTTGCTTATTGTTCCGCATGGAATCTTGCGACAACCGTGGAGAGAAACAGTGTGCGGTGACCACAGCACCACTAGTAATTATGACTCAATGTTTGTTCTGCGTACAACAAGCAATGCAGGGCACATGTATGTAATGCTAACGGGAGCAGCTAAGGAGATGCATTCAAAGACCCTGGTAAATGTCATCACTGTTGCTTGATCTACAGCAGGTTGAGCTCAGAAGAGCAGCTTTAACATGCATTCAAGAAACCTTGTAAATGTCATCACTTCTGCAAACACACTAACTAAATGTGTGCTGCTGCTGCCGGAGTGTGATAAGCAATGAGAAGACCATGAATTATTGATAAAACACTTGAGATATCATACACATGAGTGTGCATTGATTTTGAGGTGAGTATTTTGCTAAGTGGCAAACATCTCTTGTTCCTTGTGTTTCACTGAGAGCAAGCCTCCATGTATCAGTATCAGCATAATTCCTTTAATACACATTCATGTACACACACACACACACAGATATGCACACAAGCATTCTTCTTTTTCCGTCTTTTGAAGTCACATATTTTGTTTCTTTTCCTGCTTCACCGTCTCCTGTTCTTGTGTTGGTTTTTTTTTTACACACCAACAACTCTCCCACAGAAACACCTACACAGATACAGTATCTTTCCATCTCAATGTGGCAATTCTCCAAAGTCATTTTCAATTATGGTTCAGTGGATTTTGCGTTAGAGCAGTGATTTGCGGCAGTTGCCTCAGGTGAAAACAGGGGAAGATGTGTGTGTGTGTGTGTGTTTGTGTGTGTCTGTGTCCGTGCTACCTTTGAGCATGACTTCTGGTGTGTACGCGTCAGTAGGTGCATGAGTGTTCACAAGAATGCATCCCAGAGCGTGTGTATGTTCCAAAGATAAACTGAATGACATTGCGAGTATTATGGGATATATTGTACTTGCTGATGGTAGCAAGTGATTATTGAATCCTGCAGCTGAAGTCTGCCGTCTCTGCTCCCGACGTTTAGACGACATGTAGCGTCACCATTTTTATTCACCGACAAATATCAGAATGTTTTTTTTTGGTTTATGATGCTGAAGATTTTCATTTCTGTCACTAGACTCACAATAATTCCATTAGTGGGTGAAATCTGATTTGCAGCACTGCATTACATGCCGGTTTTGGCACGTGAGACTGGGATATCACACTCCCCTCTGTCTACACCACTGTGTTTTTTGAATGAATTCTTGTTAAATATCACATCTGCTGGCTACACATCCTTAACACTGACACTGTTTATGAGTAAATACTTTTCCTGTCACGTCACAGGAGTGTTGAAACTGATTTCACACCCTACTGGGAGGCACTGATGGAAATCAAAACGTGTGTCCCATGACGGAGTATTAGGGCCATACTGAAGGAAAGAAAGTACACTTCTGAGAATAAAGTCGGAATATTGCAAGAATAAAGTAGTAACATCACAAGTAAAAGTCACAATATTACGAGAAGAAAGTTGTGATATTACAAGAAAAAATAAAGTTGTTATTTTTGGAGAATAAAATCGTAATATTATGAGAAAATGTTGCAATATTACAAGAATAAAGTTGTACTATTATGAGATATTTCTATTCTTCTATTATTTTCAAGCTAAATCTCAGATGATCAGCTGCAATCTGCAGCAAGATGTGGAAGGTGAAGGCATCTTGTTAAGTTATTGTTTGGTTTGGTTCTTCAGAAATATGGAAATCCTCTCTTTTGAGGAGGAAATGACTGGTGGACGACTGTAATGCTGCCGCTGGTTCATAGAAGATTCATAGAAGAAATAGTTAGATTGATAATTACCCTGTTTTTGGATCCAGAAGGAGTGGAACTCCAGCGAGCGCAGTGTCTCTGCTGGTTTCATTAAAGGGCCCAACTCATTATGGCATATTGATTCTGATGATAACCGGAAGCAGTATGGCATTGCAATTGCGACATAAACAGTATTAGCTGTCCCAATTCAGCATACTGTCTGTATGGAGAGACGGACAAGAAAGCGGGAATTTAATGTACATGTTGTTTTGATGTGAACAGGGACAGTATATTTGTCGAAGGCTCAAATGGAAAAAGTCCATATTTCCAGATGTTGCCTTTGGGCTCAACTTCTTCCTTATCAAACTCACAAAATACAGTACATCATTGTGAGCTTTTCCCACTCACTGGGGTTCGGGAAGGACGAGGAGGCGGCGTTGAGGGAGCAAAAGTACCGGTTTATTGTCCAAAGAAAACAATCAAGCAAACAAAACAAAAGGAGTCAGCTGTGGCGCTCTGCTGCGCCGCGCTGACTGTCTGTGTGTGTCTCTCCGTCTCTCTCTCTCTCTGTGTCTCCGTGAGGACCCAGCCTACTGCAAGAGACCAGAACCAGGTTACAAACATGCTTATATAGCTGACTAATTACCTGATTCTGTCCAGCTGTCTGATCACCGGCTGAGCCACTCCTTCCTTCCCTCCAGCAGCCGTCGCTCTAACCAAGCCCCACTGCCACATACCCCCACCGCCCGACTTAGGCCGGGACCCCGCCGGCCGCAAGCCCACTCCCCCCCCCCTCCGCAGAGCGGGAGAGAAAGTCGGCCACGGCCATGCGGTTCCCCGGCCTATGGATCACCTTGAACCGGAAAGGCTGTAAAGCCAGATACCAGCGAGTGATCCGCGCGTTGGCATCTTTCATGCGGTGGAGCCATTGGAGCGGGGCATGGTCCGACCAGAGGGTGAATGGGCGCCCCAGGAGATAGTAGCGGAGGGCACCGACCGCCCACCGTATGGCGAGGCACTCTTTCTCCACCGTACTGTAGCTCACCTCCCGCTGAGCTAGCTTCCGGCTAATGTACAGTACGGGGCGGTCGACCCCCTCCACCTCCTGGGACAAAACGGCCCCCAGCCCGCTGTTCGAGGCGTCGGTCTGCAGGATGAAAGGGAGAGAAAAGTTAGGTGTGTATAAAAGTGGCTCCCCACAGAGGGCTTGCTTAACCCTCTCAAACGCCAGCTGACACGGCTCCGTCCACTGGACCGGATCTGAGGCACCTTTTCGGGTCAGGTCGGTTAGGGGGCTGGTCAGCTCCGAGAAGGCCGGAATGAACCTCCTATAGTAACCGGCCAGCCCCAGAAACCTCCTAACCTCTTTTTTGGTCTTGGGTCTTGGGCAGGCTGCAACCGCTGCGGTCTTTTGTATCTGTGGCCGCACCTGCCCTCCCCCCAAGTGGTACCCCAAATACCGTACCTCCCTCCGTCCAACTGCACACTTCCCTGGATTGGCCGTGAGCCCCGCCCTCCTCAGGGACTCCAGCACTGCACCCACCTGCTGCATATGCTGCTCCCAGGTCTCACTATGAATGATGACATCATCCAAGTAGGCCGCAGCATATGCAGAGTGCGGCCGCAGCACCCGGTCCATGAGGCGCTGGAACGTGGCTGGGGCCCCGAACAACCCAAATGGAAGCGTGACAAATTGGTACAAACCATACGGAGTGGAGAAGGCCGTTTTTTCCCTGGACTCTAGCGACAAGGGAATCTGCCAGTAGCCCTTGGTCAAATCCAGTGTCGTAAAAAAGCGAGCCGTGCCCAGCCGATCCAGGAGTTCGTCGACCCGGGGCATTGGATAGGCATCGAATTTGGACACCTCGTTGACTCTACGGTAGTCCACACAGAACCGTATTGACCCATCAGACTTGCGAACAAGAACAATGGGGCAACACCAGTCACTGTTGGACTCTTCTATTACTCCCATCTCTAACATAGCCTGAAGTTCTGCCTGAACAGTTTTCCTCTTATGTTCCGGCAGGCGATAGGGTCGTGAACGCACTGTCACACCCGGGGAAGTTTCTATGTGGTGGTGTATGAGGTTTGTGCGTCCCGGCAGGGGAGAGAACACATCGGCAAACTGCCGCTGCAACGAGGCCACGTCTGCTCTCTGGCCCGGCGAGAGATGATCGTCAACGGGGACCGGCGTCGACCTGTTTAATTTAGTCACCTCCGGTCCCAGCTCATCTCTCTCGATCACCGTGGTGGCCAGAGAAACAGACGCCACCTCCCTCCAGGCTTTGAGGAGGTTAAGGTGGTAAATCTGTGTTGCTCCACCCCTGTCAGAACGCACAACCTCATAGTCAACATCCCCCACTCGCCGTGTGACCACAAAGGGCCCTTGCCACTTGGCGAGTAATTTGGAGCTAGACGATGGTAGCAATAGAAGCACTTTATCTCCCGGTGAAAACTGTCTAAGTTTAGCCCCTCTGTTGTACAGCCGCTGTTGGCGTTCCTGGGCCTGGAGCAAATTCTGCCGTGATAACTGACCCAGTGAATGGAGTTTTGCTCGCAGGTCCAGTACGTGCTGTACCTCATTTTTACTGGTGCTTGGACCCGCCTCCCAGTTTTCCTTAACCAGGTCCAAGACACCCCGAGGTTTCCTGCCGAACAGGAGTTCAAAGGGCGAAAAACCCGTGGAGGCCTGGGGCACCTCCCGCACTGCAAACAACAGAGGGTCCAACCATTTATCCCAATTACGACTATCTTCGTGTACGAACTTACGAATCATGTTCTTTAGCGTTTGTTAAACCGCTCCACCAGGCCATCAGTCTGGGGATGGTACACACTAGTCCGGATTGAGCGGACGCCCAGTAATTCGTATAGCTCGCGTAGTGTACGTGACATAAACGATGTGCCCTGGTCAGTCAGGATCTCTTTCGGGATCCCAACTCGGGAGATGACCTGAAACAGTGCCTGTGCAACACTCTTCGCCGAGATGTTGCGCAAGGGTACTGCCTCGGGATATCGCGTTGCATAGTCCACTAGAACTAATACAAACCGATATCCCCGTGCGCTCCGGTCTAATGGCCCGATGAGGTCCATGGCAAGCCTATCAAAAGGGACCTCCATTAATGGTAATGGCCGCAAGGGCGCTTTTGGGGTGGCCGGAGGGTTGACTAATTGACATTCGCGGCAGGATGCACACCACCGACTTACATCCGCCCGAATGCCCGGCCAGTAAAATCGGGCCATGATCCGGTTCAGTGTCTTATCATATCCGAGGTGACCCGCCATGGGGTTGTGGTGAGCCGCCTGGAAAATCGTTTCTCGGCGGCTTTTTGGGACTAACAACTGGGAGAGCTCTTCCCCTGTTCGAGCGTCACGACACACTCTGTATAAACGGTCTTTAACGACAACAAAGTAGGGGTGAGAGAGTGCTGCGTTAGGGTGAACCGGACAACCATCAATTTCCATCACTTGGTCAAAGGCGTGGCGGAGGGTCTCATCCCGAGACTGTGCTAGGGGAAAATCTTCCATGGGCGCTATCTGTGCCCCCCCCCCAGCAGCGTCGGGATGCGGCACCTCCGCCTCACCACTAAGGACAGCACATAACTCACATTTCCCTGACTTACGTGACCGCACCCTCATGGTTTCCCCTGCTAAGCTCGTAAACCCCGGCCAATTTGTTCCCAAAATTAGAGGGTG
Organism: Solea senegalensis; assembly: GCF_019176455.1. Classification (NCBI taxonomy): domain Eukaryota; kingdom Metazoa; phylum Chordata; class Actinopteri; order Pleuronectiformes; family Soleidae; genus Solea; species Solea senegalensis. The sequence goes on from NC_058026.1 coordinate 16,843,860, forward strand.
CGTGAGGCGAGTACTAACTCCAGCCTTTACTCTATGTTTTTTCCCTTTAAAATAAATTTCCAGAGCCACCACCGGATAATCGTGAATATCCCCATGCACACACCTCACCCTCACCCACGATGCCTCTAACAATGCCCCTGGTCGAACCAAGCGCTGATGGATCATGGTTTGTTCACAACCAGAATCCAGCAGAGCTTGATGTGTACCCCCTTGTATACATACCGGTATACGGTACGTCCCTTCCGAACCGGGGGAGGGGGCCGGCGGCCCGGCAACCCGAACCACTTGCCCCACTTCCATGAGCGGGCACTCCGCTCTGATGTGGCCGGGCTGCCCACACCGCCAGCACACCTGCCCTGGCGTCTGAGGAGCCCCCCGGGGTGCCAGGTGATCAGACACGTAGGCTGGGCCCTGAGGGAAAGACGGCAGAGGGTAATTAGATGACCGGAGCGATGCATGCTCCGGCTGTGTGTGTGTGCGTGGTGTAGGAGCCGATGCCGCTGGGAACCTCCTCCTCGGGGCCGGAGTGGGACGGCTGGCAGGGATCGTCGCTGGCCTGGTCTCCTCCCTCATGCTCCGCCGGGGAAGAGAGAGATGGTCCTCCGCGAGGACGATCGCTGCCTCGATGTTGGCCGGGCGGTGGCACTGGACCCAATTGGCTGTGGACGATGGTAACCCAGCGATGAACTGCTCCAGCGCCACCTGTCCAACGACGTCCTCAGCGGAGTGGGTCCCCGGCTGGAGCCAGCGCCTCGCTGCGTCCAGAAGCTGCTGCGCGTATGCAAAGGGGCGCCCGGCTTCTTCAAAGGAGAGCCCCCTGAACCGCCGCCGGTGTCCCTCCGACGTACTGCCCAGCCGGTCCAGGATGACTCTCCTCAGCTGTGTGTAGTCGTGGCGCGCCGCCGCCGGCAGGCTGTGCGCGGCCAACTGCGCCACGCCAGTGAGCAGGGGAAGAAGCCGAAGCGCTCTCTCCTCCTCAGGCCACCCACACGCCTCCGCCGTGCCCTCGAAGATGTCCAGGTATGCCTCCGGGTCATCTTCCGCGGTCATCCGCTGCAGGGCGACGGGCGGAGACCGTCCTCGACCGGGCTCCGGGTCGGCGCCGTGGGCAGCCGGGCGTTGCAGCAGCTCCCGCAGGAGAGCACGATCGTCCCGCTGTGACGCCGCAATGTCCGCGAGGAGCTGGGACTGCTGCTGCTGCAGCGTGGTGGTGCTCTCCTGCATCGCAGCGAGGTGCTGAAGGGCCAGCGACAGCGGAGTTTGTCCCTCCATGTCCCTATTCAGGCGCCACTGTGAGCTTTTCCCACTCACTGGGGTTCGGGAAGGACGAGGAGGCGGCGTTGAGGGAGCAAAAGTACCGGTTTATTGTCCAAAGAAAACAATCAAGCAAACAAAACAAAAGGAGTCAGCTGTGGCTGCGATGTCAGCGCTCTGCTGCGCCGCGCTGACTGTCTGTGTGTGTCTCTCCGTCTCTCTCTCTCTCTGTGTCTCCGTGAGGACCCAGCCTACTGCAAGAGACCAGAACCAGGTTACAAACATGCTTATATAGCTGACTAATTACCTGATTCTGTCCAGCTGTCTGATCACCGGCTGAGCCACTCCTTCCTTCCCTCCAGCAGCCGTCGCTCTAACCAAGCCCCACCGCCACAATCATAGTAATTGATAGTGTTCAAAAATCTAATATTATTGATGTGTGAAAGGGAATTTTCCGAAAATACAATTCATATCATATCCTGTCATATACCAATAGTCTAGTTGTTGTTGTTATTGTTGTATAACATTATTTCTACCTGACTGTTGTCACTAATGTCTGGATAAGTGTTTTGGAGTAAAGCACTTAAAAAACAATCGGTTGAATAAAGCTGCAGGAAAACAGACTAATTGCAGAGAGCAGTCTCCATTCATTCATTAGTGCTCGCTGCTGCTCAGCCTCACAGAGAGACTGAAGCTTTTCCTCTCATGCTTCACGTGAAACAGCCTCAGGACACAGATCTGAGAGGTCAGTGGTCACTGCAGGACCCCACAGACAAATATTACACAACACTACAGTCTCTACAGAGAAAGGTTTTGATACAGTGAACAAGGATATTTAGGAAATCTGCATATCTAGACATGGAAGTATTGGCAGACCTACTCTAAAACCGGTTTACTGAGATTATTAGATAACTGATATCACACAACCAAGGTAACGCAGTCTAGCAGGAAATGATGCTGTTCACCTCTACAGATGTATATACTAGACAACAACTCAGGCAATAATGTCTATAATAAAGTGAGCTGAAGAAAATGGAGCACTGGAAACAAACACTAGCAATATATTTTGTGGTTACCTCTTGGTAAATCATGGACTTAGGCTAGATTTACCAAAAACACTTACCCTTCCAAAGCCAGATTGTGTCCGTTTGTTTCCCTCCAGGCTCTATCAGTGACTTTTTGGAATAAGATGAAAGGAAGTTAATCAGAAAGTTAAGGATGTCAGGAAACTGCAGGTCGGAATAATGTCCTCTCCACCTATTTACAAACTTGTTAAAAGTAAGTCGGGGGGAATTATAAGGCTCAGATATATACAGTCTCTCAAGTTTTGAGATATGAGGCGATCACATTTAAAGTGTGCAGTGAATTTTGACAGATTGAATCCAACAAAGGTTCATGTGACGCCCAGAGGTCCATAGGATGAAAAAAATAAATAATGGAAAGTTATTTATGAATTGATTTTGTATAATTAGAGAGCTGTGATGGACTGTACCCCACCTTTCACCCTATGCTGAGATGGAAGATGAGATGAAGGACAGGGAACATTCATGAACGTTCATAGTAATGTGCCAGATTGTAGCCATAGGCTCATTTCCTTCTATAGTCCCTAAGGGCAGGTTGATGGCACATAAAACACATAAATGCACAATATTACAATCACAACAGTAAGAAGAGCATTGTAAAGTGTTGGTGAGAAATGCCATTTATAGTGCCGTGCAAATTGCTTTTGTCTGTTATTGCGTGCTGTTTATTTGTATCTTGTATTTCGAGACCACATATATAGCATATTGTTCATTACGCTGTGTATTGCAGATATACATCTGGATGTGTCCACAGTCATGGTTTGTCCTCAGCCATTTCTTCAGTTGTAAAGCGGAGGTTTTCACTGACCGAAGGTGATAAACTATCCCATAATAATGTGCTGCTTTTAAATGACACAGCATTCTGTCTGAGGGCTGCTCATTCACGTTCCCCTCTAATGGTGGATCTTTAGGTTTCCGGGTGTGGAATCCCAGATTGTCCTGTGTTTGATGTCATCCCTCATTGGAGGTGGTGTCATCCCATACATCCTGCAGGGTTACACTTTATAATAAGGCTACATAAATTAAAAGTAACTGTTAATGATTGATTAAACTAAACATGTATCAATGTTTTTCAGGTTAATTAAGGTGTTAATTCATACATTGTCCTACTGTTAGCATCTCTTAACTGTCAATGGTAGCATTACTTTCTTAACCATTATTACCTTTTATTAATGCTCCTTGTGACCCTTATTGTAAAGTGTAAAATGCATCCCTTAACTATGACATTATAAATGTATGGTGGTATAGAATAAATGTTTCTTTACACTAACTAAGCATTTATAAACAACTGTTAACCTTTATTAATTCTCCTCATGGCGTTGGGTGAACTATTGCTCAACAAAGACTTAAAAAATAGGTTAGTAATTAACCATGTTAATCTTTAGTAATGTGACCCTTGTTTCCAACTTTAAAATGGACATTAATAGAAGGTAGTGATGGTTAATAAATGCTTAATTAAAATAAAGATAATGCTTTATTCTGCACCCCTTTACATTTATGAAGTCATAGTTCAGCGATGCACATTTTAAGCTTTAGGAGCATTAACAAAGGAAAAGTGTGCTTAAGTAATGCTTAATAAAGTTAAGTAACCATTTTTTTGTGCCATGATACAAAGTGTCACACATTTTCACCTTAACAGACACAGACATCTTTAATAATTGTTAACCAAAGAGAGGCATTTAGAGTTCATTGAAGCTTTCAATTGAAGCTTTTGAATTGTGTAATACTGTATATTAAGTAATAGCTTTAAGAACAGAATAAGATTAATAAATGGATAGTAAAAAAAACATTAATTAACCATTAATAAAAGCATAACATACGTGACGTACCCTTATCACAAATTGTTACCCATGCAGACAGACTTAAAAAGTTTTAAAGTTTTATTAAATGTTACACCTTGCATTTCAGATTAATGTTACACTTACTACCACCTGTGAGTGACCACCTCATTATACAGTAATCTATAAGTGAAAAATCGTTAAATAAGAAAGGGGGGGTTTTATTGCAGCACCATCACTCAGAGACGTCTTATTTCCATTTGCACTTTTAATGTCATGTCTGGTCAATTGATCGGTGCGAGCATAAAGGTGGCAGGCTCTGATTCTGCAGAAGTACTCATTAAAATGCCTCGTTTAGTGTGTACAAGTAATAAAATACAAAAACGCCATCTAGCGGAGCAGCCAGTAGTACAGTGCTGACCTTCACTGACTATTGTTGCTAGATTTTTTTTATCCAAAAATGTCATAAAAAAAGATACAAATGATACAAAATGTATAATCTTCAATGATTTCTTTGGCCATCCATCCATTTTCTCCCACTTTACTCTCCATGTGAGGGTTGCTGGTGAGAGCCACTTGACACAGGGTGAAAGGTCACAACGCTAATGTTTTCAATAACATGCATCACATTTAAGTTTACCAGACATCTCTTGGAAATTATTCATTTAGCGATTCGGAATAATTTTAGGTTTTACAGAAAATGAGTTACTACATTATGCACATATTTGCTCTTGTCGTGATTTATGGGGTTATCTGGGTTATGGGTTTGGGTACAAAGTGGGTCACCATATAGAAAGTTTGGGATGTCCAATTATCTTCATCTGAGTGTTTCAGAGAACCGGAAAACAAACTACTAGCCACCGCAACCGGGTGTAGTGATTTTGATGGCCATTTTATTCAAAAACTATTTTGACTTGTCACAATAGTCTGACAATAGACAAAACATTTCACTCAATGGAGTGCTGTGAAACTGACGGGGCTGTAACTGACATGCAAACAGAACATGCTGAAAACCCCAAAGACAACACAGACAGAGCATCATTTAAAGCCAGGATCAGCTCTGTACTGCTGCCACATAAATATATGTTACTGAATTGCAAGTGCAAAGGGAGAGTCTCAATGCTCAGCAAACCTTTTGCTGGAAAAAAAAAAATATGAAGGTTAGTGTTCAGTTTGCCCAAATCTCCCCTATTCCTTATCCACCTTTTCCTGGTGTTTTGTTCTGTCGACAGATCTCTTTAGTTCTCCTCATGGTCACCTAAACTTCCCTGGATTGTATCCAGAGAGTGTGAATGGAGGACCTGTGGCTGGAGCGGAATTTGTTATTCCCCCAGAGAGCCTGAGTCCCTGGAACAAAAGACTGCAACAATTCAGACGACGGCAGCTGAAATGTCGGCAACGCATTCAGGCGTCACTACCTCTGACCCTTTCTGCGCTGCATAGAACGCTTCAGTTCACCGGTGCTCAGAATTTCAGTACATCAGTCAGGGAGCATTCAGAGTCTTGAGGCCTGATTTTGCCGCAGGATTTTCTGCTCATAGACCTTTTCCTCTCCGTGTCTCTCGGTTTCTGAGCTTCCACAAGTGTCTCTTTCCACAAGTTGAGTCGTTGCTGTTTCAGTTTCGATTATGACGTCCACCATATGATTATTTCATCTCCGGAGCCATGATGAATATTGATTTAATTTGTCTTTTTGCGGCGAGTTTAGAGTGAGAAGCGTGAGATCAACGGCATTTCTTTTCCTTGCAACAGACTTCATTTCTTTTTAATCCCCCGCGCATGCTGCAGGGCGATGTGTTTTGTGTAAGGCTGAAAAACACATGATTTGGTCGGCGTTTTCATCCCTCTGTCTTTGAAGCACATGGCTTTCTTCTCCGTACCCAGAACATGGTCAGCGGTTTTGTAAAACACAACAACACTGTTCTTGCCTACTGGCAGCCATTTGGCAAAAGCTCACAAACATCTCTTAATGCAGTTTCCCACTGTGCATGTTTACCCCCAAATCATTTGATGTTCACACACTGCACTGTACTCCCAGTTTTCATGGCTCCATAAGCAAATGTACACCTCCACTTTGCACATGAAAACAAATGAACACCTCCACTGTGTGACTGTGTAGATATAGCATGTTTGCACATATTCATTGTTGTTGTTCATTTTGTTTTTCTGGGTGCTTTCATTTTTTTTTTTTTTGCACTTACATTTTAGCACTTTATTATATTATATATCTTACTGTAAAATGTTCTAACTTCTTGCATACGTGTCTAATCTTACATTTTCTATTTCTTATATTCAAGAATTGTCTGAAGCTGTCCAGCTGTAACACAATCATTTCCCATCTGTCTGTCCAAATATGGTGTTTTTGGATTTTTTGAATAGACCACCAAACCCAGGAATCAAATCATTGACCTTCAGGTTGAAAGACGATTCACCTTACCACTTACCCACTGTCACACCACATTAAAATATTGGATGTCCTTTTGAACAGCATTAAAACCACACACTTGTGACAGGAGCACCCCGTGTTGTGTATCATTTTGAGTATTTCTAATAAAAGTGTTAAACCCATGGTAGCTTTGCCTAAATAGTGCATTTTATGAAAGTACAAAGCAAATGTCAACACCATTAAACAAAAGCTTTTAAACAAATGTGAGCTTCAAATTGAATTACATATTTTTTTTTTTTTAATAATAGCTGTTATGTACTTGTATTGAAATTGTAATAACCTATAAGAAGTCCTTTTGGACGGTACATGTTCACGTCACAGAGCAGCTAGAATCAGCCATGAAGACTGTGATGAGTTCAAGGGATGAAGGGATTTATTTGAATAGACTGTACAACATCAAGACAGGCATATACATGCTCTGATGCTACCTCCAATTCTGAAGATCAGTCCTCAAGATGACACATATAATATTCGGCCTTTAAAATATTTCATTAGAATCCGGCCATGACTGCGTTGTATATATGTGTGAGTGAAAGGGTGAATGGCTTAACTGTAGCGTAAAGTCTGTTTGAGTGGGCATCAAGTCGAGAAAGGAGCTGTATAATCACATCCTTTCAGATCTGTTGTACACCAGATGGGAAGAGACATTCAAATCAAACAAACATAGAGGACTAAAACCAGCTCCTGATGTGGAACTGTGTTCTGCTACTTGTCGACGGCCTCTTGGTCTTGCTCACTTTGTTTGAAGAACTTTGACTCAAATACTTGTATATTACATTATTATTATGATATGTCAAAAATGAAGACACATTCCTTCAGGAGTGCAATGTTGAGTAAAGAAGTAGCCTTTCATTGTTTCGTGGTCGATTGTGCTCCTGAGATAGTGCACCTCCAAGAACAGTACTTCTAGAGAGCTAAGTCCGATTCGTTGTCACAGACTTGCTGTCCTGCAAAAGGTCTGATTCAACTCCCTGAATGTATTTTAGTGATAAGTCACAATAATCTACTTTTTTCCACTGCAAGCCTGAAACAGACATTATTTCCACATGTATGCTCATCTCTGTCTCAGTAGAAGTAGAAAAGTGTTGCCTTTTTTGTTAACCGAACACTCGCTGAGGTGCTGGAGGTAGTTTTCTTCCCCCTTGTCTTTTACATACCTATGGTAAAGTGAGGAGTGAAGAATGTGAGCAACGGAAGAAACACCCACCAGTGAATTGGGGCAGTGGTCACGAAAGGGTGGACTGGGACTTGTGTTCATAAAATAAATATCTTTCCATTGCTATGCTGATGATAGTCAAAGTTATGTCCCTGAAGCCGCTATTCGAATGTCTTAGCAACATCAAAGCATGGATTGCATTACGTTTTCTGAACTGGGAAAAAGACAGAGGTTATGTTGTTTGGAAATGGATTCTGACCTGAAAATGGACAAACAGATCAGTTCTTTTGTTGTTGCGGCTACTACTACTACTGTAACGCTTTCCATGCTGGGGTTAGTCAGGCTTCCCTCTCTTGCCTGCTGTTGGTCCTGAAGGCTGCTGCTCGCCTGTTGACCGCAGCACACAGTCATGGGCACATTACACTTCAGTGTATTACAGGATCCATTTCAAAATCCTTTTGTTTGCTTTTAAATGCCTGCATGACCTTGCTCCCCCCCGACCTCTCCGACTTGCTTCAGTGCTATGTTCTGTCGCGGTCTCTGCTGTATCCGCTGATCCGCTGCTCCTGACTGTACCTGTACCTAGAATACGCTAGAATGAATCGCCATTGAACATTAGACACGCCCCTTCACTTCCTGTCCGTCTTCTTCTCCTTGGCCTTTCACGCAGTGTGAGTTATTGGCTATTTGCAGAACTGCTGTTTAGTCTGTTCTTATTTGTTTCACTTATCTTCAATGTATTTTATTCATTTATTTATTTGTACGTACTTTGGAGTGAAGACACACAAGAATCCAAAAATCTGTGTTTTTGGTTTGCAGGGACACAGGAGCTGCTGGTCTCTGCCGCCTTGTTTGGTACATTTGTTTCACTGAAGTAAATCCAAGCAAAGGATTGCAAACCAGAAAATCACAAAACAACAAATTTACACTCACAGATGGAGGCAGCAGTGGGTCAACGATGTGAAATCACTAATTTCCTCAATGGAGTTTGGTACAGTGAGTCTGTGTGTTCTGCGAAACACTAAACCCATTCTTCAGCTATCGCAGACATTATTGGGCGTGTCTTTTTATTGGCCAAGTGTCCTCACTGGCAGCCATGTGTTGCAGTAAGAGTGATGAGACACCATGTCTCAAGATAGTTCTTGACGCAGGGGACACATTTCAGCGTAATCAGCACTTATTCAACCACACATTCTACCACTCTTTAATGACTTATCAATACTAAGTCTCACTTAAATAGTGCTTATGCGCGACAACCTGAGTTCTGCCTCTCAAGCCGTGTTAAGTTTGCATATTCTTGTTATTCTAAGTCTTATTTGAATGCTATTATGTTCTGTTATTTTTACATATTTCATTCAAATGTGCATATTCATTAAAAAAAACCAGGGATGAGTCTTATTTTGGTGACTTTCCTCTTGTAGGCAGCTTTTACTGATGAAAGCACACGACAGAACAGTTTCTCATCAGCATTGTAATTGCCGATTAATTTTCCTCTTCGGCGTGTCGCATATAACAAATTGCGGTGACCCTCTGTACAGCAGGAAACCTGCAAATATAACTCACGCACACACTCTGTGAGGCTCAGTAGGGGTGCAGACTAATTGCATTATGTTATATGGGACATTGTGCGAGGATCATTAAATTGAAATAGTATATCTGGTTTCAGTGCAACTGTAAGTGAACATGATGTGCTTTTAGGTGTTGTCAGCACAGTGGTGGATACTGTACACTATGTATGTGCTGTACATGTGCGGTGCATGCGGTCGCTCAGTGGCGGAGCGGGTCGTCTTTCAACAGGAAGGTTGTGGGTTCGATTAGCAGCCCCATGAGTCTACATGCCGAGGTGTCCTTGGGCAAGACACTTAACCCCCGAGTTGCTCTTGCCGACTGTGTGTGAATGGGTATGAAAGATGTGTGAATGTGTGAGTGGATGGGTGTGAATGGGTGAATGGCAAAACTGTAGTGTGAAGCCGCTTTGAGTGATCATCAAGACCAGAAGAGCACTATATGCATGTGTATATGTACTGTATGTACATGAACAACAGATTAGAAACATTCAATGAGACATTCAAGTAAAGTGCCTGAACTAACCCTGCATGATAATTGTTATTATTATTATTGTAGTGGCTTAAGTTGCATATGGCGTGTTTCCACTTGCTCGACTTGTGACGTCATAACCAGGGAAAATGCGTGACGAAGACGCGCAAGAATCAAACTGAACAATGCTGAACTGTAGATCAGTTAAAACGACTTAACAATCCTGAAAACATGGGTTAATCTCCAACATTTAGCAAAGGTCTATAATCTCATCATTTAACAGAGGAGTCTGGTGTATTTAGAGACAGCACTGCTGAAAGCCTGCGATCGAGAGCGGCGAGCTGAATGCGAACCTTTATTTTGTATTTATTTCTCCTTAGCACACACTTCCTCCTATGTTCTGTGCCGCACTCAACACATAGTTGTGAACCCAGATCGCGATTTTTTAACGATTTATCGTGCAGCCCTATTATGTCCCATGTGTTTTTATGTGTATGTGCTGTATGCATACGTACATGTACTACATGTTTGTATGTGCTGTGTGTCCATGAATAATTGAATATAAGTACTGTTTTTTAAAGATACAGTAATTCATTGTTTTTCCTACCATGGGGAAATGTGTTGTTACAGCAGCACAGGGGATCGTAAACGTAGACAATAAAGATATAATATAAACAAGGAATTAAAAAATACTTACAGAGTTGCATCTACAGAGTATGTACTTGAAAATATTGCACATACATCAGTGGTTATTGCACAGATACGATCGTAGGTGCATGTGACTGGGACTCAGGAAGGGACGGTCTGTGGTACTTCACGCACTGGGTGTCTGTCACTGGTCACTGAAGTCGCTGCCCGTGATGGGGGTGGGACTTGGACCAAGCTGGTCCTTTAAAAAAAAAGAAAGTGTATTTACTATAACAATATTTAATATCAAATTTAGATTTTGACAGAATATACGATGATATAAAATATTGTGAACTTAAGAGCATTCACCAAGTGAGAGACAGTCTCTTTCCTCATAACACAAATAAAAGCACTTACAGGATGAGCATCTCTTTGGAATGATGCAGCCTCAATATGTGACCATCATCTCTGCAAGGTTTGACTTTCATCAAGCGAAACACAATTAGAGAGGTTTTAGTGCAGAAAGTACAGACGAGGTCTCATGTATAAAACTACTTATTTCATTTTTATATCACTATTAGTGATCTATAAAATATTGTATGTACGACTGAGCTGTATCCCAGTACGCAGGCCTGTATGACACCTCATTTGAGTCATTAGTACCAATAGAATGACGTTGACATCGCCAAAATGAGATTGACTGCACTGTCATTCAATCAGAATCAGCCGGGATGTGACAGGGACAGGCTGCTGCCTGTGTGTATTGTAATGCGTCCCCCAGGGTCCTAATGTCCGTTAGAGACGCCCGGAACGATTTGAGTGTAACACAGAACGTCCGTCTGACGTCGTTCGGCCAAGCGATTGCTGTTGTCTTTATTCTTTGGTTTTTATCTCTGTGGTGCTTTGGAATAGAGTGTTTTGACGTATATCCTCAGAATCGGTGGAGTGTCTGGTTTCATTTGAGTAAAGTGTCGCGCCGTTAGCTCCAGAAATGTGGCGAGTGGGTTGACATAGCGGTGCCGTACGTGTAGTAATTCATTTCGTTGTTATTTGCGTCTAACCCTAACCTAACTTGACCCTAACACTAACCCTAACCCAGATTGGGGGACATTCTGGGTTTAAAGGTTAAGGCCCAAATAGGAAAAAAGTGATCCAATATGTTTAAGCCCCATTTTTTGTATACACCCATTAGCTGTAAGCATATCTTGTGAGACGTTTCAGCACAATTTGAATAAAACCAGCTCCATCTTTAAGGGATAGTTCAGGATTTTTGGATGTCATAGTCAGCACTGATTGTCCGTGTCCCCCGTCCTAATTTCCAATCCTTTTCCGAGCAAGGAGAGTTGCAAAGGCAAACAAAATGTTTCTGATAAAGAGTGAAATACAGTGCTACAGAGCAGTGCAATACAGGACCAGACTGTATAAGTCAGGTCCACCTCATCTATGTGCCAGTGATCATATATTTCCTTTATGTACGGGCAGATCTTAGGCAGCCTGTACTCTAATAAATCCGATGAAGGACCTGAACCAAATTAGAGCAAGGTGAGTATCTGAGGTTGACCCATTTACAGACGAGCCAATGCACCATCCCATAATTCATCACATATATCCATGTCAAGCTCATCTGGCTTGTCCTCTTGTGTTTATTTGAGTGTCATTTTAGAAACGTGAGCTAAGTGATGTGCATTGGGATTTGACGCGATGCAAATAAAACGGAGTTGCATTTTTTAAAAACTTGTTAGCACACTGTCTATTTTGTAACTCTCTCAGCTTAGCAGATGTAGCAGTGGGACCACTTTGTAATTTCCTGTGATTTGGATTCATTATTTTGCCATTTTCCCTAATAAATTCAGCTCATTTCCATACTGATAAGCTTCGGGAGTGGAGTGAAATGGTTCTGGTGGTTGTCCGACGTTGATGTGGTGATCTCATCCACGTCACATTGTTAAAGAGTAAGACCCTGTGCTGACCTGCTGTTAATAACTACCCTGAGTGATCAAATCACAAGTGTTCAGGCCTGAACTCATTAAATTGTGTCATGAATTCATCTTCAGATCTGATCACAAAGGCCACATTCGAGGTGGTCTCCTGCTCTCTCTCTCTCTCTCTCTCTCCGAGCACATTCTCTCACATATCAGAATCAGATTCATCTTTATTGTCATTATAAAAAATACAATACATACTTTCAATATATAGCAAATCCATCTTCAGGGCAGCTGAGAGACTTCCTCAGCTGACATCCTCGGATGTAAATGACAATTCTTCTCTACACTCTGTCTACACAACTGTTTTCATGTATTCATTGCTGCTGATACTTCAACTCAACAAGTCACCCTAGGTGTGGAGTTATAAAGAACACTGACAGGTGTGTGTGGATTCTATGCTGGTCTCAAGTGGTCACAGGACAGGTCTTAACAGCAGATGTGAACACGGCTCTCCAATTAACTCCACTTATATGCATTATGGTGATGGCACCAGTGCTTGTTGCTGTTAAGACAAAGAAAGAAACGTATATGCCAATATGCAGTTTCACCGCCTCTGGTCCAGATCAGGATCAATGTCATTGCAATTCTACCCTCCTCTGATCTCTAATATACTGCAGAAATGATGCTTTCTGTCTGCCTCATTACTGTGCTTTGTAATCATAGCAACCACTGAGTCTCTCGGAGCTATTTGGGAATGCAATTCCTCTGAAACTATGTTCCCATTGAAGTAGTACAAAGCAGTGGGATCTGATATAAAAAAGAGAAGGAATGTAGAAATGGTTGTCCTCTTCACTTTCCTCATAACACAATGTCATCGACTGCGCATCCAAATGAGAGCTGTGACACAGTTATGGATGGGTGCTTCTCTCCCCACAGAGAGAACTATTTGAAAATCCCCCTCTCAAGAATGCGGCTTTGATCGAAAAAGCAGCGGCGCCCAGTAAATGCTATAATATTCTTCTTGAAGGCAGATTTGGTAGTTACTAGTGATGATGGATTCATGTGGAGTTTCTGGGGACTAGGCTGGCTAACAGGCTCATTCCCACTGTTAAATTATTAAAGCCCACAGGGTTCAGGAACATCCACATGTTTTTTTGCGCTCATCGTATTTTATTTCATAGTAGTTGTCAGAAGAGAATTAATTATTTACAGTGCCACGTCCCCAGATATTTCCCAATGGTTTGTGTTTGCTGGCAGCTATAGATGATTGGTTAACCTTTGCTTGTTCTATTGGCACAGGTTTCACTCCCACACAGTGCAAATGCACACAGTATATAAAGTATACGGCACACCAGCCTCTCTCGGCTTATTGCTCTACTGTAGGGCATGGTATTACATTGTTTTTCATCATTGTTCCGTGTCGCTAATCCTAGTTTACCCCACCATGAATGTCCCCACCAAGTTCTTTGCCTGCCCCTTCATTGTATTTTCCCTTTATTTTAGATCCACGGACTACGGCTCCACATATCAGCGGATGAATGACAAAGTTGGATCCAAGACCGTCTTGAGTTACCTTTATGTCTGTCCGACTAACAGGAGAAAGGTGAGACTTTGCATTTTGTTCCCCTTTATATCCTAAAAACAGGGGTGTCAAACTCATTTTTGTTCAGGGGCCACATACAGCACAATTTGATCTCAAGGGGGCCGGACCAGTAAAAATAGCAAAATAATAGAATAATAACCTATGAACAACAAGAACTCCTTTGTTTTTTCTCCTTTGTTTTACATTTAATGAAGGATAATTTTACAAAACATGAAATTTCTTGAGAAATATAAGTGCAATTTCAACAATATCATGCCTAAATTTACTATTTACACAGCACACTGGATCTATAAAGGCACAAACATTAAGTCACGGGTATCTGGAGCATTTGACATTACGTTTAGATTAGTGTGAAATTTTAAAAAATTCATCCTGTGTGCCGGATTGGACCCTCTGGTGGGCCGGTTCTGGCCCCCGGGCCGTATGTTTGACACCCCTGGCCTAAAACAAACTCAATGTATGTGTTCAAAACAATCATATAAAGCAATGTTCAAAACAGAATAATATAAAGGTCATATTTGCAAGACATTTGGACTGTCTGTCTATACACCACTCAAAGCTGCTTCACACTACAGGTTTTTTTTCCCATACACTCACACGTTCGCACAGTGACTCTATGTGCAGTGCTTTTTCTATCACACATTCTTCATACCCATTCCCACGCTGCCGTCTCAGCAGTCAGGAGCACTGTGGGGTCAGGCGCATTGCTCAGGGACCTATTCAGCATGTAGACCAGTGGAGTGGGGAATCAAACCCAACAACCTTTCAGTTGAAAGATGACTTGCTCTAGCGTGGGCGTTGGCTTATGACTCATCTACAATAACATTCCACTGTTTTTGAACCGGTGCAAACTCGTGTGACTGTTCTAACGACTTGAACAGATGTTGCATGTTCCACGCCGGTGTGTCTTTGTGCGAGGCACTTACTGTAACCCCACGTTGCTCCTGACAGCTGTGAATATGTCGTTTAAAGCAACCTTTGAGTGGTCATCAAGACTAGTAAAGTGCTGTATAAATGATCATTGACCATTTGATATTGACTTTAAATCTGGAACGGGTGTGTGGGATGAGACACTGAAAAATATCAGTAACAGTGTTCATGATGAAATATCTTTTCTGCATTATTCCTTATGGCAACAGCATTGAATATTAATGTCTTCAGCTGTAGAACATCTCTGCATTGTTGGCTGACTAGAATCGGACGGGTTGGCTTATTGAAAACCAGGATGATAAAGTCAGTTCTGTGCTTCTCTCGTTAAGGGCCTTGTGATTTGGCCCTTTACAAATAGAAATGAAAACAAAACAAAACAAAGAAATCCCTTTAAACACTTCAGATTTTGTTTTCTGAATAATATAATATTACTCTTTCATGTAGCGTTCTCTAAACTGTGATTCACGGCTCATATTTCCAGGCAGTGAATCTGACTTGCCCTTGTGTGGTGAACGCGTCCTTCCCGGTGATTAGAGCAACATTTTGACAGATGAGTGGAAATGTAGTGAACAGTTCAGGAGTTCAGGAAGCAGCTCACTCAGTGTAGGAGTCAAGTATCGTTCTGTAGTCTGGACTGCCACGAGGCCTTTCCTTTCTCGACATGTTCCTAGTGCCGTACCATAGAAAATCACTGTTAATTGAAGAATAATAATGTACAGCGGGGAGTATGAATATGGAGGGGATGAAGTTTACAAAGCGTTAAATTGTTGCGACGAAGAGCAGTCGTTTGACAAAGAGCTGGAAATGAAAATGAGAGGCAATTACGATCATGAAGTCAAGTCATTAAGGACATGAGGGGTAAGTCAGAGCCATGCGTGCAATCATCATGTTCCATGAACGTCATATATTAAAACCTTTGTAACATTTTAAGAATCGCCATTACAGTGAAGATTAAGGACCACAGACTTTTAAACTCGGCTGCAGCTGATGTATATTTTAATTAAGGAAACATGTTCAAGTACTTACTCGTGCAGCTATCCAGTCCATCATTTGACAGCAGTGCAATCCTTCATACCAAACATTTTTGTTCTAATCCGTCTGCGTAATGTTGCTTACCATGTTCCCTTTATGGCCTCCATTTACCGTCTTGTAATGAAGAGGAATACTAATTAATTCAGACTTAAAAGTGGTCAAGTACTTTGTGTTCATGCAAAATGATTCAGTGGCGTTGCTCAAGTGATGCGATTTCCAGAGACTCCTGCATTTCTGCTAGTAGAGAGGAGAGGAGGAGTTTATTTTCTCCATCAACCGTGGCTGAAGTTTTTTTTGGATTTAAAGAACAAGTCATAGAGCTCCAGGTGTTCCACAGCTCCACCACAGATTTGAACTGTGTTCATTGTGGACACACGGTTTGGATTCAGCGTGCAGGTTACACGTCCACAGACAGAATTCTGAAAGATTATGTGGATTTTTTTATTTCCACTCTCACACCGTCTAAGACATTATGTCCAAGTTGTGACCTTTTCTGATGTCACATTATAGATGTTAATGTTAGCAACGGCATTTAGCACAAAGCATCCGAAAAAAAGAGACACGTGCATGAATCACCTTATCTATATGTAAATGTCCCTTCTTCAAGCTCAGCCTGCAGTTCTGCAGTGGTTTGATTGGGAGGACGGTAAAAAAAAAAAGTTAAAGGAAGATGGAAATAGGAAAAAAAATGACAGCTATATGTGGGTGATTAAGTTTCTTGGACCAGTTTGCATGTTCTCTCTGCGTCTGCGTGGGTTTCCTCGCATGTAAACATGTATGAATGTGAGACACATTCGGTCAGGTTGGTCCACTGTGGCGGCGCGCTCAGTCGCAGGAGCTGTGATTAGCCGTACCTCTGACCTCGTAACTTTGCTGTGCGATTTTGCTTTTATAAAGACCCTTTCCCCCGTTTTCCTGTGAAAATACACAGTGGGCTTAATTGATGTCGCGTGACGTGATGAATTTGTCACATGTATCTCTTCCCCTCTGTCCCTAATCCAACATCCAACATCAGGATTCTGGGTTATCTTTGCAGCACACAACACAAAGGTTATCCTTCCAGCCTCTACCGATGTATGCATTGTTACATTCCTCACAGCAGAGGCTGTAAGGGAAATCTTAATCACACCATGCTCGTGCTATTTATCACGGTGATTTGGGAATCGAATAATTATTGTGTGAGAGTGATTGTTTTAAGTAGAGTTTCAGGACGAAAATTGGCTAGAAGGTTCTTTCTAATTGTGGAGGCCACGGACAGAAGCTGGCTTGTAATGTATAATGTTGGGTAATAATAGGGGCTGCTCCAGCACGGTGACACAATGAGTAATGTGAATGTGACGATCCTTCCTCTGCCCCATTTCCTGTATTAGAAGAGGGCGCTGTCAGCCAATCAAGGCTTGAGAAAAGGATGAGCTAATACTACAGCACTACAGTTCATGCGTCTAGTTAGAAGCACGGAGGACTGACGGAGATGCTCAAGGGAGTTCGCCAAGGCAAAAGCATCCTGGTAGTGGGTCAAAGTATGACCAAGTGTCCATGAAACTGGATACAATGTCTTTTGTTTATACTCATTATTAGTGCTCATCATTTCAATTTCAATTTAAAGTACTGTATTTATCCCATAGGTAAATTCTTCTTAGCATTTAACCGATCCTCTACTACAATTAGGATCACTGAGCAGAGCCCGGGTAACAATGGTTACCGTGAGGCACCCCAGCCTTTGATCAGTTGGGATTTGGACCGATAACACTCCAATTGCAGGACAAGTTCCCTTTCCTCTTGGCTATGGCCTTGCCCAAAAGACTTGAATTCACAGCCTTGGAATCACTTTCGCCACCTGAGTTACCTGCTCAGGCAAAATCACCTGCAGTATGCTAGCAATGGCCAAAAGGAGAGACTTTTAAATATACATTTATCGTACCTTTTGTGTCACACATCTTTCATACTCATTCACATGATGCCAGCCCCGCTGTCAGGAGCAACTTTGGGTTAAGTGTCTTGTCCGGGGACACATCTCCCTGCAGGCTAGTGAAGCCAGGATCAAGTCTTCCAGGTGGAAGGTGCCCCGCTCTACCACTGAGCCACGGGTGGTAGAGGCTAGGTTGGAGGCAGAATATCTGTTCTCTAATATATCTTCACAGAGCACATCGTAATAGTTTTGTCCTCGATGCATGTGCTGTGCAGGTACTGACAGACGGCTTAACTTGCCTCTCTGCCATCAAGAAGTAAGGGGTGACACTATAAAGGAAATTAGACAAAATATTCATAAACATGTAGGTTACATCTCCACAAATGTGTTCATTTGCATGCATTTCACAAGTAGCGTCTCTTGTGTCAAAACTGTCACACACAATAATAATAATTCCTCATATGTACATCATGAAAAACTAAATGAAATAATGAATTACTTCCTATTACACATGTAATTCCTTCAGAAATAGCTAAATATGAAGTAGTGCATGTAAACAAAAGAACATACCGATGATACAACATCAAATGAGATGTATACAGAGAGGCTAATTATTAACAAAAATGCAGTCAGTAGATGGCAGTGTCGCATTCCTAATGTTCCTATTTATACAAGGTGCAATGAAATTAACCAAATACATTTTTACATTTGTTCCTAAATAAAACATTGAAACTTGTCTTTTCACAACCAAAACAAAAGACAAATGTGGGTGAAGACATGTTAAGTTGCCATTTCTGTGTGAATCACTTGTCAAGAGAACATTTAAATCTGCTCTTCAATACATTTTGACCCAGTTTTTGGTCACTTCCTCCATCAATGAGTGCCAGGCAAATAACAGAAGTATAAACCAATGTAAAACATTTCCTCTCTTCTTCTTATAACCCTCCTAGCTCCACCCTAATTGGACTGGACCATTGTGAAGGGAAAAGTAGGCAAACTAAAACAGACCTTAATCCAAATACATGTACAATATCCTTGAGTAAATGTTGAATTACACTAAGAAAATGAATACAAACTGTTAAAGAAAACCATGATTTCAATGTCTGTGTGTAGTAAATCACACACACACACACACACACACGCACCTCTTATCAGGTCAGCTACCCACCCACAGATGGCGTCACTGAGCCTAATGGCTCCAGGGAGTGTGGGCAGGTGAAAAGGTAGGAGGGAAACAGCAGGAGAATGTCATGTAATCCCAAAATGTGACATGAGTGCTGGCAGGAGAAGTTTAGGAGAAGCCACACATACTGCACATCTGGACAGGTTTTAAAAGCACCATAAGATACTCAGCTGCTTCCAGGGGGGGCCTCTCTCAGCTTGTGGCCCGAGGCAATAGCCCGCCTTTCCTACCTGCTTGTGAGTGCTGAACACAGCAGTCACTGATCAGTACAAGGCTGGTCTAGGTTTTTATATGAAACGTATGTTCAAATACCTTATGGCAACATTTACGTGGAACACTCGACAGCTGCCTCAATATAAAGCAGAGTGAAATGTCTTTTTAATAATAGATCCTGCTTTTACTTTGATATTATAGAAATGTATTTCTGCTTCAAAACTAAATTACAACTGACAAGCTGCAAAGATCTTGGCTGATAAGACAAGGCCTTGGCATCACATAGTGACAGGTAATGAATGGCAAGATGGGATTATGAGCCCGGGCCCGTGTGTGTTGCCCGTTTACTGGTGCTTAATGAAACCCATTTGACTTAATCACCACCAGGGAGGACTCTCGGTTAAATCTCTGATAAAGGCACTAGCATTTTTGTCAGTGACAAATGTGCCTCTGTTTCCCAATTCAAGCGAAACAGATAAGAGTAAAGCCATTTAGAGCTGCCATAATCCTCAACTCCACCAACCGTTGCTTTTAGGACATGTGTATGTGTTGTTTAAGTCGGATTAAAGACTCAGTGATCAACATTCAAATGTGAATCCCATCCACATTATTATATTCATAATGGAATAAATAAACAAATGTAGCCTCATACAGTAGGTTCGTATTAGTTAATTTCTTTGGTCCTTTGACCAGAAACTGTCAAACAATTTGTCAAAGTGAAGGCTACGATTGCTAGCATTTTCAGACAAGCATACTCGTTCGCAGACAGAGAAGTAGTCGGCAAAGGTCCGAGGGTCTCTCAACCTGGCGACACCCCGACTCCCCTGCCCGAAGGACCCTTCAGCTGATGAGACGCTGGAACGAGACGTGTTCTTCTTCTTTGATCGGAATGTGTCCTATTCCCCTTTGTCCAGACTTGTACCGCCACCCGATGGTGAAGTCGGATACCACACGACCCTGACGCGCAAAGTATACCAGGGTCTCCGGTCCAGTAGATTGCCCTGGGGCAGCAGCCGCGACAGGCAGCAATGGCTGCAGTGTAATTCTGCGCTATGTAGGTGTGGTTGTCAGCGCCGCTGTGTTGTGAGAACACCTCGTCTCCTTGTCTCCCCTGTGACTCACAGCTACTGTATGTTACTGCTCCGCTGTGATGCTCTTTCACTGACGCCCTTTCACTCTCGCTCTCCTCTCACAGCATTTGTGCACACGTACACATTTCCATGTCTCTAATACGCAAAACCTATGCCCTTGTGTGTGTGTGTGCCAATTATGAGACTTTACCAGAAGTACTATTCACATAAGCCTCACTTAATAAAATCTACAAATGTTTACCTACATGGCGCACAGGAATTGTTGATCCACTGCTTACATCCATCAAATGTGTTACTTTGTGACTTTGGTGCTCATTTAAAGTGACACTAACTAACCAAAGAGGGCAGTACACATGCATCTAGTCTGGAGATTTGAAAAAAATAAAAAAATAAAAAAATAAAAAAACAAGTTTAAGTACCAGGGGAAAAGTATAGTCTGACTGATTATCGCGATGCCTTTCAAAAAAAAAACAAAAAAAACATGAAGATTGGCGCACCAGCATTTTCTCTCTTCCTCCCTCCCCAGTTTCCATAACACAATCAGTGAGAATAAATGAATCATTACAGGGAGTAACTCAATGAGCTCCGTCTGCTTATTCTGTGTGCGTAATTGGATCATGAGGTGTGCCGCCGACACATTTATAGATTGTTGAAATTCAGCTCCCGCGGCTAAGTCGTGTGTAAACATACATGTTATGTCAGAGGACAAATCACCCATAGCATCAACAATTAATGCACAGGCAGTTTTTCAATTTATCAATATTAATATGAGACTTTTTTTATTTATTTTTTTCCAGCTGCTGAAATAAAATGTTTTTTTCAAGTTCCTACGTCACAGATTAATGCTTTGATCGCACACATTTAAAAAAAAAATCCTTTTCTTTTCTTTTCCTCCTTTTTTGCTGCCACATTTTCCATTGCTCTTATGGAAGAATTCTTTGAATACATCCTTTTCAGTATCAAAGCCGCACACTTGACTCCACGTTCACCTTATACTCACCTCACCTGCCAGTAGGGGGCATGACGTGTCATTTTGTCAATAGATTTGGGGGATTTGCAAATCCCTTCAGAAGAGCACCGTGGTCTGTGAGAGCTTATTGTAAAACCTCAATGAAGCGTATCCAGATAAACATACTGACGATGCTGTTTTAATGTTAAATTGTATACCCTTTAAAACAGGATGAATTGTATTCAGTCACACTGTCTGCCTCGGACGAATAGCAGTTTCTTAAAGTATTGCAGACACCTCTTTGTTAGTGAAGGGGGAAGGATTCATTTGATCATTTCATTTCCTTCCACAAAGACTCTAAATGTCATTAACTCAAAAGAAATATGCGTTGTGGAAGTCCTGTTCCAAATGAATTCTGTAATAACTGTGATAGCTGAGGCAGAAATATTCCAAGCATGAAATTGAAAGCCTCTACCACAGTGGCACTGTTAAATTTGAAATGGGGGTTTTGTTGGGAGGAGGAAAGCTTAGAGACGACGGCGTCGGAAGGACGAGCTGATAAGGAAAATGACATCCTGTATGTGCTGAGTCACGCGTGGCTGCTTATTCCCCGTGTTTGTACAGGCCCTAATTGTTCCTCGACGACAATCTCTGTCACCTTTCATGATCATTCAGCTCACCTATGTGCTTCAGTGGCTGTGCCTTTTGTTCTGCACTGGTTTACACACTACTCCCATGGCGTTGCTTGTGAACAGGCGTCGTGTTATTTTGGAGAGATGATGAAAATGCTCCAATACGCACAGAGCCATGGCAACAGAGTCACACTTGTGAAATTAAGCTGTAGCATAGCATGAGTTTTTTTTTTTTTGTTAGTGTGACGAGTGCCAAAAGCAAGGACTTTGCTGCTGACACCGCTCCTGTCTCTCTGACGTCTATCTTCTCTTATCTCCCTGTGTTTCCCCCTCATTACTCGAAACTCCCTCTTTGAAAAACTCAGACTGACTTGACTCACATGTGTGCACACTCTCCTCTTCTCTGCTTTCAGATTATGGTGCTGACGGATCCGGAGTTTGAGAGCAGTGTGCTCATCAGCTCTGATGAGGGAGCCAGTTACCAGAAGTACCGCCTCACCTTCTACATTGTCAGCCTTTTATTCCATCCCACTGAGGAGGACTGGGCCTTAGCCTACAGCCACGACCAGAAGGTGAGACTGAGCTTGATGTTCTGCTGTGTTATCTGCATGTGAATTACTCAGAGGCCCCTTCTATCGCTGTGTCATCACTGGAACCTGTACTTTTCATCACTGGAGCTGATTATGTGATGGTTGAGCTTTCATTCATCCTGAATATATGAATTTTGTTGAATAACTTATCTAATGTGGTGTTTTCTTGAACTTTTCTTTACCTGAAATGAACCACTGAATAAATCTGAACATATCTATAACCACCTAAAATACAAAGGGATAGAGTATTTGAATATGCCATTACTTTACTTTTGCAATAAATACTTTCGCATTTTGGAATGTTACGTATGACAAGTATACTTAAGAGTGAGATATTCATATCGATACTAATATCGGACACAAAATACTGATATCGTGCCATGTCCAATATACAGTATATATGTGAGTTGATCCTTCAATGTCATTTTTTTGTGATGGGTAAGTGATCGCCCAAGTATTTTCCTATTCAATTTTCTTTTGAAGAATTTACCCACTGATGACGTCACAGAAAAAAATTATTTTCACATTTTCAAGGAGTCCAAATCTCTTATGACGGGCAAAAATACTGTAAAAAGTTAAAAATCTAATTTCTGTCAAAACTATTTCATCCACATTGTTAATTCAACAAAGTTTGGCATGTGTGTGCAGGATCAGACTACATTCACATGGATGTGATCCAGATTGGTTGCAATTTAAATTTAACATGAAACAGCGTCTTAACAGATCAGGATGAATTTGGTCATGTATGTGCAGAGAAGTACTAGAGACCAAGACTTGAGTAAAAGTACAAGTGACTTCAGTAGAAGTTGAAGTGTTCTTTAAGCACCACACTTAAGTGGAAGTACTCAAGTATTGACCATTTTTTGTACTTAAGTATTGCAAGTAGTTTATTTTAAAAATGACTACTCAAGTACTTAAAGTAAAAGAGGAGTATTTTGTTTTGTATGTATTTTAAGTTTGAGAATAGGTTGAGATCGTTTCAGGCCCCAAGGCCTCTAATCATTCACTTTACCAGATAAAACTGCGAGTTGAGCGCCAGATGTCCTGAGGGAATCTTGGGAGTGAACCAGCTACTAGACGGTTCGATTAGTCTTTCAGACCTGGTGACAGAGCCATCTTCAGCTCTGGCAGTCATAATGTGGGTTTGAAATGATTCCTAACCATTTTATAATTGGAACGAGTAACGATGCCGCACATGAGAAATGTATCGGAGTAAAAATATCAAACTCATTGAAAATATGGAGTGAAGTACAAGAGGAAGTGGGAGAAAAAGAAATACTCCGTAAAGTACAGACTACACAAATAGCCCTAATTTCTTTGAACAGCATTTCAACAGCAGCTGAAGTGCTCTCATGTTATGCACAACTATAGACACGTGTTCACGCAACTCTTTGGTAAGCAGAAACATACAACAGCATGATATGATCCAGTTGACTGGGTTGCATTACAGCCCCTTCAAATATGAGCACAATTAAAAGTAAGATATGCCGAAAAGAATATCTCGTTAAAACAAAAATGTCAATCTTATTTCAATCAAAAATAATCACTGTGCTCAATCTCACGTGACAACGTATCAGTTATAACAGAATACTTGCCCTTGTCAATGTCAAAGGTGAATGATGTGAATTAGGGGTGTCGCCCTGTCTTGCTCTGCTACACTGTTAAAATCTCTGTTCAAAATACAGAAATAAAAAAGATAGGAAAAGTAGGAATACAATTAGCAATACAATAACATAAAACAAGAATATAAAAATATATGGCAACATTTTTTAAAATATTAAGAAAGAATAAAAATATATATAATATATATCTATTTATTTAGTTTTATTTGGCTCGCTGGTCTGTTTCTACCTAATGATGTCTGGGTTGGGCATATTTTCTGCATCACACAGTAATAAAGTCAATCAAATATATTTCCTCGCTTCATTTTCATTTGCAGTTTTTCAGCACATTCAAGTTGATATTTTTATTTCAGTAGCAGAGGTTGATAAAAAAACAAAAAACAAAAAAAAGATCAGTGACTCCCAGCTTTACCCCTCTCTCTCCTTGCGTCACCTTCACCAGACTTTGTCACAGTGTGTAGCTCAGCGCGCCATTCCCACACCACGCTCTGAGATTGTTCCCAGCAAAAGTCTGCCAGTAGGGTCAATGACGGTGACCTGAGAGCCCAGGTTTTCGCCCTTGTCGGTGGCAAAGCTTTGAAAAGGCTGTCACTGCAAGAAGCAGTGAATTACACCATCCACCATGACATTCTTCACCGATGGTGAAAGATTAAATGAATAAATCAAGAAGTATATACACCTAGAAGCTCATGCTGAAGTAAATTCACCTGTCACTATCTCATTTGTGTGACTACTTCCTGGTAACTGTGGAATGACTACTAAAACAAAAACAAAAAAAAAAACATATTTAGTTTGATAAGATAATGCTTTTTTTTGGCATAAGATTTACACAGGATGAAGTGAAAAGTGGATGTCATTGGCTCTTATTTTGAAAACCAGAATGAAAGGAAGTGGTGCTAAATGGTTGATTTAAAGGAGCCTCTTTTGTTATTAGCTGAAAAGTAAAGGTGCACGTAACCACTCACTGACACTACCAAAACAAAATAGAACATATATATATATATATATATATATACACATACATATATATATATATGTATATATATATGTATATGTATATATATATATATATATATATATATATATATATATATATATACATATACATATATATATATATACACATATATATATATATATCTATATGGTGCTGCCATTTCAGACTGCAAGACTAAGTTAAGATGGAGGAAGGTTGGCCATGTTCACCAAGTTCCAAGCTCTGTGAAGTGTGGGTCACGGTGGAGTTGAAAGTGTGGCGCTGCCTGTCTTCAGCCAAGGTTATGAGCAAAGTGTACAAACAAAAATAAATAAAGAAAAAAAAATAAAACCTTGATGAATTGCAGAGAATATAAACAACTCATCAGTCACTGCTGTTGCATTATTCCGAAAACACTCTCCCCTAATGTTAATTAAAATCAGCCCTCAGCAGCATATTTTATCTAAAAAAAAAAGAAGAAAGAAATATGACGTGTGCCTGCCTCACACATGAAATAGACTCACAAGATCAATGGCAGTAACAGCTATTGATCTCCCTGTTTAAATACATCTCATGAAGTCATGAAGGCAGGTTATACATCAAGCAGCAGAGTAGAGCGAGATGAAGAAGGTAGGGATGCACGTTATTTATCGTACCGATAAAATACCGGCCAATTTGGGGGAAAATGACGTCATTCTTTAATTGATCCGATAGGTACATTTTATTCGATAAAAAGATCCGATAAATGAATGACATGAAGGGAATTGTTTTGACGCGCTGGTTACGTCATCTATCGCATCTTACTAGCAGGACCCAAGCCTGACCCATCACTGCCTGATTAATAATGAACACTTCACCAGTGTGGTCGTTTTTTCTCCGTGTCAGAAGATAATAACAGCATTGCTGTTTGCAAAAGCAGTACTGAAAGAATACGAAGCAGCCGCGGTAACAGTTAGCGGTGCTATGGCTAAAACAACAACACAGAGTGTCGATGTCCCCATTCAGCAGGCGTTTGACAACTGTCAACACGTTTCAAGAGACAGTGAAAAGACTAAACCCAACGACATAGCACTCGACGAACAGGCTTTTTGTGACGTTGAGAACCCGGATTTTCGCAAGTTAATAGCACATTTTGAGCTACGTTACACCCCCAAGCCGTCACACTTTGTTTTGTTTATTTGATTAGATTTTTTGTAATTGAGGTTGACTTGTCAATGCATATCATTTTATATTTGAAAAATATTTGACTTAACCACAAATACCTTACTGTTATTGTTATTTAAAGCCAATGACCACATGAAACATGAAAAAAAATGAACAATTGAAGCGCCATAACCTGTTTGCTGTTATAGATAGACCATTAAGTATGAATTTAGCGGTTATCGGTATCGGTATCGGCTATGAGAAGCAGGAAATGATCGCTTATCGGTTGAAAATGTTCATATCTTGCATCACTAGAAGAAGGTTGAGGCGGCTCAGACTTGGATTTTATCAGCTCACTGTTGACAAGGTAGTACAGTGGTGGCTCTATGGTGGCCCCACCCATGTTTGCCCATTTCAGCCCCAGGCCCACTTAAGTACCCTTTCCAGGCTACCTGGGTACTAAGTCGTGGCATGCAGTGTCGTTGTAATAAGGTATCATTGGCACTTAAGGATCCATTCACATACTGCAGTTACCTCCTCATGCAGTGCTTCAGACTAGCCAGTGTTCTTTGTCTAGTCCATTAAAAACTTGGATGTTATTGGAATGTTTAACTTTAGCCAGGATTTTCCTTGCAGCCGTCATCAAGCCGCAAAGAGAAGACTTTTAATATTCATTCTCACTTTGCACTTCTCAACTGACTAATAGTTTTCAGACTGGGTCGGTGTGATTAGAATCAGCTGCAAGTTGGAGCTTAGCTGTGGTTAAGTGCAGCCTCAAGGACTTAACTTTGAGGCAGGAGTGCAACTCTTAAGTGAGACATTACAATCCGTGTCAGGACGACAGTCAATGAGGACGTTTTTGGATGTGGAACTCTTAGTGACCTTTCCATGCTGCTATCTCTTGACTGTGAGGCGTTTGTGGAGACACTTACTCATTGATATAGTCCCAAGTTAGCTTCAGAGAGTAAGGCCAGTGTTGCTGCTGCCAATTGAGTGAGTTATGCAAACAGCCTGGTGCAGACAAGCAGCAGAGGCGGGAAGAAGTTGTCTTATTATATTCCCTGTAAACTGCTGAGCTCCCAGTAGACTAGTTGTTGAAAATGCTTCTTTTCTTTTTTTTTAGACATACTTCCAGACAAGAATATCCTGTTTTGTCTCATTTCCACACGTATTCATGAGAGACCTTTGCGCCTTTTAACTGGTGTAACTGTTGTTGTATTTCTGATCGTATGTTGGCAGATATTAAGCAGCGTTGGAGCAATGCTGCCGAGAAATAAATAAGAGAAAGAAAAAGGAAATAAACATTCATTTTTATTTGCAGGCGGAACTGTGGGGATTTGCCAACAGTGGGTTTCAATCAAGGCAAGAAATATCCATACCAGTGCCAATGCCTCAAAACATGAGAGGAAAGGCTACGGACTCTGTAGTAATTAACTCATATGATAATTGCATTAGGAATGATACAGCACACTACACTGTCATCAATCAAAATATAGCATAGTATCATCCTCAGAAATGAGATTATTCCTCATCAGGACCAGATTTTGGTCTCCTTGATGACTATAGTGTTTGACCTACGTCCAAAGAAGATATCAACAATCAAATGCTGCCTCTGTCAGTAAGTTCAAATGTGAAGTGGTCGTTTGTTCACATTTACCTCAGTGACACACACTCACCAAACAAGGCAGCAATGCACCAGCAGCTCTTGTCTCCCTGCTAAAGCTAAAATCATTGATTTTCTCTCTGGACTTAGTGGAGAGTGAATGGTTTACAAAGTGATGCAAACTTAGGTTTACTATTGGAAAAGGCTGTATAGTAGTGGGACTGACGCAGACACAGTAGGTGAGTCTTTTGTTAAGTGGGGAACATTTTTTTTCCCATCTGTCCTTGCTGGCAGCCATGTCTTCAGTGAGAGTCGGCCTCCATGTCTTGAGCTGATCCCAAGAGTTCCCCTTTGATATATGTTTTGTCAAAATAATGTTTTCTCAGGCTTTTGCACAATCTTAGCTATTGACAGTACTGTGCTTAAATGGAAAAGCTATGTCAACATAACTGTAATCATTTTCTAATATGAAGATTTAGTGTAAGCCTTTCCACAAAACAGTCTATGGCTGACATAGTTAATTCTGTGTTAAGGTATTGCTATGTGTCAATCAAATGCTTGTTGTCACCTCCCAGCATTTCACCTACAAACGATGGCCTTTCACACTCACTCATTTTTCATTCTTAGAAAGTTTTTTGCAAACACAGCATCGTTTCAAAAAATGAAACCACACCTCTTTGCCCGAACCCGACGGGCCATGGCTGCAGGTGCACCAGATGTGGAGAGTCGAGACCCAGAGCTCTCCTCCTTCTAAGGTCTATTTAGAGTGCTGAGATGATATGATGTTAACGGAGGATCTCATTTTATTTCTTTGTTCCAACTTCCAAGTGGCCTATGTAAATGTATAAGTTACACATTCTTG
Organism: Solea senegalensis; assembly: GCF_019176455.1. Taxonomy (NCBI): domain Eukaryota; kingdom Metazoa; phylum Chordata; class Actinopteri; order Pleuronectiformes; family Soleidae; genus Solea; species Solea senegalensis. The sequence continues at coordinate 16,872,503 of NC_058026.1, forward strand.
ACAAAAGGTAAAAGAGCTGTGTGTGTGCACACATATCAATAATGTCGGGCTATAAATGGGTTCAGGCTTTTAAAAAGCTGTCAAAATGTTTTTAGGCCTAACTTTACTTCAGCTCTGGTACATATGCCAGGCCTATATGTGGCACTGTTACACTGCCACAGAAATAGAAATTAACCTTGGCATGCGATTAATTCAACCTTTTGTGATCCTAACTGCATTGTTTCCTTCAAGATAAACCCACACTTGGTGACGAGCGGAGGACTTTGAAAACGAGTACAATATTTGTGAAAATGGACAAAATGTGGTACCCAGGTCTTACCAAATATCTGCAGAAAAAGGGCATTCATGGTTGCCATTAGGGGAAGAAGAAGTGGAGAAGGTACAAACTTCAAACCCAAGAAGAGGAAGACAATAATGAGAAAAATGGAAAGAGGTGGGGCTATGACATCATTGTTCTCCCCCGAAGTTGAGGTTTGGCGGTATACACAAAAATGCATTAGCAATTTAAGCCTCCTAAAACACTGGTTTTATCTGAATAAAAAGCTGATACGATACAAAACTTTCGCCTATTCTCCTAAATGTGTTCCCTGTTTGAATTTCAAACTTGCATTTCCTTTGAACCCCAAGCAACAAATAACCATGGCACTTTAGAAACAGTATATTCACTCCATGAGTGCTGAGTTTAACCAGCGACGTGGGCTTTAATGTTTAGTCTCTAACGTCATTAAGAGTAATCCACAAGGAAATGTAGTGTGTATTCATTCCGCACCGCAATTGCATTACCCAAAGATAGAGCACTGCGAAGCCCATGGTCCAGGCAAACATTTCATTTGTGTGTTTGCACTGAAGGAGCAGCAGTCCACGAGGCTGCTGTCTCAGTGGCTACGACAGCTATATTGCTGTGTCTGAACTGGGACACATGGGGCCGACGCAAAGCTCAGAGCTCACTACAGACCCAAGGATTAATGTCATTAGTGAGTTGATGGATGACTTCACGTGGGGATATTAAATAAAAAAAAAGGTAAACGGTCTTTGACTGTTCAGTCCACATGGCAGATGAACTGCATTAAGTATTGACAGAAAGTTTTTTTTAGAAGAAGGATGGATATGCAATGGGGAGCTTTGAACAGTGTTGAAGGATTGTGTTGAAGAACCATCGAGAGATTTGGGCTGAGTTGTTGTGGATAACTTTAATGGATCTTTGGGCTGTGATTAAGAACTTCAAACTGTGTGCAGTGTACAATCTGCCGGAAATTATTAGAGTGCCTGCTTAGCAATGCGAACCAACTTTACATCTATTGTTATTGCCGCAGGTTTATTTCTTCTTCTTCTTATTCCTCTTCTGCCAAAATTTCGCTGTGAATTCCACACATCCTACGTATATAAAAATGTGCAGTACGACCGGGATTGTTGTCCTTTTTAAGGGTTTCGAGTTACCATGGTGACAAAAATAGCAAAAAAGTGCAAAGCAATTTCTCATAGGAATGAATGGAGAAGGCTCTAAAACATTATCACAACCCAGGTCACTTTGAAGCCTCACAGTGTCATTTTTTAACATAAAGACATGGTTGAACTTTAAACCAGCCAAAGACTTGAGACTTTATTCGGTTAAATTGACGTCTTGATACCTATTACGGTTTTTAAACAATCACAGTTTATGTGTTGTGCTTTTTTTTTTACCTTTTCTGATTCTATAATGCACAATGCGCCTGTGTGGTCACATCTTCGATGATGTCGCCCACAATCAGCTGAGGACCAAGAAAATAATCTGACAAATCTCTAAACAAACTATTTTCAAACTGCACAAACAAAATGTTGATGGTTGTTGTCTAACCCTGTGTGTTGTTTCCATGCTCATATTTTTCTTAAAATCAAGTAGAAGCTCAGAGAGGGATGGTCAAACCTCCCATTGACTCAAAACATCGAAGATGAGGTTGATTTTGAAACTGACATTTCTCGGTCAATTCACAGCCGTTTATCACAAATTTCAACGTGGTAGCTCCAGAAAGCCTCCTGACGTAGAATTACATTTTTATCATCAACCCTTCTTGAAACCCAACAACTTTAAAACACGCTGCTTCCTCTGAGTTTTATTGACAGCAAGAAACAGGTGTTTGGGGGAGTCCTTCTAGTAATTATTGTTATTTTTAGTGGAAGAAGAACAAACATTGACAGGTTGTAAGGTCGTAATCAAGGTTTAAGAAATCCATGTTTACTGAAAAAAACAAAACAAATAAAGAGCTTGATTCAAATAATAATTCTAAGCCTCAGACAGAGTGAGTGGCTGTGAGTAAGGTAATGATAAGTGAGTGTCATCGGTGCAAGAGACCAACATTTCATTTCGACTCCTGGGAAAGGCAAAAAAGAGATGAGAAGAACTGTGAAAAAGAATTTCAAGCTGTGAAGGGCAGCGTTACACCTCTAAGTGTACAGCCTGTTGGAAAATGTTAGATGAGGAACACCTCATTCCCACTGAGCTCTGTGTCCATATGTGAATCAACCTGAAGCACAATCTCCTCTGGCAACGTTTGTAATCTCTGGAGGTTTCCAAAACCTCCCTGCTGCATGGAATTAGCCACATACATGTTTAAAAATGGTTACATTTTGCAGTGGATTTCAGGCAGACTTTATGTACTTTGTGTCACAGGAAGTGTAAAACAAACCAGTGAAGAGGCTGTTTAATTTAATTATGTTGTTCGGCACTGTTGGTAGTTAAACCTTTTAATTGGATGAATAAACAAACTTGTTCAGTCTGGTTTATTTGCAGGAAGTAAGTAAACTACCCATAAGTCTGTTTGTATAAGTGTATAATCGCTAAAAAGCTAATAATCATTTGTTTGTACAGCCTTAGAATAAGTCTTAGATCTTGTATAGCACCCCGTGGCCAAGTTGAAAGAGAACTTGGCTTGTAACCGGAAGGTCGCTGGTTCAAGTCCCCACCAGGTCAAAAGGGCTGGGCAAGGTACCCAACCCCCATTGCTCTTAGGCAAGGGTCTTGCTTTACGGAGGCTGCCATCTTGTGGCAACATTTTTTTCTAAAACGCGCTCAGTGGACGAGTGTTTCATTCAAACAAGGAAGAGCTCCGCCCACATAAATCCAGTGTGTGTACTAATACAGTTGTGAAAGAGTGTTTGTATCCTTTCTGGTCTGCAAATACCACCATATCATATATTCAAAACAAAAGGGAGGGGTGAGTGGTTGCATTCATGATTAGCCTGGCTAACGCCACACTAGCTCTCAATCTCATTGGATTTTGAGAGTCGGGAAAGGGTGTTTTTACCTTCCACTTCCAAGAGGCGTGTCCATTGGATGTAGATAGACCTGATGACAACAATGATCTGGATATCTAGAGCAACTGAAAACATGTTAACAAACGTGTAGGTTCCCAGGAGTGACGTGAATATCTTGTAATGACATTGAACGACTTCTGCCATGGGGAACGCCGCAGAGCAAGTCCCTTAAAATGGGATCAACAGACAAATCGTCAGACAGCTGCTCTTTGGTTGCGCCATGTAAACAAAAGCCGGTAGACATAGCTTCTCTGTTGCCATCATCGTTAAGCCCACCTCTAACATACCGGGGGGTGGAAACACGTTTGTGATTGTTTCACTTTTTGCAGAGATTCTAAAATTGTGAAAAAACTATGTGAAATGACGCTGAAGCAACTTTGGATTCTTACCAGTCTGATCTGGACAAGGAGCCAGCGATGGCACCAGGTTGAGATGGGCCTGATCATGAGACAATGTGTTGTGGTTTTTGTTGCTGTGGTGTGATGAAACAGTGAAAGCAACTCTGAGATCAAAGAGAATTGATGGATACAGTGAAGCAGTGGTGTGTGCATGGCAAGGAGAGACTGGCACAACAGATGGATTAACTTGTTCAGATGGAATAGCAGATATATATTGTCACTCTGTAGTCAAAATAGCAGATGGAGGTCTGCTGCCAAGCTGTCAGTGGAGTGTGTCGGAGCTGGAGAAACTTTTCTCTTCCTTGGTGGCCCACACTCAATATTATTCCTCAGTCCTTTAATGTAACACATTGATTTCATTGATTGATCAACAGAATTTGCTCTGTGTTTTCCTTTGCTACATGTTTTATTTTTAAAATTAAAACAAAAAAAAAAAAATATCATTGATTACCAAGTAGGCAAAGTGCCAACTATTAAAGGATCTTAAAGGGGACATATTATGCAAAATCAACTTTTTAACCATTTCAATACTCTAATTTGGGACTCTGGAGGCCCTACCAGTTGCCAAAGTGTGGAAAAAGAATACTAGTGGAGGGAGGGGGAGACGAATAGAGCTGTAAAGCGCTGTAAAGAGGACAAATCAGAAACACCCTGGAAGAAGTGGGTGTGTGTTTGCCTGTGTCTCATTTGCATATAAAGGGACCATGCACGAAAACCGAGCGTTCTGAAAGGGGCGTGTTTAGCAGGGTTATTGAACTGCTATGATTCTTCATTCTTATGGTATTTTGACTAAAGCATGTCACTGACATGTTCATTAGGACACCAGGGAACTATTTTAATGGGGGAAATAGGGTATAATATGTCCCCTTTAATGTTCCTAAGGGGCCAGAAATGACTATATGCACCGAGTGTCACTTAGAATGTCAGCTAACATATTAGCCAGCACCTTAACTTCTGGCCAGTTGTCTGGAATTTTTAAGGTAACATAAGTGATTAAAATGTCTGACATAGACTCAGAAACATTTACATTGTCTTTTAGTATTTGTTTTAGTTGTTAGCCTTGACCAATCCAACATAGCCTACAATGAATCCATCTTTAGAGCACAGCGGCAGAGCTCTGTGCGCGACCTCCACTAAATTCTAATTCATCACTAAATAACACTTCTGCATCTTTGGCTGACAGTTTACCGGAAATTGTTGGGCTGGATTATTGTGTAACCAGGAAGACAATGTGAATATAGTGAATTGATTTAGGTCATTTCAAAGATTGAATAGTGCTTGGCATCATTGCCTTTCTGTCGTGTGTGTGCATGGGTTCTCTTCAAAGTCCTCCCACTGGTGACCATTCAGGGTGAACCCTGCCTCTCGCCCGATGTCATCTGGGATTGGCTCAATAAGATAATGACTTTGACAGCTGGCCTTGCTTCCATAGCAGGGGTCTCAGCCTCAAAGAACCTATGAGCTTCAAGACTGGTCAGGAGGGGGGCAGGCAATTGGAAAAAAAGGCTAACTGCATAGGGAAGCAAATCATAACTATTCATTAGGCGGTGGGCGATACAAAATGATTTGGCTGTATCCCATCATGATAAATCAATACCCACATTTGTGAAGAAATTATGAATAATTCCATAATAAAAGTGTTTGTTTTGGTACAGAACAACATATAGTTCACAAAGAAACATTAAAACATTAATGATACAACATAAATCTTTACATATGAAAAGCAGAGATTTAAGTGGTGGGCCACCATTGAACTGTTCTCTCAGTTCAATGGTGTTAACCCTATGTTTTATCACATATTACTTCTATAGTTTGGAGGGAAAAAAAAAACATCTCAAGGTCAATATACACATTCTAACTGTATTGCATTGTCTATACGTTATATATAGTAGATGCAGTTTGGACTGAAGGCATTGAAAGGTCTCCCAGCCAGTTAGTTCAAAAGTCAGTAATATGAGGAAAAGGAAATGGGGTTTGTAAAATTGTTCTTCTCCAGATAGTTCTGGTCAAGGTCAAGGTGGTCATTTTTTAAGCTCCGCACTTGCTCAGCATGTGTTAGACGGAGGTGGAACCACCCGCACGTCCCCTGGCATGCATGTCTTTTATAAAAGAGAAATATTCTGTTTGGAGAATGTCAGTGCATCCAAAGAGGAGTTAGGAGTTGAACTCTTCAGAGGAGGATTCATCATTGCACCATCACAATAAGCATAATGTGATTTAGTGAAGGAAAAAGAAAAAAAAAACACATTAAAGGAATAAATGGGTAGAGTCGGCATCCGGTGTTGATGAGCTGGTGCTCATTGTTTTGTAATTACTAAAAAGAAACAGATGAGAAATATTGCTTTGGGAGTGAATAGTTCACTGCATCAGGATGGACTTCGTTTTATTTTGAAGACTCGGGGAAGCTTTCATTTCGCTTGTAAACACTTCCAGCTGTGTGCATTTGTTTATTTGAGTCTTAATGTCACGTCGTCAACACAACACACATTCTGATTGCTGTGTGCAATTTTGAAAGACCAGCCTGAGTCTAACAGAAGTAAGTTCAGGTTCAAAAATAGTGTATCATTGCTTTATATAGTATGACCACATGCCATCCTTTTTGTCATGAGATAATCACAATGACCGTCCTGGAAGAAGGATGCCCTGCTCTGTGGCTGTTCCTGAGAAGTGCTTTTGGCTCCTTACCTGAAATAAAGTTATTAACTAAGTTGATTAACTTGGGTTCAGGAGCACTCACACCTACAGTTAATTTAGAGTGTCCAATTTGATTTTGGACTAGGGGAGGAAACTGCTCTCGCTCTGACCACAATTTCTCCACCCCTCAACCCTTACTCCTTCACTCTTCATACCTCAACCTCATCCCATCATCCGCCCAGCCCTCATCCTTTCACTACATCTTCCCCTCCCATTTTTATTAAATACAAGCGTCTTTAGAACTTCTCCCCGGATGCACACATCTGCTCTCATTCTCTCTTATCCGTCTCTAGCCCTTTATTTTCTCTTTCCCACTCTTCTCCCCCACCTCTCCTCTGTCCCCCATGTCCTCTGTTCATTGGATGAACAAGGTTCCTCTGATGTTTTCCACAGTGACCTTTACACGTCAGTTATATGATCAGAGCTGCCGCTGAGCTGTATTAGCCTATCAATGCACTTTTAGCTGTTCATGAATGAGAAAACACGTTTGTCAAAGGTTGGGGATAAAGAAAAGAGGCTGAAGGTGAGGACTGCGCTTAGCAGGTGTGTGTGTGTAGAGAGAGAGAGAGAGAGAGAAGTAGACAGAGGAACAGAGGGGAGGAAATGATCAAATAAATGAGGGCAAATGAAGATTGATGGATCATGCTTGAATTCTTAATTAAATAACTAATTTCTATCTGTTATTTTGGCTTCCCTGACACCCTCAGTTGGCATGGCAACAGATGAGTAGATATCAGGTGTGTTTGTTGTCCTGTGTATCAGTTTGCAAACAGGCCTGTGGTTTATTGTCTCACCTTCACACACGCTGGTGCAGCAGCCGAGCCGAGCTCCAGTATGACACACTAGGTTAAAATCATCAGAATCAAAATGATTCTCTGTTATCCCATCATCATCATCATCATCATCATCATCATCATCAGGTGAAAGAAAACACTGGCATTTTTGAATGTTTCTCCTCTGTGGAGGATGATATGACCATGGGAGACATTGTTGGTTTAAATAAAATAATAGATACAGAGATAAATCGCTCACTAACAGCCTGTAAGTAACAAACGCAATAAAATGTGACTAATCTGGGAGCAAATTTAGATGCTAAACTTAATTTTATTAAAACAATTCTAACTTTTCTTTGACATGTTTTTATGACAAGCTGTTGAAAGTTGTTATACATTATAGATATCTGCAACTTCACTGGGATTTGAGTGTCATGAAGTTGTGGATATTTTCATTACAGAAATGGAGTCGCATTGAAAGTGCGAGTAGAGTAAATGGATATTGTGAATATCTCTATCAGAGGCGCAAGGACTTACATTGTGGGAGAGATTCATACATTTTTAAAAGGTCATGAAAAACTATGAATGGTTCTTACTCATGGCCTCCCTCTACTGTTTTCACATCAGGTTTCAAGTCATGTTACTGTGAAATTGTTTGAGAACATTTAAGGAAAATTCAACTCAGTCTGCACTAATGATATCTGCAAACTCCAAGCATAAAATATGTTGTATGGCTTTTTCTGTTTCTGTGTTAAACTGCAGTAAATTCATAATTTCCACAACCAGAATCGCTTCACCTGTCTCTTTTAGAATCATTTTTTTTGTAAGTTATTTTACTGAAACAAAGAGTGAATAATGAACCTTTTTAATGTAGCGCTTTATTGCTCTGTTTTGTTTTAACTGTATAAAGCAACTTGGGGAGCATCTTTGCATTGATGTAAATATACCACACAGAGCCAGAGAGGGTTGAGGCAATTTATTTATTAAAATTTATTAAATACAAAAAATTTATTATTTGTATTTATGATAATACTTACTGTACAGTATATGTTGCCTGAGAGACAGAACACAAGTCTGTTTGCACAGAAAACACAGGTTACATGAAAGATTGTGACATGACCATCTGCAGTAACAGGAGGTTTGTGGTAAATTGACCTGCCCAGAGGAGGATATCGTGAGGTATGCCTGCTTATAGGCACCACTACACTTCTGATTATTGTTGCGGAATGTAGCAAATAAGCACTTCTAACTTCTAACAAAAGCAATACATCATAATAACAATAATAATGACAATAACAATATATAATGCAAATAAATATGTACGAGGAAGGAAAACAAAAGGGAAAAATACATTATTCCTCTTGAAAAATAGATTTTAGAGTGTTAATATCGTCAGGGCCGCATTTCTGCCACTCTAGGCGAAAATCAATGATGCCGCCCCTTTGCAGTGAGCCATAACAACAACAATACTCAAATGGCAATTTTGCATATGTTTAAAGAACACCACAAAAAAAAATAAACAAACACATAAACACCAATTTCATATATGTAGAGTAAACACAAACGGCAATATGCCAATATTCGGGCATATAAAATAATAATAATGTGGCTGCATGTAGCGTCACTGTCCTTCCTGCAGTGAAATACCTACATTAATTAAGTTCAGTCAAACTTAAGTAAGAAAGTTGTTTTCATATTACTTGGTCAATTCAGTGGCAGAAATTGGAAGTTGTATGTGGTCTCCATCCCTTTTTTTTACTGATAGATTTAAGTGAGTTTCAGTGGTTAACTTGCATCTACATGTCTAAAGTCACTCGCTGCCAATGCTGTTTCCATTGATGTGCATTTTTGGACCGCGTCCATTTATCGTGATGATGAATCTCTCTTGTGGCGCTTGCTCCTTCAATGCACGCACAATGTCCGCTGAAAAAATAAGCCAGCTTTTTAACTTCCGGTTAAGCCAGTTAAGCGAAGCCCTGAGGGATTCAACATGGACTTAAATGAACAAGGCATTTAAATGTCATTATTGTGAGGGAAGCACTGCAGCACAGATTCCACTAATTTATAAGTCACCAATATGGATGTGCCGGCCCTGAAAATAGTCTTGGAATTCAATCTATAAAACTAAGGAACATTTTTGAGAATTTATGTATCAGCTGATGCCAATTTTAAATAAAGTAGCAGAACCTGTTGCAGCATTTAAGGAGGAGTTTTGCTAACCATGGTTTGGGTGCTCTGTCTAGACATATTTTTAAGTCTGAAAAAATGCTGAACGGACGACTGGAGAGAAACTGCTTTCAGTCTTTAGTCTAAAATTCTTTACTCCAAAATTGTATTTGACATTCTCAGTCACGATTTGCAAACACATATATACTGTATGTAAACTGCATTTGCCGTACATGCACTTTAACTGACTCTGGAGAGAATATCTTCCCAGCGGTGCTTTAGCACTGCAGTTGTCAACAGAAATATAAAATGTCTTCCATCTCGGCTTTGATTTCGCACTACAGTGAAAAGTATCGCAGGGAAAAAAACATATTATCAAGGGACTAAGAGTCCTAAGAGTATGCAATCCCTCCACACCATGTAACATAAAAGCAAGTGTTTCTGTTGACTTAAGTTGATTATGTGATATGAATTATTCATCATGATCCAAATGCTTAATGACCCCCATTCATTCAGTTTTAGTGGTGGTAAAAAAAAAATAAAAAATGCTGATGTTTGCAAAGCCTTTGCCGGAGAACCAACTCATTGACTTGTTTTTTTTGTTTGTTTGTTTATTTCTACTTGCAGGCATTGTGCAAAAAGGAAACAAAGTGTTCAGTGTTGCTGTAACTATTGTTATGGCGCTACCACAATCAAACAAAAGCCACAAATGGGTGTGTAATATACATTTTTCTTTTGTGAGCCAGGTTCCCTCACAAAGTGAACTGTTTGGCTATTATCACCCCCAAACCTGCATTTTAAGACATTAGTAATTTACTAATTAGAGTGGGAAATTATAGTCTTCAATTGTAAAAATGCTATTGCAGAGAGAGAGAAAGAAAGAGAGAGAATCAAAGATTTATGGTTTAAAAGTGCTGTGTTACCAGAAAAAAATGCTCTCTGCAATTTCCACCTCCTCCCAAGACCTTATAGTCTCAACCCCATTTCCCTTTTTCCTTTCACCATCCCCCTTATGACTATAACAGGCCTTGCAGCCCATAAATCTGAACAGTAGAGAAACTAAGTGTCTCATCATTATGCAGCCTTCACCTAGTTCCTCAAAGAGCCTCCACGTGAGGCCCCCAGGAACAGCGGCAGAACTTGTTCAAATCCAATCTCATTTCAGTGAGCTCTTCATCATATTCCCTTACCCTCCTAATGACACCCCTGTACCACACTGTTGTCTTAGGTGTAATGGGGGATGAGCTGAATTACTCTTCCACTTGACTAATGGTGATGACACAGTTAAGTTGACAGAGTCATTTTCAGTTGAGGTAATGTTGTTCCCTGAAGACGTTAGCAAGTCTTTTAGGAGGATTTTTGTTGGAGAGTGTGTCACGTTGGCAACATTTAGGATTCAAGCCTCCATCTGTTCATGTATGTACATAGATTAATCCACCAAATGAAACATGACAACGTTGTTCTACATAGGTCACGAGTCATCGTTCTTCTTCTGTGCAAAGGCAGCCAAAACTAGGTTTTGTGTGTTCTATGTAACACACCTAAATTGTGCAGTATTGATTTTGCATGCGCACCATGGCGGCTATCAGAGATTAGAAGTGTCTCTCAGAGCCAACGACATACAAGCTGTGACTCAATCCAAGGGGCCCACGAGTCATGTGAGCGCCGGGACAGCCATGGTGTGTCATTGTTGGGTTCACTATATCTGACTAAAGATATCAGCAAACTGAGGAGCGTTTGAGCTAAATGTATGAATGTGATTTGATTGGCTGGTGCCAGTTGGTATATTTGCATACTGTGTTTTGTTTGGTTGACACTCATACTATTCCATATCAGCAGAGCCAATGCCATTCTGAATTTTGCCTTTCCTGTATGTTCCTCTCAAGTGTCCACCCACCCATGACATCACTCATTGGTTTGTAAACTCCTTATTTTCATCCTTTGAATTTAGTAATCGCCATTTTGGTTCTGTGAAACCAGAAGTAACCATTATAAAACAGGGGAAACGAATCACCATTCACTGAAATCCTTCGGCCAACCCAGGACCCTTAGGTCAGTTTTCATTTAAGCCAGTCAGGATTTCAGCCACTCCTCTTGAAAAGCTAAACGATAAACGTGTTTAAACAGTTAAACACATTTTCTTACCATTCTCCTCCGACGTTAGAAAGCAAGACCAGGTCCGGGACTGCCACAGTCTCTGTCTAGGACTTGCGTACTCTCTGGATCATTAGTGATGTTTCTTTCTGTATTTCTGTATCTGAGTTGCGATGCAAACTTCCAGGGTTCAACCTGTCAGTCATCTGCTCTGCGTCAACCAATGAAATGCCTGGAATGTTGCCAGCTGTGCTATTGAGTGATTGGTGGTAGGAAGAGAAGGGGAGGGGACAGAGCCACAGCTACTGGGCCCCTGCGGAAGATTTAAATTGTGGCTCAGTGCTGTCAACGGCGTTGCACTTGCATAGGCGTGTTGTTATTGGAGTGTGTTTTGCCTTCACTGCCAACTAAAGCACCGAGGGGCTGTGTCTAGACTAGAGGAGGAGATCAGGAAACAAAGTAAGTGATAGTCATGCATGTCAAGGTGTTAGAGGTGAAGTGAGAGAGGGCGCTCTCAGAACACACTCAAGACCTTAAAGATATACAATTATGTCTTTACTCTGATATTATACTCTAATAAACCAAGAATAAGAACAGTCTGGACTATGAGGGCCTTGTGTGCAGGGGGAGGGAAGGTGAGAAGGAAGTCAAAGTAGAGTTCAAGGAGACCCAGAAGACACTTCAGAAATGTCACGGTGAAGGGAAATACCACTTCATTTTGAATAGAGAAGTTCATGATGGCCCTTGAACAGAGAAGTATATCTCTCTACAAATCATGTTGTTGTAGCTGAGGTTCCCAGTACTTTCATCTGACTTGCGACCACTCGATGGACTTGGAAAACGCATGGAAGATGAGATTATGAAGTTTTGGAGGTGGTTTGAGGGCTCATGGGGCCACATTCCTGTAACACAGTCCATCCTCAGGACACATTAGAGTGGTAGACTGACTTAGTGGCTTCTGGGTGAAAGCTTTGACTTTAAATGACTTAATCTGACATCATAGTGAACGTTACTATGTGGATTGGTCACGTTCTACTTCCCTATAATGTGCACAAGAGCTCATGCACATGCTGGTGCACTGTCCTGACTAATATGAAATGAACAGTGATCAGTAACACCTGTGCTTTTCGAACTGAAAGATGCCAAAATATGTGGAAAGAAACACCCATTAAATCTGAATAATGGCCCACCATTTAAATGGGAAATTAAGCAGTGAATAATATAAATGTGACCGCTTTCTTTCTTTTTTTTTACATTCATTTGTATATCTTAGGCAAGAATTATCACTAGTTTGTGGATGTGTGTGTGGTGTAAGTGTATCTGTGAATGGTAATGTTTTCCATCTGTTCCATACTGTTTAATAACTAAACTACACATTCGTCTCCTATGGTGTAATTAAGCTGAATACAGGTTTTAGAATTAGAAATTGTGTTTGTTCAGATGCCTATATATGTATGTATATATATATATATATATATATATATATATATATATATATATATATATATATATATATATATATATATATTATATATGTATATATATATATATATATATATATATATATATATATATATATATATATATATATATGATGTGATCTATATCTGTGGCCTGTATTTTCAGTGTAGTACTTTTCTTTTGTTGTTGCTTTTCTGCAGTAAATACTGATAAATGAGTTCTGCTCTAGTCAAATTATTTTACTGCCCAGGTTTATGATTTTGTTTTGTGGGGAAAAAAAGGATCCAATCCAGTTTGTAATATTGAAGAAGTAAAGAGACTCAACAGAAGAACATTCAAGAACATAATTCTTCTAATACATGTTTTTTGAGGAAAGAAAAGGAGACAGAGAGAGAAGAACTTGAGAAGGCTCCTTTTGTGGATGTGATGTCCGATGTGTTTTAGTGCACAAAACACTTACTGTATTTTACATTTCAATTGATTGACCCTTCTAATGGTGAATGAACACATGGCAGAGGCACATTGTTCTTATGTCATCACTAAGATAAAAGCTAAAGTAACAGCTATAATGGGGCAAATTGAGATTGAGTGGGCATCGTCCAACGATTCCCGGCTCCTCTGCATGTTGAAAATTAGACATTGTACTTCGTATAAAAGAAATATATAATTATACCATTTAAAATAAAACAAAACAACAATAAAACACCTTCAAAGAGAGCATTTATAGTTACCTTACAGTAAGCGTAACTGTTTTAGGCTTTGATTTGAATAAACCAGACCTCAGGCAGTCAGGAAAGAGCTTTATTTGTTTGATATTATTTTGTGTTTCCTGTGAAACATTGAGTAAACATGTCCCAGGAGGCCTGAGGGCTCAGGGTGTTTTGTATAAAAATATAAGAAAATCTTTTGCCTGAGACCAAGGCTGCAATGTACACAAATAATAGGATTTTTAAAGTCTATGCTTGGAAGCAGAGAAAGCCAGTACAGTCCTGTAGACACTGGTGAAATTTGATTGAACACTGCAGCAACAGCGCTGTCTGCTTTCATTTACTTTTTCTTTCCTTTCTTTTTTTTTAACTGAGAGCTGTATAGACACAAGTGTTTCTTGTTTTGACAAATTCTTTTTTTCAGTCTTGCTTCCGTAAGGCGGCAGAATGTTTTAAATAGATGGACGTGACTGTGGACTGTATGGTTGAGTACGACACCGTTTGACAGGAACTAAAAGAAAATGGCTTAAAGATGTAAGCAGTTTATATCCAAAGAAATTGAAAAAAAAAAACAACTCAGTTTAAATGTCCATAGTGCAGAGAGTTAAGATGCAGATCCATTCCAATTCATAATAAAGCAAAAACAAATCTGAATTCCAAATTCCCAAAAGTTTGGGAAATATATATAAATAAATTATAAATAAAATAAATAATATATGCCGTAACTTGATGTTTTACAAGCGTAAAGCATGATCTCCATGTGCTGGTGTTTGTCGGAAGAGAAGAGAGGATGAGCCGATATTTATTTTCATGAAATGAACACCAGGCACTTTATTAAGTACACACAATACGTAAAGAAATGGCAGGAGATTGTGATTGCATCTTTCCCCTTTAATATCTGAGTGTAGCTTATGATAGGCATTACAACCTGTTATTTTACAGCGTTGTTTTTATTCTATTTTGCTTAGCACTAATGAAAACTTATTTGAAAGCCATTTCCCTGAGGTTTACAGCATTTTTGTTATATTTATTTATTTTGTATTGTCTAAAAAGCAACAAAGTGAAATAATAAAAAAAAAGGATGTGGTGGATTAAATATGACTTTATGATTTAGTCTTTGCTGAATTGTTTGAATTGGGCTATTCTCCTTTATTTGAACTGTGAGTTGTGCATAGTCTCAGGTGCTAGAATGGTCGTTAGTGTGAGTGTGCTTAGGTTGTGACTGGATGAGGCTCAGGGGAAACTTCTCTGTTCCCTCGCATACATCCATACATATAGGTTAATATACTTGGTAAAATACCTTTTCCCTTGAAGAAGCAAACGCAACAGAAATAAAAATGCCTGCATACATGTTTCAGAGACAAAGTAGGAATATTTTCCTCTATGTTCTCCCATGGGAAGCCAACAACCGACGGAAAATGAGAACACAAGCAGCAAAACTGCCTCTCGATAAAGAGCTAAACACAGTCCCTTCAGTCCTCGCGTGTGCAAACAATGTTTGACTTAATCCACCTGAATAATGCAAATTTATGCTGTTAATTATATCGAGGAGAACTGTTTTAAGAAATGCAACTGGGACATGAGGCCCAATGCAGTACTTGGAGAATGGGGGAGAAGACATTATTTGGGGTCTTTAATTATTTTTCATTTGCATTAGCTCCAAAAAGAAAGAATTAACATTTGCCATTTTGTACCATTGCTTAATATGGGTGATAATATTGTATGTGGCATTATATTCAAGGATGGAAGATAAGTTCTTTTAATTAAGCTTCTTTAATGGGAAGCAGTAAGATTTCATTTGTGGCTACTTTGCTTTTTAAGATCATTCTAAGTCATTGTAATCGTCAGATGATATCATTTAAACCGGTTGGTTCGTCATAAGTAATAATTGTATATGATTGTAAGAAGTTTTGATCATTTCAGCCGCCATGACTCTCCTTTAGCTCTCGCATAACTGTCGCTTAAAGCAACAGCCAAATTGAAAGACAGCTGCTGCCATGGAAAAGCTTCTGGACATCACGTCAAAATCACATTTGTGAATGGTTTCCTTTTTTTTTGGAGATCCTGTAGAGCAAAATCGTCAGGGTTCACCCAGGCTAGAGCTTCTTTTTAGAATTAAACTATATTTATAGAACAATTAGACAACATGTTGTCCTAAAATTGCCATTGTGATGTTATCAGTGACAGCACAATGTGATGGTTATGCCAATGTTTATATTCATCCCCTACAGTATCAGTAACTCTTACTTTTAAAAAATATTTCTATAGCAGGAATTAACCGATATGCTCTATGCAAAGCTCAATTTGCTTATTATGACACAACACTGGCTCTAAGGCAAAGTACCTCCATCCTTACTGGCATCTTGCTGAGCCTTTACAACAGTGACAAAGCAGGAACTGCAAAGGGACACAAAGGTTATCTCTTGCCTGTTTAAGCTTGAGACCTTAGTTTCAGTCAACTGCGGAACAAAAGAGAACAGAACATGTATTGCATTTAGTCTGATGTTAATTTCATAGCTGGTACCTCGCTTTCAAATACATACATTTATTCCATTTTAAGTTTTCAAAAGACTAAGGGAAATGTAATTTACAGTGTAACAGGTATGGAGTTTTTTTGGACTTAACGGCACATGGGAACACAGTGAGTGAAAAGTAAATAAAATTTAATAGAAGGAGTATTTGTGTAGGGAGGAAGGGACTTACAACTAACCGGATTCCACTTTCAGGGGGAAATCTAATGAGGGTATACACACCTCGAGATTAGGTTAGATGACAGGAGCTGGATTTGTTGTCCCGAAGACAAGAGCTTGGACTCAGGGAATCTCTGCTTCTACTGTAAGTGGAGAAAAGGGTGTTTTATGACCCAGAGATGGCATGAACATGTGTGCAAACATGAAAAGTGAGTGTCCCAGGAGGGTGAGCAGTGTCACAGCACCTGTCAGGAGAATGACAGAACCCCTGAAAGGCTCCTACACTTGGGATGAGGACATAATGTCCTGAGGCATTCAACAAAGCTTGAATACAGAAAAAAAAACTAGAAGGTACACAGTGTATGAGGTTAAGGGCTACTTAGGGAGACTTAAAACAGCAATCGATAGCAATAACAACTTGATTTTGATACCAACACCTATGGTACCATTTTGTGGTACTTTACTCTCTTTGTAAGAAGAAAACATATATACACAGGTTCTGTCACATGTCATTAACCCTGGATCACTCTATTACTTTGTTTGAGGGCCACATGGTGGAGCACATGGCCAGCACTGTTGCTTCACAGCAAGGAGATTGCCAGTTCACATCCCAGTTTAGGCCTTTCCGTGTGGAGCCTGCATTATCCCCTGTGTGTGTGTGTGTGTGTTGTCTCCGGGTTCTTCTGTGTCCTCCCATAGTCTAGGATAATTGGACACTCTAAATCGACTGTGGGTGTGAATATGTTAACCCTGTGATGGACAGGTGACCTGTCCAGAGTGTACCCCGGCCTTCACCCTATGACAGCTGGGATTGGTTCCAGTGCTCCTTGAGATGTGGAGGATAAATTGGTCCACTTTTGTTTGGACTTTTTGCTGTTTTGTTCCTTTCTATAGTATTTACCTTGGGTTTTTAGTTATTTGTCCCGTGTTATTGTGTAGTTTCTGCTTGTGCACATTGTTAAGATTTACTTCCTGTCCTGTCTTCTCTCTTGATTGCCTGCTCCTCCCTAACGTGACTCACCTGTGTACTTGTTTTACTTTTTATCTTGCTGTCCTCTGGATTGTTTTCGCCTGTATTTGGGTTTTCCATTGTGTACACCATGATACTGCAATGGTAGATATCTTCTCCTTCACACATTTTTCTACCTTTACTGGTAGTTTTAATAATTCCGTTTTTTGCTACGTCAGTTACTGATATTGCTTTCTAGAAGGGTTGATTTACTGGTGGCACAATGAATGTGTAACGCAGCCGCAGTCAGATCAGATGTTGAAGCTGAGATTGCGGATGAAACTCTACACTGTAGTCTCTGTGATTGTGTTTTTTTATTTTTTTTTATTTGGGTTCTTCATTGACTTTGTGGGTTTTTTTCACTTTGAAAGTGTGGCAAGTGCTATCTTCTGTTGTTTTTTTTCTCCACCAGCGACCAGAACAAATTGCTTTTTTGAAATTAAAACCAGAATCTGGTGACTCTTGGTTGGCACTGACTTAGACCAGCTACACAGTTGAGCAGTTCATGATTATCTGTGCTACATAAAGCAGGATTGGGAGTGCTGATGACTTGACAGATGAATTTTGTCATTTGTCATGACTTTGTATTACGCATGTAGATTGGTTGGTTCCATTGAAAGTACCAAATTAAGTACCCATCCTCAATAATGTGGACCCATGTAGGATGAAAAGTTGGCACCACAGACGTGATCACTAGTGGGGAGCTTCTTTACAAGCACAGATGAAGCAGCTAGACACAATTGTTGCTTACATACCTCGCTTTAGAGACCACATTACCACCATCCTCCAACAACTCCAATGGCTCCCTGTCCAATTCGGTATTCAGTACAAACCCCTCCTCTTCACCTACAAAGCCCTCAATAACCTTCCCCCTCTTACCTCACTGACCTTCTCCGCCGCCATTCCCCTACCCGCCACCTCCAATCTGCTGATTCTAACCTCCTGACCCCCATCACCAGAACAAAGCACTGAACCTTGGGGGACTGAGCTTTCTCTGCCCACTGCCCCTACCCTCTGAAACTCCGACTGTTCAAACTGGCATTTCTATAGTTTTAACATTCATTACTTAATTTGTTTATGTATTAATTACCGAATGTATTAATATAATAATAAGAAGAATAGGGTGCATTCTGCAATGCTAACTTAGAAGAATGTTTTCTCTGAAGGATAGTATCTTATGGAGAAAGGAATGTTTCCTGGGCTAGTTTCCTGTTTCCTGGTAATACTGTGCTAATCAGATCTGGCTAGGTCTCAATATACCATGTAATTAGTACCACATCACAAGAAGCAGGGATTGTTTCAGGCTCAGAATTCCACAATTCATGTCACAAGAATGGACATTTGATTTAGTGTTCCATCTCCCAGGGTGATAATGGTGATGCTGAGCTATGAGACTTAACAGGAACTTAAGTGGCTGAGAGGGAAGGTAAAAAAGAGTTTTCCATTCATGCGCTCCTTGGCTCTGAATGAGAGGGTAGCATAGCAGAAATCCAGTTTAACAAACACAACTGTCTTTAGTAGATGCTTAAAAGTGGAGTAATGGGGGAGCATTTGTTTTTAAACACTATTATTCATAAACTGGATGTACATGCATTACCTCACAGCTTGATCTGAAGTGGATTAACTCAAACCAGCAGAGCGGCATCACAAATGTACTTTTCCATAACCTCTTTTGGTGGATTGGGAAGGTAAAAGGGTGGCTGTTGGGCACAGGCAGCAAATCAATAGTGGATTCATAAGGTCTGTGTGGAGGCAAAACCAATGATTTGCTGCTCACTAAAACCTCACATTAATTTATGAAACATTGAGAGAACAAACGAGAGATCAGATGGATTAGGTATGACCACTGTGGATGACTTAGTGGCACAGACGGTGACACTGGCAGAACCACCACTGACCCACACTAAAAACTGCAGGTCAAGCAGTGAATCCCACCACAAGGGCATGGGGTGAAGAACTTGCAAGTCATTAAAATGATAAACAATGAGAATGAGGTGTAATTGGGCAGCACGACTGATGGTCAAGCGCTTATCATCAGGGCTATTATCTTTTGGAGAGGACAGTGCATCCAACAGTTGCCAGCTTGATCCATGAGGGTAGAATCAATGAAATTGTCATAGGCTCCAGAATCCACTTGAGCCACAAGGGGAATAGAGTCACTGTGCCAGAAGAGGCTGGCATTGAATGATTGCATCCAAGATATGGGGCGGGACGACTCATAAGGACCCCACTTGATGATGATCCTAATCATTCAGCCAAAGAGAACATCTATGCCAACAATGAACCAGCCTGTTAATTAATAGCTCTATTATGTTGTTTCACAAATGCATCCTGTGGTGGCAAGAGCTTGGCAGAAGGACTCGTGTGATGTATCTGCTAGTTTTGTTTGTGGTCAGTGTTTCCAATGTTATGGAAAAGTTTGTCTGGACATAAAAGCAGACAAAAATGATCAAGGGATCATGAAGGCACTAAAGGGATGGCAGGAGAGGCTTGTGGCAGTTTGGGGCAGAGTGTGGGGCGATTGGAAAAGGACAGTTTGGCATGGTATGGCAAGAGAAAGGGGAGGAGACTAGCCCAGAAGCCTCAGCAGGTAAAGAGTCCCCCCTACTGTCTGTGTTGTGTCCTCACAGCAGTGTTGTTGTCAAGTCCTCAGAGCATGATTCTGAGTTAAGTATTCAGTGTCCAAGTCCAAGTCACCAAAGAAAAGAGTCAAGACCTCCATTTTCTGCGTCCAAGCCGAGTCATCAAGGTTGAGTGTGGACTCCTGCTCTCCACTCTGGCACAGATAACTGACTCAAACAGGAAACTACAGATGGAACTTGTATTATACATACTAATAATAATAATAATAATAATAAAAATACATGTAATTTAAAAGCGCCTTTCAGGTCACTCAAGGACACTTTACAATGAATTGAAATCACACAATTACATAAAAACCAAAATAAAACACATAAAATCAACACAATGAATTTGGGGAAGTGACAGTAAAAGCAGGGAGGTAATAACTATGTAAATACTATGTAAAAACAGACTGAACTAAAAATGGGACAAATATAAAGAGCCAAAGTTAAATTAAATAATATTTTTGCAATACGTACCCTGTTGCAGTACCTCTGTTGGTTCTTTCATGCTGGCCGGTCTTTTTGTGTGTAGTAACACATTTAACTCCACTTAGCTTTAATCTAATATCTGTATCAGACCCATGAGTACTATCACAGACATGACATTTCATGTAGTCTAGACATGTAGACTTTAGCAAACACAGGAATTGAACCATCATTAAACCAATGAAAGCTAAAGCAGTTTTTTACTCTCAAGGAGAAAATTAAATATAACAAAATTACAGATTAAAACGGGTTAATCAATCCTGTATTGATTTGATGAATGAGCAGCTGTGGCTAAGTAGGTAGGGGCATCTAACCAGATGGGTGGCAGTTTGATCCTCAGCTCGTCTCGTGTGCTCATTGATTAGTGCGGTTCAGGCCGCACTTTTCTACTTTTCTGTATGTAGTAAGTAGAGTAAGCCGATTCATACTCTGACTGTCATGCAGGGGGTGGTAGCCTTAATGTATGGCATCAGGAAAGTAGAATTAGAATTAGTAGGAATTACAATTTATTTTGAGTTGTTGTGGAGGAAAAGGATAGCCCAGGTGCACCCTGGGATGAGTAGCTGTGACTTCAGTGGCAGCTAATGTTGACCCAATTAATAAAGAATAATATGCTTACTGCGCTGCATGCCCTGTTCACTGAGAATCAGCGAGAGACCGGCAAACACTCTCACCGCAAAAAACTATTTCCAGTGGGGACATAAGTGGAAAGAAAATATCTTAGCAACTTTTTTGAATTAATGATATCCTAAGAATATGTTTGTCATCTTATCTTGTCATTAGACACTGTTTTCTAAATGGAAACTGTTGATTTGTAAACCAATCACTCCCCACAGCAAGGTCCTTAAAGAGAACATCATTTTTTCTCTAACAGCATTTTTAGGTCATGGTAACATGGGAGTTGCTGATCTATTGATGCCTCAAAAAAAAGGAGTGGGGGCGTGTACCAGGTGTTTAAAACCCAGTTAGTCCTGACTGTGTGTCAATACCCTACTAACCACATTTCAAAAACCCTGAACTGAATCAGTCACAACACACACACACACACACACACAGGCAAACAGGGAAGGGGACACAGAGGAAAGCAGAGTGAACCAAAGAGAGAGGAGATGTGTATCAGAACCACAGCAGAAACAAAAACAGTTAATAGTTAACAAAGAAATTAAATTAGCTGCAAATTAGCACAGACTCAGAATTGCAGCGAGCACTGTGATTGATTTGCACATCCTGCAAATCAATCACAGTGCATCTACGTGAACAGATCCACTTTCCAGCCACTCGCCACCTCTTGAAAGATGTTGTTGAGCTGTAGCCAAAAAAAGGGGCTGCTCTGCTGCTGCAGCGCATTTCTCAACTCAATGACTCTCCAGATGGCAGGTATCTTTAGTGCTCAGCTTGCTTGTCCTGCGCTGCGACAGCTCTGCCGTGCTCCACCGGGCTGTGGTGGCGCCCGCCCTCCCTTTGGTACTTTTAATGGACTTTAATTTGAAACACATGATCTGGACGATACAGACACTTCACCTGCTAGCACAATGCAGATAATAGAGCCTCTTTTATTGGGCTTTGCAATTTACAGCTGAATTATTGCTAAGTGGAGAGAAATGATTGCCTGGAGGCACAGGTTGAGGAGAGCTATTTTACGTTGTATATATAGCACTATAGCATATGCACACGTAGAGCTGCCCAGTGCATGGCAGGGTCAGAAATTAGCAGGGGCTTGAAGCAAAATACCCTAGAGAGTGCCCTTTCGGACAGGCCCTTTTAATGAACCCATAGATATAGTAGAAAATGGCTCGCTGGTCATTCATAGCACTCACAGCTCCCGCCCCATCCTCTGCATGCATTGTTTGCAAGGGCAGCAAGTTGGAAGCTAATTGCTAACTGCCTAGCCTTTTCAAAGAACAAGGAGCACTTACTGTTATGGTAGTGCAGTTAACATTGCATTTCAGTCAAAGTGGTATTAAAACAGTCATACATTTTATATGAATTTGAACCCTACATAGCACCTTAGAAGAAACAAGGTACCACAAACATGTGGTTAAAAAACTGCCTGTTCTTACCTTGGTACTTAAATCTCAAAGTAATGTGGGAATATCTGGTGGCTGTTGTTTTTCTAAGCACATGCTGTTACAATGCTTAGCTTAACAAAAAAAAAAAAAAGGAACACAAGAACACGTGTCGCTGTCATCTTAGAGTACACGAGGTGCCCGTGTCACAGCCAGGCAGGTGTGCTGCCTGCAGTCATTTATTATGTAGCAGTAGGGCAACAGTGTTGTAATGTAGCAAGAAATCACAGAGGAAAACCCAGAAGACACTGTGTGAGTAAGCAGAGAGCTACGACTGGGAACACAGCATTTGACACTGATGATCATACAGTGTAATGTTTTAATTTGTTGAGTGTGAACTGGTAACAGGTTGGTTGCAGCTCATACTGCAAAGATGGGATAATTTTTTTCTAGTCAGTTTTTAATAAAAACCTACTGTGCATCCATTTCCCTTCAGTGGAATATCCGCTACTCCAGCACCAAGAAGGAAGGAAATTATAGGATCTTTATTGTCATTACTACACTACAACCCGAAATGACTCGGTCAGATGGAGGGTGGAGGGTCAGATGCTCAGAGCCACTGACAACCAACTTGACCGTATGTGTCTGCTGCAAAGATACACCTTCAATAAAGCTCAGATGAAAGAGAACAGACAGACAAAACAGTATCAGCAGAGTTTCAAAATGAGTGCCGTGAATGCATCTAATTACCAGCAGATGAAACGCAACAGTCAACTATTATTGCACTTTAATTTTTTTTAAAGTTTACCATGTAAATAATATGTATAATAATGAATAGACAGTGTTGTGCCTCCTCAGACTTACAACAATTAGTTCACAGTATTATATTAAAGTTTGAAATGGTTTGTATTACCAATGGACATTTGAAATAAGCTGAAGGGATAACCTTTCAGTTATAAACTTCTATATATATCAGACAGAGTAACCAATCCATAACAAAAAATAAATCAATCATTTCCATTGTTTTTTTTTTATTAATATCCTTAACTTAATCCTATTTATATCCCTACATTTGATGCATTATTCTTTTTTTCCAAACTGACTATTACATAACATGGCTGTTTACTTGCTCATGTATCTGACTCATTATAACGAGAAAAAGACTGTATTTTCTACTCGGTGCCAGTTCTACACTTCCGTGGCTTTTTACCATACAGATACAGGCTAGAAGTAATGAGGATGTTACTGTCTGTCCTCCTCATGGCCACTCATTCAGAACGATCCAGACTGTTGATTTGCATTGTCCTCTCCTACACTATATCTCCCTCCATAGGAGCTTCCCCTGTGCTGTGTACTTTTGCAGGCTCCATAAATTGCGAGTTATAAAACCGCAGTTCTCCTCTTCCATCACATACAGAATCTGTCAGCGGCAGCAGTTTGATTTAGAGCACCGCACATACATGTAGAATGAATCGGGAATTTATGGGAGACTTAATTAGGAGTTATAAAAGTGACTTATAGTAATTGTGTGGGACACACAGCCCTTTTAATGCAGCAGTTATCATTTCCATAACTTTCAAGCTCTTGATTCTAAACTTTTCTGAGTTGCTGGAGTGGTTTGTGCTTTGATGTTAAGGCACAGAGCTTTTCTGGGTGGCGGAACGTTGCAAGTGCTAAGTTGTGAGCAAAATGAAAAAAACAAAAAAAATGTTACTCTATGTTACTGCAGAAATGCAGAGTGTCATAGCAATGATTTTTTTTCTCAGTTTTAAACACATTATTCAAACATCAGGACAGAAGCGGCAATGAAACCGGAACAAATCTGAAGCAAGGAGAGAAATGTATTTCAGTTGGGGGACTGTATATACTTTCTCTTCTGTTTTTTTGGACTTGTATTTCTTGTTTTTTTCCACCACAATGCAAAAGGGGGGAAAAGTACTGCTGACTTATTTTGGAAACTTTGAATGAGGCCATAGAGAAGACTGTGACATGATTTGGATACTGGGAGACAGCAAAAAACATACAAAAAAAGAAAAGAAAAGGCGAGTTCAGGAGTGTACTGCTGGGGGGTGGGTAGGGGGGAGGGGCAATATCATGGCAGTGTGAGCATGAAATAGAATATTGCTTTTGGGCTCCAGCATTTATGCAAACTGCACTGTATAATAGCCAAGTCATGAATGTAAGTCCTTCCTTTCTGTCCGTCCTGTTGTCTGTATGTCAATAGAAAGAAGAATGAACGAATGAATGAACTGAACAAAACAAATGCCCCCACTTTTCTGTGCGTGGCATGTCCTAGCCTGCTACATCAGCTCGGCAGATAGCGAACTATGAAAAAAGCGGATGTTTCTTTTTCAATATCTTTACTTGAAAATCACTGAAAATCATTTATCTCATCGTATAATTTTTCACTGTATACATTCACATACAAATAAAAAAAATAGCATGATTAAACTTAGAAAAACGTGTTCGCTAGCGTAATGGGAAATTACATTGCGATGCTAGTGGTCAGCATGTATGGATTGCTAAACGTATTTTGTACTGTAATCTCTCTCTGTAAATGAATGAATGAATGCAGTTAAATGCAGTTTTACAACATCTGAACATAAATATACTCACAGGCAAACATTTTCTGGCCATATAATAAGAATAAGAAAGGAGCGTTGTCATTGACTGTTCCTACTGTCTGTCTCTCCCTGACTTCCTGTTGTCAGAACCAGCTATGGAAACAATGAAAGCAGCAGACTGAAGCTCTTTGGAAAATTTATTTTCATTTAATGAAATAAAACATATTTGTATCGTCTGCACACATGGAAAAATTCAGTTTCCATAAAGAGTGAATAATAGTGTTGGAGCGGGCAGTCGTGGCATGGTGCATGGAACTCCTGGGGGAACAGGCTGTTGCAGATTCAAAAAACAGTTGTGCACAGAAGTCGCGCCACTAATTGGTTGCACGGGTCCAATAGCTTTTTTATAGTGTGCAGTGACAGTAATGGTTTGTCCTCGTCTTTTTCACTGCAGGTATTTTTCAACAGAGCACAGTCAGAGTCAGGCAAAGCCAACATTATTATCTTAGCCTGTTCTTTCTGTGACAGTGAATGTTACAAATAGCTTGTGCTATTATAGCAATACAGCCTGATCTGTCTCTGTCTGTCTCTCTGTCTCTCGATGTCTGTGTTCGTGTGTTACCTTTTTTATACCCTTCTCTGGTATAACCACCAACTTTTTCAGGACCATTAATAGACCAGTGTATATGAGGCTCTAGGAAAGGTCAAAGGTGAGGTGTGTAAACAGTTTTTTTGGAGTGTGGTTGTACACTGTTCGTGCCCCCATGATTGGAATGTTCACGGTATGTCGCTGAATTGATACCAAATTTAAATCTAAATGAAGGATTTTGAGCACAGAAGTCACAAATATGGTGGAGTTGTGACTAGCATTGTCATCTTTTGTGTACATGTGGGTTCTCTGGGTTTTTTTTCCCCACAGTCCAAAAACATGCAGAGGTTAATTGGACACTCTAAACTGACCAGAGGTGTGAGTGTGAGAGTGAATGGTTGTTTGTCTCTGTGTGTTTGCCCTGCGATGGTCTGGCAACCTGTCCAGGCCTATGTTAGATGGGATTATCTCAGCCCAACAACCCTTGTGGAGATTATAGCGGGACAGATTGACTGAATGAAGTCACAAGATAGAAAGTTGGGGATTAACTCCTTTGTGCTGTGAAATCAAGGCTTTTTTGTTTGAACTTTGGCTCAAGGAGTAGGGTTTGTAGTGTTTACAAAGTGACACAAACAGCAATTTCCAGTTGTCAAATGTAGTGTAATAGTGAGATAAAATGACAAATGTGGGTATTTTATCAGGTGAGCCTTTTGATAAGTGGTTAACATTGTGTTTTACTTTTGTTGGCAGTCGCAGCAAGAGCTAGCATTTGTAACTGGTATTCCTAACAATAGCTAACAACTGCTAGCCCGGAATACGCTTGCGTTTCCGACTTCTCAACTGGAGGGTTGACGTGACTCCCAATGTAAATGTATCCCGGGCTAGCAGTTGTTTACTATTGTTAGCAATACCAGTGGGTAAGGATGCTCTACATGGCAAACACTCAAATGTCTATGGTAAAAGATTAAACAGTACATTGTGTACATCTGATTAACTGTGAAACCAGTACAACAGAAGTGCTATTAACAGTCAAAGAAGCAGTGTTTGTACAGTGGCAGCCATCCTAACTCTGGTTACGTGAGGTCGCTCTGGGTTGGAAATCTATGTTCAGTGGGCGTTTCTGTGTAAGGATCACCCAATGACCTCGGAAATTAAGAGTTTCGACCACAAATGGAATGCATCAAACAACCACACAAAAAAAAATCCTGAGCTGTTTAACAATAGAGGTGAGATGTAACTTGTGGTTTGGTTAAGGTTAGTGATAGGCATTGATTGGTTACAATTAACCCACAGGTCTGTGCCGCGTGAGCACTAAGGGTAAATGCTATAATGTTACAGTAGACGATGCTAAAATGAAGTGTGTGAATAAATATGTATATATATATATGTATATATATATACATATATATATATATATATATATATATACTTAAATATATATATATATAGATATATATGTATATACATGATAGCAATGTGTGCCTGTCCCTTCAAATCAATTCATTTCTCGTTTATCTTTCATATGTGTTTGATGGTCCTCAACTCCCTGGGTGGATTTATTTCCTGTAAAGCACAACTTAGGGCTACGGGAAGGAAAAAAAAAAACATAGCCCAATAGATAAAGCTTAGGATTTATTCTCTATACATTTAAAATCCAATACTCCTGCATATAAGCCAAGCTAAGACTAGTGGAACAAAAGCTGCTCAGTATGCCTACAGCACAACTTAAATAGCTGGATGACCAAATGTGATTTAAAATACTGCTAGGTATTTCCTGTAGGACATGGCTCTCACAGACCTTATCGCTGATTTAAACCACAGAGTGAGACGTTGTTATATTTGGGTCTGACGTACCTGTAAAAAGCGCTTAAATGTGTTCTCCCGTTTGGATGAATTATTAGTGAGATAAAGAAGCTTTGGCCTCAAGCTGAGCTGGTGTTTTCTGCATGTATCATTTGGTTGTAGAAATATGATTCACTTGCCACTTTAGTCCTTTCTAATATATGCTGTTCTTTGTATCGGGAACTCAGTTGTGTGTGATATTCCGCTTTCAGATACAGTTTAACTCTGCATTCACATTAATCCAAACAATCAGCAATTCCCTTTTTCTTTTCTTTTCTTTTCTTTTCTTTTCTTTTCTTTTCTTTATTCTTCTGTTTTGTTTTATTTTGCTGGAAACCCTTTTGGCAGGCAAAACACATATATTAGCATTAAAAACCCTACCTGTCCTTGTTTCATTAATGTGTCCATGATTTATTAGCACTACAGCATGCAACTTTTCTTTACATCTGGCCTCACTGCGTCTCCTTTGTTATAACTCCATGTCGAAATTGGGAACCACTGCCCTACAAATAATAACAATTCAGACTAAAAGCATTGTAGATATCAGAGACTTATGACTCGGCAAAATTAAACTGTATATATCTGAAAGTGGAATTATAAATAGGCATGATTTGCTGGATGTTGCCATAAATAGTGATTAAAAACAGGGATAATCCAAATGCTGTTACAGATATTAATTTTGAGTTTTTACTCCTCTGAATGATGTTAGGGAAATCTTATAACAATAAATAAAGTAATTTAAAAAAAATCCTCACTAAGTGCAATGTGAGAATGTCTAGTTGAAATAATTGTGTCTGTATTTCTGGAAAGTCAGGCTTTAAAGGTCAAAAAGAAGAATGTGTTCATTCTGGTTTGCAAGATATTTTTTCGCTCATACTTTAATCAAAGATACCAGCAGATAAAACTGATTTAAAGAAAGATTTTAGCCACTTAACAAAAGGCTGAGCTAATAAAATACATCTATTGAAGTCTATGTTATCTTAAGAACATGTTTGACACGTCAACAGACTTCTCACTCAGCCTCCCACACCAAAGTCCTTTAAGAAAATCTGCATTTTTAGCAGATGGAACACAGGAAGTGCCGTTCTACTGTAAGTCTGTGTCACAGGTAAATCTAAATAAAAATTTTAAAGGGTTTTAAAGTACAAAACAACATCTTTTCAGCTATTATTCCTTTGTTTTTTGAGTGATGACCTTTATGTACAGTGTGTAATGACCTTGCATATTTTCAGCGAAGAGACAAATCTTTCCCTTATCATTGTGTAGAGTCAGTGATGGCCAACAGTTGGTTCGCTCCGCAAATCCTTGTTTCCCCTGATGACTGTGTTGGCAGTGTGTGAATAGGTATGTAAGATGTGTGATGAAAGCATCGATATGCTGTGTGAATGGGTATGAATGGGTGAACGGCAAAACTGTGGTGTGAAGCAGCTTTGAATGGTCATCAAAGACTAGAAAGGTGCTCTATAAATACCATTTTTTGGGATCTGAATACTTCATATGTTCATTACAGTTTTTGCTATCAAAACTTTTTGGAAAGCAGTGAAGAAGTCCCTGGAGTCTATGATGACTTAAGTTTAGGATTTATTTGAACATATTTGGTTAAGGAGAACTGAGGCAACATCATGACAGGCATGTACATGGCCTGATGCTACCTCCACTTCTGAAGAACAGTCCTCACGATGATCTATGTAAATAATGAATCTATGTAAATATATTAAATAATGCCAAAGACTGACTGAGGGTTAAGAATTTCCCTCACAATAACATGGCAAATATTTTCCAATCTTCTTGGAATTATTTTCCATTCTGCTTTTCACTGCACCTTCACCTGAATTAGCAACAGTACCTGCAA
Source organism: Solea senegalensis (assembly GCF_019176455.1). Taxonomy (NCBI): domain Eukaryota; kingdom Metazoa; phylum Chordata; class Actinopteri; order Pleuronectiformes; family Soleidae; genus Solea; species Solea senegalensis. The sequence goes on from NC_058026.1 coordinate 16,901,749, forward strand.
GCTGTTGCACCAGTCAGAGCAACCTAAATGTTTTCAGTCACCAGCATGAAAAAAACCTTTGGCTTTAACTAACATGCGCTCTGCAATTCCTCAATCACCATTTAAGCTTGACTCCCTCACCTGTCACAGACTCCATTGGCGGCGTGGCAGCCGGCTGGTCGCGCCTTTGATTTATTGGACTGAGTGGGGAAACTATGAAGTATACTTTGTGACAGCTCTGAAGGTTTGAAATTTAAGATGTCATTGAACTGATGAATGGGAAGCGTGGAAGCTGAGTCTACCCACTGGCATCGTATGTCACTGTCCAGAGTGATGAGAGACCTTTCCCCGCCGTTCTATTACACAAAAAAACCCTGAAGAGTACACCAGCGAGCACTTCTCCTGTTTTACTGTGGTTTGGAAGAATCAGAAATCAAATTTCCTGTAGAACAAATGCCTATGGGTACTCCATGTTAGACTCTGTTCAACTTCATAAAGGTTTAGACAAATGTTTGCTCCCAAATCATACCTCACCCCTGCCATATCCACACAGGGCACACAAACACACTTTGGTTGTTTTGCTTTCCCTCACTGTTTCTCCTTGTCAAGCCTTCCAGTGCTGACTGTTGCTCCATTCCCACTGGTCAAAAACCTGCTTAAACCTGAGATTCAGCTCTGGTTGAAGTGTACATTACCAGTGGGGAATGTGTTAAACCAGCAGTCACTCCCAGTTCTGGCTTAGCGCCAACATAGCATAACCGACTGTTGGCTATATTTGCTCTGACGCTTTTGACTCACACATAAATGCTGCAGGTGTCACAACTCAAAAACCTGTCATTCACTTTGAATGCAGCAGCATCAAGCGTTGCAAAACGGCATTCTGGGTATGGTATGTATAGCTGTTGTCATGAGGTATGCGGCGGAAGATAAACATGTTCAACCAGATGAACTTCCTGACGCAACCCATTACCCAATCCTTGGAGTACACTGGATGTAGCCCTCCTGTCAATTTAGAGCGGGGTGTCAAACTCATTTTTGTTCAGGGGCCACATACAGCACAATTTGATCTCAAGGGGGCCGGACCAGTAAAAATAGCAAAATAATAGAGTAATAACCTCAAGACAAGAGGTTACCAACAAAAACTTTGTTTTTTCTCCTTTGTTTTACATTTAATGAAGGATAATTTTACAAAACATGAAATGTCTTGAGAAATATAAGTGCAATTTCAACAATATCATGCCTAAATGTACTATTTACACAGCACACTGGATCTATAAAGGCACAAACATTTAGTCACGGGTATCTGGAGCATTTGACATTACGTTTAGATTAGTGTGACATTTTAACAAATTCATCCTGTGGGCCGGATTGGACCCTCTGGCGGGCTGGTTCTGGCCCCCGGGCCGTATGTTTGACACCCCTGATTTAGAGAGTCCAATTAACCCAACCAATGGGGAGCAATGGGGATTGGATACCTTGCTCAGGAGTAGCTCAGCCCTTGACCAACAAGCAACCCTCTGGTTACAAGCCAGGTTTCCTTTCCAGACTGTCCTCCAATAAAACGTACATATAGGTCGTATGCAGGAATTACGACCTTTGTTTACGTTTTCAAAACCAGCGCCCCTAGCGATTGTATATATAACCGCAACCACTTCTGCCTTAGACGGGGTATGTAGTAACTTCGCTAATGTCGGCACCGGCAGTCGGCTCAGTGGCGAGAGCACTTCGCTGGAGCACGGTCGACAATGGTTCGATTCCTAACTACCAATTTTTGCTACCTAACACTGTCCTTTTTGCCCTAACCCTACCCTCAGTAACATCTGTGCATATTCGAGTTGGAAAATACTAGTAAAAACATACCTTTACGTCGCATTCAGGGGTTTGAAAAAAACGACTCACAGTCACGTTTTCAGAAAACGACATTTCCAAATGTAAAAACATGCAAGTTAAATGGTAAATGGTCTGTATTTATTTAGTTTTTTGCCATTTACCCATTCACGCACACACACATTTGCAGCTGTAGTTGAAAGATGGCTCGCTCTATCACTGAGCCACTGTCAACCCTAATGCTGACTTGGATAGATTTTCTCTTGCCGATCTGACAAATATATTTGGGGCGAGTGACAAATGTGCATCCTTTTATCAGCGTAAGTGTCAGATTTGCTGTGATAAAAGGCAACAAGTAGCAACATTAGCATAGAGCACAACTGGTGCCACCAAATTGCAGTACACAAATGCTGCAAGCTGTAAGGCCACGGTTTCTATGACATCAATCAATACAGTGTCGGGGAAAATGCACCTGGGTTATTAATTGTTTGCCAGAGCACTGGAAAATGTAATTAGTACTTTGGAATTGGACCACGTTGTGCACTTTCACAGCAGCAGAGTGATATATCATTGCTTGTATTTATGGAAGCCAAACCTCAGCCTGGTCTCCTTCAAAATGTTACTATTTTACCTTTCTGCAAACAATGGGAAATGTTACATTTGTACATTCTGCACAGGAAAAAAAAAACCCAAAACATTTAATCATTTGTAAAGTTCTGTTCTAGTTTTTTACTACAGTGACACAGCATTTTTCACCAGGATGGAAAAGATTAGAAATGATCATATTCGAGGGACAGCACAGTTTGGAGATAAATTAAGAGAGTCAAGTTTGAGGTAGTTTAGTCACCTACAGAGGAGGGGTGGTGATTATATTGGACAAAGGGTGGCGAAGGTGGTGCTGCCGGGCAGGAGGAAAAAAGGAAGACCATAGAGAAGGTTCATGGATGTTATTTAGGAGGACATGAGGACAGTTGGTGTAACAGACGAGGACAGATGATACTGTATGCTATGGCGACCCCTAAAGGGAGAATCCTGGGGACATGTTAAGTTGATTTGGTGCTGAAGAAACAGCTTTGTATGTCTTTCTAATTTTTAGATACAACATTAGTCTGAACTCTACCACATAAAACTGAAATACCTGATGACCAAGCTAAAAGTGGCCACATTAATGTCACAGCTATTTCAGGTTTCATACATTATACTTATGTAAGTGCTTCCTCTGAGCCAATGGCTGCCATTTGTAAAAGGCGAGGAGGGCAATAGAGATGCTTGTCTCTGTGATAAGTCATTTGTAGGTGTGAATAGTTGGTCTGTGATGATAATAGCTCAGCACTATTTCACCCAGGACTTCAGGGATTGTCCCTTGTGTTCACTCGTCTCTCTTTAAACCTTTTAATCAGCTGTTGCAATGATAAACCAGACGTTTGTGGAAACATGCATTCGTCTTTCTTTCGATTCTAACACGTACGACCTTTCCTCTCTGATGTCTTTGCAGCTGTACAGCTCTATGGACTTTGGAAGAAAATGGCATCTTATCCACGAACATGTCACGCCAAACCGATTCTACTGGTGAGTCAGTCAGTCTTTTTTTTTTCCTGCTTCATTCTTCTTCCCTAAACTTTTGCTTCCTCAGAAATGCAGAAACTGTTACTCATGTTCTGCATGACTGAGCATGTGATATTGATGGCCGGGAACAAGGTGTGTGTGTGTGTGTGTGTGTGTGACCGAGTGGTGCTGCTGGATTTCAGTACTTCCATCACCCCTCGAAACAAGCAGGCGGGGATTAATCTCCTCCCTAGAACGCACTTAACATTCAGTGTCTCAGGGCGTTTTCCATTCCACTTCATTTCTCACACACGCCCCTTGCTCATATCAGTCACATCATGCATTCACACGTTAGATTATTATTTGTACATCAGCGGTAGAAGGAGAGGGTGACTGTGGGTGGCTGAAATAAACCGAAATGGATTTCCAGAGATTTTTATACCTCATAATTTATCTGTGAATGAATTCATGCATTTTCAAATGATATACTTAAATCCCCTTTTGTAGTCATAATTATATATTCACATATTCATATATAAAATCCATCTAATGATTTCCTGTTAAAAAATATAAAATAATTACTTTGTGTTGTGTTATATTTATTCAGAGATTAACACGTCTTCGTTTCTGGTGATAATACCATCATAGCATCAACATGATAAACACCTCAGTTCACCATCACACATTATCACTCTATAAGGGCTTAGATGACACCAACAAAAAAAGATGCATAGCATCTAACAATATACACATTCACTATTTCATAATGGGCCACACGGTGGTATAGTGGTTAGCACTCTCGCCTTGCAGCGAGAAGACCCGGGTTCGAGCCCCGGTTGGAACAAGGGCCTTTCTGCATGGAGTTTGCATGTTCTCCCCGTGTGTGCGTGGGTTCTCTCCGGGTTCTCCGGCTTCCTCCCACAGTCCAAAAACATGCAATGTGGGGATTAGGTGAATTGGACACTCTAAATTGACCGTAGGAGTGAGTGTGAGAGTGAATGGTTGTTTGTCTCTAGTTGTGTGTGGCCCTGCGATGGACTGGCGAACTTTCCAGGGTGTACCCCGCCTATCGCCCGATGTAGCACCCCCCGCGACCCTCTGGTGGAGGATAAAGCGGTTAGATGATGACTGACTGACTATTTCATAATGACAGTTCTCCAGTAAGAAATGAAAGCGGTCATTGTGTCCATGAATGCATTCCCTAAGGCATTCATCTCATTCTTAAACAACCAACGCAACAAATGACAATCAGGTTGCCAAAATAAATCAGGCTTCATATCAGGGTATAATTTCAATACGTATAAATATCATTACTAGATACCCACATACAACAGTTTAATGGTTTAGTTACAATTTAATTCAATTTATACATATATTTATTGATGGATATTCTTTATGCTACAATCAGTTGTAGTTAGCAAAACGGCTTTATTACTCTGGCTCTTGTAGTTCTACACAATAACCATGAAGTTATCTTAAGGAATAATTCACAGATTTAGATTTGTATCACTAGAATAGGGGAAGTATTTTTGAAAAATTGTGCTTCCCAACCTCAGTTTCCCCTTTAGTCGAAAAATATCTTCTTTCTTTCTTTTTGTTACGTGCCCACCAGTGACACTTGGTCTGAGGATTGAAACTGCAACGCTAATTCTGGACTTTTTAGACCCACTCGTAGGGGGGGCGGGACCTCATTTCCAGAATGTAAACAGTGTCTGCCATCTTTGCTAACAGTTACGCGAACAAGACCAAGTGTCACTGGTGGGCACGTAAGAAAGAAAAGCATGAAGATATTCCTCAACTCAGAGGGAAGTGAAGTTGGGAAGTTCAATTTTTCAAAAATACTGCCCCTAATCTATTAATACAAAGCTAAATGCAAATCAGTGAAGCATTCCTTCAAAACTACATGTCAAAAGATCCAAAGGTTCGATTAAGGGTCCCCTGGCCCCCAAAGACCCTTGAAACGCCTGTGTCCATAGATCCTGAGGACGTCCCTGTCGCTGTATATCCAGTCACATCTGCTGCTCCACCCTCAAACACCCTCCCGGCAGTGAGCCTTGGATCTAAAAGTGCACAGTCATCACAAACATAGGCCTGGATGTGTTCCAGCTCATCGCTCCTCTCTCCTCTCCTCTCTGGGGTGACTGGGGATCACCCTGCATTGCCATCGGCTACATGCGCTGTAACACGCATAAATCTGGTGCTACTTCTGCGCAGTTGTGGCACAATCCTAAGTAATGAGCACATTCCATTGCTGCCTCTGTATTCCAGCGCCAAAGCCCTTTCAAGGATCTCTAAACATCAAATTGGCCTCAGCAGTGCTAGAAACACGCCTCCAGTTGGCAGTATTTAGACAAGCTTCTAACGGAAGTGAAGATATCACCACAATTGAAAAGCTGTGTCTTTCTGTTGTAATCCGCAAACAGTGGAATAAGCGGTGATAAACTCTGACCCTGCACCACACAGGCTGTAATGAAGATGTTTGGGTTTCTGTGTACTGCATCTTGCTTTATCAAAAACAAGTCAGGACCTGGCATTGATGTACTTGCCATAGATAGTACAATTCAGGGGGAAAGTATTTTCATTATTATCTTAAATAAAACTGGGGTAGAATCCTCTCTTCCTGAAAAAAGGGAGCGGAAAAAACTCTCCTTTTGTTCAACTTTAATGGTCCTTAGATCTGGTGTTAAAGCTGCAGTAGGGAGGATTGCCTGGAAACTCAAATGACCTGGGTGCCAGCATCAAGTCTGGTCAAGAGGGAACAACTGTTCATTCAGAGGTGTTTAATATGTGCATCAAGTGGAAGGTTGTGGTTCAATTTCAGGCTCTGCTAGTCTACATGTCAATGTGTCCTTGGGCGAGACACTCAACCCCATGTTACCCCGAACAGCTGTGAATGTGTATGAAAGATTAGGGGCACATCGATGCGCTGTGTGAGTCAGTGGGTGTGAATGGATGAATGGCAAAACCTGGCGTGTAAAGCAGCTTTGAGTGGTCATCAAGACTAGAAAAGCACTATATAAATACAGACCATAAACCCTGCCTACTGTGCCTTTAACAAAAAAATCCAATCACATGTGGACAGCACTACAAACAGGTGTGATCTCACCCAATGTGTTGTTGTTCTTTCTTTAAAACCTTTTATTTACAGCCCTTCAATTGCTTTATTTATGTCAGTGTGGCCCTCTGGAAAAAATGTCTCCCCCCCCTGCACTAAACGGATCTTTCACAGTGGATGTTTAATATCAGGTCTTATTGAAACCCATTTCCTCACTGCATTCCATTTTATTCATTTGACATGATGGTCATTTATTATTTTATCATGTGCCATTCTCTCTGCAGGTCTGTCCTGGGCCTGGACAAGGAGCCAGACCTGGTCCACATGGAGGCTCATACACCAGACGGAAGTGAGTGAGAGGTTTCTGTTGAACATCATTTCTCCTGCAGAAGAGAAGTTGTCCCCGGGTTTGCTCCATAAATAATGCCAGTGCATGTTTTTTGATGAATATGACCTTTTTATTCCGTCTCACTCGCTGAACCTGAACCACAGAGGACTTCTATAGATGATGAAGGGGAAGCTGTTTAGAGTGGGAAATATACAGTAGCCTCTCATATACCTGCAGTATGACTGACCGGTGGATGAGATTTTGTTATTTCTATACCAAAAAAAAACATTTAATTTAAACTCTAGATTAAATGGCTTGATCAATAACGTTTCATGATGGTCAGAGATGATGTTTTAAAGGTCTAGTGTGTGAGAATTAGTGACATCGACAGGTTCAGTGATAACACAAATCCATTTTGTTTCAGCAATTATTCTTATAAAATAGAATACATCTTTGTATGTTATTCTGCTTATGTGCCACTATATGGTATTCTTTTCATACTCTACAGAAGCCAATCGTACACAGCACCACATCCTTTCAACAGAGCTACTGACCTCATCTTTTTGATACTTCCTGTATACTTTGCCATAACATTTGACTATAAAAACAGTAAACACTGGCAGTAACAGCAAGTAGTCACACTTCAAAAAAATCAGGTTTCCGGTAATAGATGATCAGCATGCCAGGCAACTATGGTGGACTTGCATGAATGCTGTGGCTTCACACATTGTCAAAATGATTAAGTTTGGAATGAGCAGGATTTTTGTCAAACTGGTTTCTCTGCCCAAATGTATCAATCAGACAAGAAGGAATGCAACTGGGGAGGTTTTAAAGAACCTCTAAGCTTCAGGATTCTTCTGCAGAGATGAGTCATCCAGTCTTGAGTACAGTGCATATGGCATAAGATAAGATAGTCCTTTATTTGTCCCGCAGTGGGGACATTTGCATTGTTACAGCAGCAAGACAGTAAAGATAAAGATAATAAGTAATAAACATGCATTACCAAAAAATAATTACAATATACAAGATATTGACGCTTAGGCTATAAAAAATTAGTGTGGAGTTTGCACTCAGCACTGACTGAGGAGGAGATGGAGGCTGCCTATGAGAGGAAGAAAGAGAGCAGACCTGGCTGCTGCATGCTCTCAAGCTGGCTCGAGGGCTCTCACATTCCCGGTGGAAGTCGGGTGCAGGGGCTTCATTGGCACATCCCCGCAGCGGCTCCTAAAAACCCTCGGTTTGACAGGCCATAGGAAGAAGCGAGCAATGCAGACAGATCTAGCTCAAGAGGTAGGGCAAGGAAGCTTCTGGCTCTGGCTCCGGAGGACGGACAAGGCGTGGGGGAGAGAGGGATCCCAAGGCAGGCTGCAGGGACCTTTAGGGAGACGTCCCTCTCGCCGCTCCACCACCCTGAGATGTTCCGAGATTAAAGGAGTGAAACATCTATGAAGGGTGGCCCTCTGGCTGGCTGCGGGGTCGTCAGCCAGAGGGCCACCCTTCCACCGTCAGATGTGCGTCAAGCAGAAATGCTGAGCAGGGAGCTCTACCTGTGCTTACATCTGAGCTGTGTGAGCCAGTGTGAACAAAAAACAGATAACAAAAGGCTATCATATCTAAACAAATGTCTTTATTGATTTATCTCCTTCTTGGACAGCCCTATCACACTTTGGTGCAGGGATTGAGTGGTTAATTAATTTAGTTGGCCTCATACAACCACACTTCAATAAACCTAAACTACCCCTTTAAATGACTTTGCCTGGTGGACACTAATCCATGTTGATATCATTCCAACAGTGAAGCATAGCTGCAGTAGCATCCTGCTCTAGTGGAGCTCATCAGCAGCAGAGACAGGGTGAAGATTGAATGCTGATGAATACAGACAGGCCTCTGAAATAAAGCTGCTGTAGATCAGCGGAGTCTGGGGCCATGGTTCACCTTTTAGCCCCACTATGACCCAAAGCTTACACCCAGGATGAGGCTTTGAGACAAGTCTCTGTCTGTCCTGGAGAGGTCCATGTGGAGTCCAGATGTAAAACCCCTATAACATCTGTGGATAGACCTGGGAATGATAGGGCAAACGAGATCAACTGCCCACGTCCAGGTGTGCAAAGCTTGCAAAGACAGGAGATTTAAAGCTGACGGGCCTCTACAAACTTTGAACAAACTTTCACTTTGTTTAAGAGATTTCAGGTTAGATTTCGTAACGTTACTCTGGCATTATGGGATATTGGATCTGTAATTTGACAAATGTGCATATACAAAGCATGAAAACATGACTCTCTAATATGTCATATCTCTTATGTCTTCATTGTGACAGATGTGCAGTACGTCACGTGCAGAGCTCAGACGTGCACAGAAGCTAACAGGAACTATCCTTTCCCTGGATACATCGACATCAGCTCTCTGGTGGTCCAAGATGACTACATATTCATACAGGTAGCGTTGTGAACACTCAGTCCAATGCACATACATGGAGGGCTGGGTAATAATTCACTAACAATAATGCTGTGCCTAAGATTCAATATATATTGATCAATTTTAATGTTTATGTTCTGCGTTTATGTGGTATTTGTTCATTGGGGTTAGGGTTAGTTAACTGGTTACCAGTTAAGTGGTTACTTTAACATACACGCAGGGAACAAATGTCATGCTATATCCACGTTCAAATCTCAGTTTAACAGGATCCTATTTTTTTTATTTTTGGGGGGGGGTTCATGAAGAGGCAGACATTTGCTGAAAAGTTGGAATTAATAGATCAACAGGTTCTGTTCATCCTGACCCATTTTATGCCACTTGTATGATTTGGAATATATTGATTTTGGTCCCAAAACTTTTTGGGGTCTTCTTTACAACGACCTGTACCTGGTAAAAAAAAAAAAATCACAGAAATACTTTATATATATATATATTTTTTTATATTCACCTTAGCCACTGCCCAGTGTGTCATGTTTATCATGATTCCTGTCACAGGAAAATCTGAAATGGAAATGTCCTGCATTCCATGTAACCCAAATGTAATTTATGGGCTGTATTTGAATATTATTTACTTTGACATTGTGCAAAATAAGGCTTCATACAAGACACATCTGAATAATGACACAGACCACAGTTCACCACAACAGCAATCTTATTCAAATTTACCCCCCTGTTACACTCGTAGTCTGATAAAGGTCTTTTCAGCACTGGTGTTTGTGGTTTATCTCTTCATCTCTTCACATGTATCTCCTTGAAGCGGAGACCCTGAGCTGGTTTCCTCGTGACCCATGCCCACAATAACCCTCTCACTAGGACATTGGGACAAACCAGTAACCATCAATCATAAAATCCCCAGCCTGGTTCTTGTCCTGCTCACTGCAGCTTAGTCAATCCTCTGTGGTGACATATCTACCTGTGTGGTTATTACATGTATATTTTTCAACACATTAATGATGTTACTTTAAGAATAAGATGGGCAGTGGTGTGGCAAAGGACATTTTCTTGAGACCGGTGGTGAAGTAAGACAAGTACAGATGGCAGGCAGGTTAATTTAAAGAAAACTGAAGTTTAATGCAGTTTATATTAAAAGGTGTTGTTGGTAATTGTGTTGTTCTGGGGGAATGGGGGAAAGCTGGTCGGACGCGCTGAGTCCAGAGGAGGAGGCTGAAGGGTTGATGGTGTAGGAGCTGAGTTCCATATAAAGAAATCAAAGTGCATGGATGAGGCAGGCGGAAAGCAAGGAGTCCCAAAAAAGACTCAGAATATATGTTCACAGAGAGACGGCTGGATACACGACTGCCTGAATGTACAGAGTCTAACGATCTGGCAGAGTATTGAGGGGAGAAAATCCAGGTATTTGTAGGCAGAGTCTGTCGGAGATGAACGAAACAAACAATAGAAAAAAGGGGAAAAGACTTGAGAAGTATATATAAGTATATTTTAATTTATCTAACAGGTGTGTTCAAATACTTGTAAATGTTGTATAAAGGGCTGCAACTAACAATTATTTCTCGATTAATTGATTAGTTGTTTGGTCCATAAAATGTCAGAATATGTTGAAAAGTTTTCCACAGTGTTATGATAATGTTCTCAAGTGTTTGTTTTTTTTGTCCACAAACCATTTTTTTTTTGTTATACGGAGCAAAGAAACCAGAAAATATTCACATTTATGAAGATGAGAAAAAGAATTATTAAAAAAAAAAATCAATGATCAGAATATTTTAATGTAGTAATTGATTAATAGTTGATTAATCGACTAATTGTTTCAATAAAAAAAAATTGATGGATCAAATGATGATCAAATGAAACTTGCCTGACATGCACACATACTTTCTAAACCAGCTCATTGGTTAAAATAAGGCTCATTATACAGTTTAACTAAAATCAGCTAACGCTCTTCTATTCAAGTGCTGTAGGTGCTGTCCATGGTGCTGAATTTCCAAGCAAGTCCAAGCAAGCGGGCATTATGAGGAAATCTAAACACATCAAAAATCTGCACACACACGTGGATACCACAGTTAAAGACAAAACAACCTCACTCCATTTGAAGAAGGAAGCCATCCTCCTGTGTTTTATGCTGGCGACGTGGTCAAATAACCAAGTCGTACATTCTCTCTCTGTCCTCTAAATCCTCCACAACAACAGAGTTTTAATGGATTGTGAGGGACCGAGCTGGAAGGAATGAGGAGTCACAGTTGTATTTTGAAACATGTTTTTTTCTGTGTTTGTTTTGTTTTTAAGCCACAAAAAAAGACAAAACTGACATTTCAAACATATAAAGCAACAAAGTCCTGGGCCCGTAGAAGAGGTCAAATTAGTAGATGTGAACTGAAAATTGGAACAAAACTGGTTGCTACGGAACAAAAACTCCACTGATCTAAGAGACAGAAACAAAGGGAATTTGTATACTGGGGGGATTAGTCCAAAACACATGGGAATAATATTAACAAATGAACTAAGAAAGTGGGAAAAAATTAAGTCTATAAGTTTAAACAAATGCAATACAAGACAAAAACAAACTATATACAGTAATTGTAGAAAAGCCAAAGGAAATAAAAATGCACCTAAGTTAAAAAATGGCTGCTACTCTGTAAAGTATCTGTAAAGCAAAAGAGGAAATTAGCACAACTATGTACAATTTAGCATTGTGTTAAACAGACAAAGTCAAAACTGTACCTTAATCTTATAATCGTACATAGTCTCAATCTTCCAGTTGACTTGCTCTACCACTCAACCACCGTGGCCCCATGGAACAATTGTTCATCACATTCAAACCATGGTCAAATTAGTTTACACAATGCTGTGTTTCTTAGTAAAGCTGTGTTATCCTCTCAGATACTTTTTTACACTTTTTTGACAGGAAAAGCAGCGCACCGCTGAGGTATAGTGCTATTGTGAGCATGAGCCGGAGCAGTTTGTACACCTCAGAGAGTGTGGCCCGTAGGTCATCCTCAATGTGAAACTTGTTTTTGTACATGCACGTGTGCAGCATCTTCCTTCATTTCTCCTCATCAGAGAGTGAATACATCCTGATGAGCTGTGCTAACTCACTGGTATGGGGTGTTCGGAAATGCGGTGGATTAGCAGAAAGATGGAAATGACCTGTGATCCAGTAAACGATAAAAGCTCAGATGATGTCAGCAAATCTTTTGGTTCTGTGAAAAACTACAATGTCGGCAATCTGGAAGTAAAGACGCAAGGCGGATGCAGCGGATTGCAGGTCCTCACAGCCACACTGACAATGTCACCGAAACACAGGGTCTACCAGTATGTGTCGTCATATTGAAATGATATGTTCTTGTGACCGTAAGCATGCTGACCGTGCTCTTGATTCTATACCCATTTTCTATATGGGGACGAACAGCCACATTTAAAGCCAATTTATGAATTGGTAAATTAATAATAATAAAAAATAATAACTTTATTAAATATTAACAAGATAAAAAGAGCAGCAAAAAAAACAAAAAAACAACGAGGTTGACCAAAGTGCTTTACAAAGTTAAAGGCACAGCAACGAAAAAAAGGAGCGAGGTGCAGAAAATGAGGTGACAGCCCCACAGGACAGGGAACTGGATTGAGCCGACAGGGGCAGAAGCAGCCAGCCTGGGAAGGACGGGTCCGATCTACGGAGGACGCGGCGCGGCGTGACTGTAGCGTGATCGCAAGATAAACGACGCAGGTAGCATGGAATATCAGACAGCAATGGGCGGAGATTTGTTGACTGATTACCCAAAACATCTCTGAACAACATCAGTTTCTTGTAGGAGGCTTGGATACTCAGTCGAGCTTGACAATCTTAAAGTAATAACTTTTTCTTAAGATTTGCTTGCTAGGCAAAAAATAACAATTTCCCAGGAATTATTGAAAATCTACTTTTACAGTGTAGTAGTTAGAGAATGTAGCAAACAACACAAATGGTTATGATGTGTGTGACAGGAAACTATTTTAGAGAATGAAAAGGGAAGCTTTGCACTATTCAATATAATAAAAATCCGACTGTACCTAACTCAACAGGCTACCCAGCTCCTAGTATAGGCTCTGGTCATCTCCTGCCTTGACAACTGCAACACTCTGCAAACAGGCCTCCCAACCTGTGCTGTGAAACCGCTCCAGATGGTCCAGAACATGGCAGCACATCTGGTCTTCATGTCCCCCCTCTTTTCACTGAGCTCCACTGCCTACCCTTAGCCGCCCACATCAGATTCAACACTGATGCTAGCTTTCAAAGTGCTTCATGGGTCTGCTCCCACTTACTTAAATGCTCTCCTAAAGGCTTATGTTACCCCTCAACTACTCCGTTCATCAAAGGATTGTCATCTAGCGATGCCAACACCCTGCACAAGACAATCCAGGCTATTTCCGTGTGTTGTTCCACACTGGTAGAATGCTGTCTACCTCTTCACAAGAGCATCTTCTGTCCGAGCACTTACCGTACCCCCTCCCCTGCACCATCTCGGATCCACTTCTGCACTCTCACCCCCTGTCAGTCCACTGTTCCTATCTAGTGGAGTTCTTTCCAAGACTTTGTCTATGTAGCTCTTTCCTCTTTTGTAAGTTGCTTTGGGTAAAAGTGTCTGCTAAATGCTTAAATGTAAATGTGCATTTTCTTTTACCAAAGCAGTCAAAGCTACCAAATTCAGTGAGACTTTGCAATGCATGTCTCTCTCTTCTCTGTCTGTCGGTTCAATGGTTTCCTTGACAGACCTCAAACTCAGGGCACCAGTATGTGCAGTGCCAACTTTGGAGGTGTTTGGAGGAGAACTGCAAGAGAAATCGGTAGAAATCCAGCAGATATATTCTTAAAAGAGTCCATCATCCATGGTAAAACAACAAACCAGTGTGTTTAGTGCCGAATTTTACTTTGATTTGATAAGAAATGAAAGAGATGTCTGTCTTTTTGTTGTATATGAACGGTTCTCTTGAAAGGCTTCAAACTTGGAGGGTGACTTAATGAGTTGTAATGAGCTGTTTTACTAGTTTTAAAGAAAATCCAGCGATTGGAACACCGGAAGCAGGAAGATTAAAATACACAATGGCAGGAACCTAACAAGACAAGTGACACATGATGGCGGGACAGACAATCAAAAAGGGGAGAATTAAATCAAGTTGAACTAAACAATGTGCACAAGAAAACTCATTCCCTGACCAATAAGTGGCTTGGGCAGAGTCTGTTGATGTCACATTTTAGTAGTGCTCAGCTTGCTTGGAACCCTGTCAGAGCAGCTCAGCCTAAAAATTCCGCTACTGAGGTTTCTAACTCTGGATAACCTGGTTGACGCGCTTTGCCTTGGCGATCGCTCTTTTGAACTCTCTGACTGAATGTCCACCCTGTTCGTTCCGTTGCAATATATTGGCTTTATTGCTTTGCGTTTTCTTTGCATAAGGAAATTCCATCAAACAATCCAAAACAGTCATATGAAGTGCCTCCGCGGTACAGCGGTCGAAAACCGTTTGCCCTTCCGGGTCAAAACCTAACAAGGACAGTGATAATTCCACCTATATACACCTGAGCTCCCCTTCTGAGAGCACAGCGACCCCACACACACATTGAGTGAATTACACCAACCCTCATTCCACAATCAAACACATTAGGCTCTTATAATCCCTAATGGCCCTCCACCACATCCTCCAGCACCTGGACTCTGCAGGAACCTACGCCAGGATCCTGTTTGTGGATTTCAGCTCTGCCTTCAACACCATCATCCCGGCTCTGCTCCAGGAGAAGCTCTCCCAGCTGAGCGTGCCTGACTCCATCTGCAGGTGGATCACTGACTTCCTGTCTGACAGGAAGCAGCATGTGAAGCTGGGAAAACATGTCTCCGACTCACAGGTCATCAGCACCGGATCCCCCCAGGGCTGCGTTCTTTCTCCTCTGCTCTTCTCCCTGTACACAAACAGTTGCACCTCCAGTCACCAGTCTGTCAAGCTCCTGAAGTTCGCGGACGACACCACCCTCATCGGACTCATCTCTGATGGTGACGAGTCCGCCTACAGGTGGGAGGTTGACCAGCTGGTCACTTGGTGCAACCGAAACAACCTAGAGCTCAACGCTCTAAAGACAGTGGAGATGGTCGTGGACTTCAGGAAGAACTCAGCCTCACCTGCACCCATCAACCTCTGTGACTCCACAGTTGACACTGTGGATTCCTTTCGCTTCCTGGGAACTATCATCACCCAGGACCTCAAGTGGGAGCTGAACATCAGCTCTCTCATCAAAAAAGCCCAGCAGAGGATGTACTTCCTGCGGCAGCTGAAGAAATTCAACCTGCCAAAGACAATGATGGTGCACTTCTACTCCTCCATCATTGAGTCCATCCTCACCTCCTCCATCACCATCTGGTACGCTGCTGCCACGGCCAAGGACAAGGGCAGACTGCAGCGTGTCATTCGGTCTGCAGAGAAGGTGATCGGCTGCAATCTTCCATCTCTCCAGGACCTGTTCGCCTCCAGAACTCTGAGGCGTGCAGGAAAGATTATGGCTGATCCCTCCCACCCCGGACAGAAACTCTTTGAGTCACTCCCCTCTGGCAGGAGGCTGCGGTCCATCAGGACCAGAACCTCACGCCACAAGAACAGTTTTTTCCCGTCTGCTACTAGCCTTATCAACAAGGCCCGGAGACCCCCCCCGACACTCTGACTCCTCACACTCCTCCTCTGCCTCTACATGTCACATTATCATTACATCCTTTTTATGCGTTATATTAACGTCATTACTGTGTTCATTACTGTGAACTTTGCACTTTGCACTGTTACTCACTTCTGCCCAGTCATACTGCTCTTTACTGCTCTTTCTGCAGTGCTCTTTTTCATCTTTAAAAACATTTATATACTGTGTATATATACGTTTACTGTTTACTTTAGAAAATTTTGTATGCTTGTTATGCGCCAATGACACCAGAACAAATTCCTTGTATGTGCAAATCGTACTTGGCAATAAAGCTCTTCTGATTCTGATTCTGATTCTGATTCTGATGGAAAAGCCAAAAAAAAACGAGTATAGTCAAGGAATAGTGCTGGAATTGTATAATGGAAAAGCATCATTACAGACATTCCTCCTGATGACTCTCCACCCTGGGCATTAGACAATAAAATAGATTTGGTCTCCAAAGATCCTTCAGTCCTCTTTGACCTCTTTCAAAGTCTTTCAAGTAAACTCACAAGCACTCAACCTAAACTTCCCCTTCAGTTCAAGCCCCCCCCACATTTGAGCACTTATATGTCACAGACCAAAGACCCTGAAAGGGATATGGGAGAAACAAAAATCAATCATACCAATTCCTCTTAAAGTTCAAACTGCCTTTGGTTACCCCCCCTTATCGATCTCTGACTCCTTCATTCAATTGCGTTTGGGATTGTTCTTTCTGCAGTGCCATCTGCTAGGGCCGCTGTGTTTCCTCTCTCCATTTCTAGTCAAGCAACTTACAAGATCAGTGAGAGAATCAGTGCTGTCGTACAATGTTAGTGCTGCATTGCTCGTCTTCAGCGGAAGCCAAGTTTGAGTGTAAGGTTTTCCTCAAATGACTTTCATTTTGTTATCGATAAGACGGGAAACGTGGGTGAAAGCTGCCGTCTCACTTTGCTCTGGGTGTGTCTTTGCTAAAGTGCTAAGCCTCCACGGCCTTGGCGCTAATGACAATCCTCCAGCAGCCACCATCCCTGTGTTTTTGTGCTTTTGCTTCATAAGCTAACAACTAAGAGCCTTGTGGTGTTTGTAAAGGTTCTAGATCATTAAGGACATCTTTTCTTTCTTTTTTTTGTTTGTCCGCGACAGCAGATGAGGCTCAGTTAGGCATCTTACAGATTTATCTTGACAAAGAATAATGAGACTATTGATTGCCCTACAAGATATTTACCAAAGTCTGCTCTAAAACCACTAAGTGCATTGACACCCAGGGAGGGCAGCATCCTGTGAATGCAAGTCAGAAGGAGGGCCAAGTCCAAATAATGAAAAACTAATGATATAATGATTGTAATATAATAGTAATTAAAATAGCCCTTGTATCCAGGAGCACCTTGGAAACCACCAGGACAATGATAGAGATATTGATGTGCACTTTAACCCAGCCAGAGTTTGTACACAGACAAAATGAAAATTTCAAGCAAAGTTGCAGATATTGAAGGGGAAGAAACACTGTCATTGCTGTATGTATCAGTATATGTAATTCTATTTTCTTTACGTGTGATTTGTGTTTATAGGTTCCCACGTCAGTCAGAGCCTCCTATTACGTGTCCTACAAGAGAGACTCTTTCATACAAATTAAACTGCCCAAATATTCACTGCCTAAGGTAAGTTCAAATACAGTAAATCTCCTTGTCTACTGTCCTGTGTGTGTGATGTGCCCATGTGTGTATTATTTCTGTTTACCTGCTGAGATTAGTCAGTAGCTGAAACTATATCTCCTCTAACACAAATATATTAAAAAAGGGATAAAACACATTTACATGTAGGGATCCGTTTTAATCGTATACATTTAAATGAAAGCTGTAATAAGCAACATAGTTTTGGTGTTTTGAATCAATAATTATACAATAAACATTCAGTGAAATGGTAGCCAAGTGATGTGAGTGAGAATTTGACTTGGTTGTTCTACTATGCAGAGATGCATCCACTTCCCTTTGGTGGACAATTAGCTATTTCCACATTCCTACACGTGCAAATACTGTGTACACTGCAAAAAAAAAGAGTCGCTAAATTAACATAAAACAATTATATGGGCAGAGCTTTCTGGAGATGGCGAGATTGCCTGGGGTCATCTTTCTCGTATGCGTGATTATTAGTGGTCATCTCGTGGCAGGTGCTCAAGACAAATAAT
This sequence comes from Solea senegalensis, assembly GCF_019176455.1. NCBI lineage: Eukaryota > Metazoa > Chordata > Actinopteri > Pleuronectiformes > Soleidae > Solea > Solea senegalensis. The sequence continues at coordinate 16,919,771 of NC_058026.1, forward strand.
CTGTAAACTATAGTGTTTTCATGACCCGGATGTGGAACTCATCAATTATTATTGTAATTAACCTGCACACTAAAGCTTAAACCGCAGATTTACACATGTCACCAAAGAAAGAAATGATGGAAGTATATGTTGGTTGATTACAAGTCTTAGTCAGTTTTTCAGTGTAGTTGGAGGAAGTTTACTTACACTTTGTCATTGCTGACTGCGATGTGTGCCACCTGCTAAGTACCAGCTTGAGATATGGAGGCTCATTCTCACTGAAAGCATGGCTACCAGCGCTAACACAAGGAGAAGCAGAGTAAAGCTACTCAACAATAAAATGTACACTTGCTTAAGTCTACAACATCTTTGGAATCTGTTTGCGCTCTGATGAAGTTGAGGGATGGGTAATCAAGGGCCCGCACTGACCTGGTTGTCGAAATCTCATGTTGCCTATACAGGGTTGAGAACATGGGCTGTAAAATGATAATTATGTGGGTCACTGGACATTCAGGAGCTGAAGGACATGAAATATCTTATAAACTGGCTAAGGAAACATTGGCCAGGGAAATTATAGTTCTAAAGATTTGCCTAGTAAGGACAGATGTGTCAGTGTAGGGGAAATGCAGCGATCACTCTCTCCAGCATTGTTAGAAAGACTTTCGATGTTTCCAAAGAGAAGGGATGGGGTTGTCATGTCAAACTCTGATTAAGAACTTTGATCTTTCGAGGACAGGATTACACTATAAAGCAATATAAAGCCTGCCAGAAATATTTAGCAGAAGAAGAATATGTTTGCAACTTCTAAGTGAAAACAGCCTTTTTTGTCTAGAAACTGAACTTTGTGTCACTTTTTTAATTGTGTGTCCACAGCAGCCATGTGTTCAATGAGTGAGCCTCTGTATTACAAGTTGATTTTCAATATCTAGGTTCAAGGTTACCCTGCAAGTGTTTTTTTTTTCTTCATTTTAAGAGAAAGCGACCAGTAGATAAAAGCAAATGTAAGAAAGTGATCAAAGTGGTGTTGACATTAAAACTGTGTTGCTTGTAGCTCCTCTTGAGGTTCAAAGGTTACCTTAGTTTATTATCGATACTTAGAGTTCAAAAGCATAGCTTGGTATCTCAATCACACATCCAAAAAACCTGAAATATCACTTTAAGAGCAGGAAAAGTTTCTGTTTAAAGTCATATTTCTATTAGCACCACAGTCAGAGTGAGCCCCAGAGTGTGCTACTACCTTACTGTGTCACCAACCATTTATATTCGCACCACAGCATTGATCTCATGACCAGTCGCAGAGTGTCAGCATGTTTTAATCCGTCACCTCTTCACCTCCAGTCATAACTCTTCTTCATCTCTCCCCTGCTCCCCGGCAGGATTTACACATTGTCAGCACTGATGAGAAGCAGGTGTTTGCTGCGGTGCAGGAGTGGAACCAGAACGACACCTACAACCTCTACCTGTCGGACACCAAAGGCATCTACTTCACCTTGGCCATGGAAAATGTTAAGACCACAAGGGGCATCGGAGGGAACCAGATGCTTGACCTGTATGAGGTAGGCACTCAGTGAACTTGGTCAATCTGCGGGGATTATTCAATGAAGTTTTCACTGATTTAATCTATGTGGCGTTAAAGGGAACGTTGTATGTAATGTACAGATACATACATGTACCAAAACACAAACAGTTGAGCAGACGGATGTGAAAGCTTGTGTTAAATTGTGTAATAAATTAGGACTTCTATGTTCCATTGCACAAAATGGGAAAACAGTATCTCTGCAAATTGCATTATCAGGGCTGTTAATTCCCGATAATGAAGAACTTTATTAGTTTGTCTTTTAAAAATACCCACCTGATCAAATACAGTTCAAAAATGTATCGGCCTCACTCAGAGACAGGAAGTGTAACTCCATTTTAGTGCATACATACTATAAAAGGCCTTGTGTCTCTTCATGCACCTTACTCACCCCACCTGGTGCCGTCTGACTTCTATGATTTATCCCAAACTAAATTCCCACTTGTGTGGTCGCCATTTTCAGAGGGATGATTAATTCATCCACACTCTTCAGGAGGATCTGGAAGCTTAAATGTGACCTTCTTCCATGAAGAGATAGAAAAAAGTGCAATACCGGTGGTCCAAGTGCATGGACTCTGTTGGAAAATAATGCAAGAATTATCCTGAATTGTCCTGTGTCGTTTGCTGGGTGAGGCTGAGGAATGTGAAAAGAAAACAGTCAATGTATAATGTATTGTGAAATTTTACAGCAATGTGTAGGTAGCAAGGTTTCCACTGCAAAAATTGTCTTTTTTGTTGTGAAAGGCAACCCTTTCATACACCACCAATTCTTTCTATATCCATCCAATACATAATTCTGGTGTCTATGATTTAAAGTTGACATACTGTAGATGTTGATCGAAGCAGGTGAGAGTCATAAACTTGTCCAGATATTGTTGTTTACTCTCCATACAGACTTGCTATGGGTTTGTTTCAAAGATACATGTTTCAAATGGACAGGTTTGTTTACAGGCTGCAGTTGTGTATCTCCCTGACAGCACACACACACACACATGCTTTTAAGAGCATGCTTAATGGGCCTCACTGCCATACAGCTCTGGACTTGTAACGACCTTGTTAGCTGACTGGCTAGCTATTGAATGTGTTTGCATTAGCATTCATGGCAGGAAGAGGAGAATTCCTTTGCTTTTCCACTCCCTGGTGAGTCCACTTTATCACTCCTACACTGGCAGGTGTGAGCAAGAGAGGGAAAGAAGTGAGATATTGGCCAGCAGCAGTGGCGGTGGTGTGGTAATTAACAGTGCCATTACTTCTGCACAGTATGCAGTGGGTGTGTGTGTGTGGCACTGAGTCTGTGCGGCTCCCGGTCCCATGCAAGAGTAGTTGAACAAGCAGCGGGAGACAAGAAAGCATTTTAATTGCGGTTGTCATATGGTCACAGCTCCATTCTTGATCTGATGTTAGACGCAGGTGATTTACTGCTGTCGCTGATACATCCGATCCTTTCCACACAGGGAGACGGTACGCATCCTGTTTGTTGTTGTCAGACCCTGACAACTGCACATCACAGACAGGAAATGATGGTGCATTCTATTTGTAGCTGGAACTCAGATTTTCCGAGGTCATTTCCGAGGTCCTTGAACTCGAATTTACAACTCTGAAACGTGCCGCAACGGCTGCCACCACGCAAACACTGCTACTGTTACCGTTCATAGCACTTCTGTGGCATTAGTTTCGCAGTAAATCAGTTATACACTTATAATTATTTTTTAACTCATGGGTGAAGTCACCACCAGATTTAAATCCTGGAATCCGAGGTAATTGGAAGGCAGAATCAGCAAAGTAAGTGATACGTGTTTTGTTCTTCCACTTACAGCCATGCCTCTTCTTCTTCGTGCTAAGATTAATTACATTATTCCCACAAAAGAAATTGGACGATTATGTTCTCAATTTGTGGGATTATTTCATTTGTCACTCAGTTTGGATATGGGCAATTTCTGTAATCAGGTGCCTTTGTTGTGCAAACTCATTTTCTGTTGACATCCGACTCTTCGTCACCCTCCAAACTCCCCTCCAATCTGAGAGGTGGTGTAGCAGGTGGCTGTCTGACAATTATCTCTCTGATTGGCTCGAATTCACTGCATCAACACTTATTTATCTTTCTCTCACCTCGCCATAAACAGCCTCGAATGAGCCACTGAATGATGATCTGGATGACGCTGACAACCGTGATGATTATTTGGCTCTTTTCAAGTTTCTATTTTCCTGCCAGCATGCCTAAATGCACAAAGCTGCGATTCAACAAATGAACCATGTAATATATTGTTGAATACTAAATTGGTACACATTAAATAATTGCTAATCCCCTGCTGCTTAAAAAAGAAATGCAATCTCCAGTGAATTGCAGCCTCTTCAGATTAATTGACAGCAATTTTTAATCTATTACACATTGGGAAATGGCTGCGTGGGTTATACTTTATGCACATAATCATTTGGTTCAGGGAGAAAAAGAAGAAAATCCTTTACTTTGAGATTAGAATGTTTTCAAGATGGATGGACGACTGTTGGAAGATTGCCAAATGTTAAAATTGAAATCTAAATATTAGTAGATTTAGTGGTCGTAACACATTTTCACTTATCAAAAGGCTCTCCTAATAAAATATGCCAGCCAAGTCTACAGTAATACTTAAGAATGTGTTGCTGCTTTATCTTGTCGTTTACTTGGTGAGAATTGAAACTTGTGTCACTCTCTTCACTTCCTGCAACAACGTCCACAGAAAGAATCAGAGATTTGACATTACAGCAAGCAGGAGTTATTGAATGACCAGTTGAGAAGTAAGAAACACAAACATACCTGGGGCTAGCCATTGTTAGACATACTCTACATTGTCATATGCACACATCAGCGCATTTACATGCGTGTTAGTCGGACTAAGACAATAACTTGGTTTTCCTAATGTCATGTAAACACGTTTGTCTGACTAAAATGCAGCTAGTCTTAGTTGGACTACCATACCTGTATAATGCGATTCATAGTCTGATTACTCCTGCATGTATACACTTAGTCTGACTGGAGTTGGACTTAGCGTTTTCTGCATGAACCAAAATTTCGTTCCTGATCTTTGACCCGGAAGTAGAAGGAGATGACTTACAAATTGAAGTACTGTTGCCGGAAATCGTATGGTGACGGCATCTTTAACATGTAAAGAAACTGACGTTGAGTTGTTTGTTTTTCCGAAACATTGCACAGTTTTTTAGCTTGATTAAACTGTGCATGTAAACATACTGAGTTGAGCAACATGTCTACTGTTAAAAGTTTAACAGGATGACTTTCACAGTATGCTTTACGGTACGGTTTATTGTGAAACGTATGACAGTATGTTGTTAGTATGGTTTTATGGTCTATTTGACTCTAAATGGGACACATATGCTGTCATATATAGAAGGGTGTTCTACAAAGAACAGGTCTTTAATCTACATGGCACAATTTCTGTATCGCTACCTTCAATAACCATGTGTGTCATCTACCGACTTGAAACCATTTTTAAAATAACTAGGGCTTAGTTATAAGTCTTAGCCATCATGGGTCCCTGGGACTAAGCTTTAGTAATACTCTAACTTGTTTATTGTGAGCTGTCTGTAATTTGGTTTTGATACACTTTGGAATGCATTTTCAGTGTCTTGATTCAAAAGTTGTGCTTTGCGTGCCAAAAATTACATTTTCTAGTTCACTTTAGTAATAACTCTTTGCCCCATGCTGTCCCCACTCAGAGATCTCTCCAACTCACAGCCCAGGTATTTCTAACATGTTTTTTTGGCAGCAATCTGAGTACCTGCACCTACATTGATACCAAGAGCTGAGGTCTGCTTAGCTTAATCTTTGAACCAAATAATATATATTCTGATTTCCCAAGATGTGAAGACAATTTATTTTCAGTCAGCCAGTTACTAATATTCCTCAACTCTTCACTTAACTGACTTTCAATTACATTTTTGTCCTTTTGGGAAACCATTAAACCTGAGTTGTCGGCATGAAGAAAAATATTATATTTATAAACATATTTCCTTTTCTAAATCCAGATATTTAGGTCATGTCTTCTGTGTGACATGAATTGCTGTGTCATGACTGTAGTTTTGCAAATTGTATGATCTGTTGCTCCTTAACCTGACATCTGTGCCTTTTCCATGTCATTGATTCTAGGACCTCAGTTTAAAGGCGACATAGAATGCTTGTATCACACATATATGTTGGTTATGGAGGTCTACTTACATATATTAACTTGTTTTCATGGTTAAAAACCTCCTCGTCGCTGCAAACGAGCCGATCAAAATATCTCCTCATTGACGCTCTCGTCAGCCGCGCTGTTTCAGACCAAAACCACACCCCCAGAACGTGGACTGTGTTGTGATTGGCCAGCCAACGAGAGCTTTCCCACTGTCCTGTGATTGGCCAGGTACCTGGAAGTGACGTAATAGATAGGCCAGCTCTCAGATACACAGCTCCCCCTCTGGCACGGTGGATGCTCTGCATCTCAGCAGCTACAACGAGAGTAGTTCTTCTTCTTCTGCGGTTGAATGTACGCAACCGGATGTGCCCGGACTAGTGCCCGCACCAGGAGGCGCTACGGTGGTGAGAGGAGTGGTGAGGATTTCTGATGACTACATCAACCTACGGAAGTGCCGATCCGCTTCGCAGAGCCCAGGAAAACAATACAACACTATTTTCTCAGCAGTGGCTGAACTGTTTGTTCTGAAACTTTAGGGTTTCATAAACGAGGTAATGACTCAGATACACACACACAAACGCAGCGTTAATCCGGGCTATGTCGCCTTTAAAAGGTGTGATGCTAACGCTCCATGTAGCTGGTCTGCTGTACATTTGAGAGTGTCAATGGTGAAAACTCCAGCACTCGCACAACATCACACTGTCTCTACGATGACACTAGTGAACCTCTGTTAAATCTCAACTCAGGTGAAACTAACAACCTGTAACTGGGTCATGGGTGAATGACCCTGCATAGTGTTATGGGTAAAAAGAGATTACTAAAAAACAAGCAAACAGTCTGCAGGCTGTGGAGATGTGACAAAAGGTAGGCTGGAGGCACTCATAGTTTGCTTGTCCTTGGAAAACCATATGTAGACAATGCTTTTTTTTTCAGGGGTAACGTTTGGGGCAGCGAACGTTACCCCTGCCTCATGTTACCAGAACATTAAGTAAAGGTCTCTTGGCTTATATTTTAAGAAGCTCAAAGGCTTTAGAACCTTTTGAAACAATAACATAATAATGCAGGTAAAAAATCTGCATTACAACTGCTTCACATAAAGACTGTTGAGACAGGTTTCCAGCCTTCAGAAGCTAAGTCAGAAGAAGAGACTGTGAATGTGTCCCCAAGTGCAGTCGCAAAAACCATCAAGCGCTACGACTACAACTGGCTCATATGAGGACCACCCCAGGAAAGGAAGACCAAGAGTCACCTCTGCTGCTGAGGAGAAGTTCATCTGAGTCACCAGCCTCAGAAATTGCAGATTAGAGACCAGATGAATGCCACACAGAGTTCTAGTAGCAGACACATCTCTTTCACATCAACTGTTCAGAGGAGACTGTGTGAATCAAGCCTTTATGGTCAGATAGCTGCTAAAAAAAACACTACTAAGGAAAAGCAACAAGCAGAAGAGATTTGTTTGGGCCAAGAAACACAAGGAATGAACATTAGACCAGTGGAAATCTGTGCTTTGGTCGAGACAGGTATCCAGTCTTCAGAAGTTAAATACCTGGAATTTTCTACCAGTCAGTCAGAAGAAGAAACTGGAGAAGCCACTTGGATTAACTCAACTTAACTCAAGCAAGTCCAGTTGCCTAGAGCTAACAACAGAAGGTGGCTGAGATCCTTCACAGACATAAACTCCACCTGAAAATTTGTCAATTCTTGGGCTCTACTAGGATGGAAAAAAAACATTACGCAAAAACCTCCAGACTCCCCACCTCACCCTCAAGGTGTTTTGTACCAAAATCAATAATACATCGATAATACGCACACAAAATGGAGCAATGCAAATGTGCAGTCCACTACACACAAAAAAATGATATGAAGTTTAAGATATTGCATATTTCTAGTCACAGATATGACTCACGCTCCACCGTTTGTCGCAGAGATGAATAAAAGCAGCTGGATGTTTGGTGTCTTTGCTCTCCTGCTGCTCAGTGTTCATTCTCTTTCCCTTTTTCAGTTAGTTGCAGAAAATAACACGTTTTTAAAGCTTTGCTGCACTGTTGGGCTCTCTGAAGTGGAGCATATTTCCAAAAATAAAACAACAAACTTAAATGGCCATTGATTTAAAAAAAAAGATGAAGAAATAGAAAATAGAAAAGAAAATGCAACCTTAATTCTGTGTTTATTCCTCAGTTAATGTCCGTCATTTATAACATTTATTCATTTTTAAATTAATTTATTTTAATACTGTTTCCCAAGTGCACAAACTCCCTCCAATTTGCTCCTCAAATGTTTGTGTATTGTCTTATTACATTTCTTTCTACACGCATTTCAAACTTCATTCTGCAAATGATGGGACTGGTCTACATCAGCGTCCACAGATCAACTGCACAGTGCAACTGTGTCTGCTGCCTTGTTTTTAAGCGAGCACAGTGTCTGCGTGAGTGACGGACAGACAGAAATGTATGCTCGTGGGGACGAGTGCTTCTCGTGTGAGTGTTGGTGCATGAATACATGCTGAGGAGGTGGAGGCAATAAATAATTGCTCCAGTGATTGACAGGTCAGGTTGGACAGGAACGGTGGAACCCTCGTTAGTCGCATCCATCCTGGGCACCATGTTCATATGACGGTGTCAAATGTGCTGCCTATTAGTGCCACTTACACAGACGTGCTCCTTCAGGGAGGGAAACACATCCGACCGGAGCCCCTCACTAGGGCAACCATGTGGTATGACTGTTCTTTCCTTTACATACAGTACATCATGCCTCGCTTTGAGCCAGGAACACGTTTAATGCCTGGGATTTGCAGACGGGGTCATTTGGAAAACTGTGATTGCTATTTTGTGTGTTCGGTGTTCTGGGAATACTGAATACACATCGATGGTGATGCAAAGAAATGGCTCAGAATTTTGAATGGTGATGATTGTCAGCATCTAGTGATGATGAGTGCTCAGTCGTTTTGCATAAATAAATACACTTCAATACAAGTGTTTGCATGTTCTCTCTGTTCTTCGGATTCTCTGGTTTTCTCATTAAGTGAACACTGAATTGTCCGTAGGTGTGAGTGAATGAGTGAACGGTTGTTCATCTCTACATTTTGGCCCAGCGATGGACTGGCAATTTATCCAGGGTGTACCTCGCATTTCACCCTTGGTCAGCTGGGATTGGCACCAGCAGCCCTGTGACCATTATGTGGAGGATAAAACAGAAGATGAATGAATAAATGAATAAATACATTAAAAGAATAGGAATACAGAACCTTGTTCTTTCTCTCCCAAGCTCTATACTACTTCAATATATCTACCTTACTATCTATGTTGTGATATTGTCACATACAGTTAAATTCGATTTGATTTGAAGAGGAGTGATAATAATAATAATCATAATAATTGTAGTAAGAATAATAATAATACATTTTATTTGTTGGCACCTTTCTGACACTCAAGGTCAATAAAATAAAATGTAACAGTGCTCTGTGGTCATTGAGAGTACGATATTCTGAAGAGGTGAGTTTTTAGTTTAGATTTGAAATGTGGGAGCAAGTCTGTGTTACGAAGGTCAGGAGGGAGGGGATTCCAGAGCTGGAGCTGTCTTGTCACCTTGGGGAGCAGAGCATTCAGCTGCTCTGCTCAACAGGGTGACAAGACGGGCAGGAGGAACTGTGATCACACCCACTTCACTGCTCCAGGTCACACGTCAGGATGTCTGTCAGTTTGAGGATTTGTTTGTTTGTTTGTTTGTTTATTAGCAGTCCCTGCTGTGCACATTTGCTCATTTATTCCTTGCATGTCATCAACAACAAGCATTCTGAGCTGCTATAAACTAGATTGTTGCTATTCTCCCATTCACGGACACATTTCCTTAGCCTATCTTATAGGCAGCACTTGTCTGGTGTTGCTAGGTGTACTAAGAAGCACCGTCAAATGGAAGATCAGTCATGTTGGTAAGCACTCTTTGAATTCTGGACTCTTTGAGATTGAACACATACATTTAAGTTAATGGGGTAGTGTCAGTATCGGTGCATTGCAGCCTGGTAACAAGTGAATGAGCAGCATTTCATTTGAAGTCTCCCGACATGAATATGTGACTGCATCGTGAGAGTACAGATACGGTGTCACTGTCAATGATCAATGTTTTTGCACCAACTAGATCGCTGAACCACGTAACAAAACACAGTAATACCAAATCGCACTTGACACCACAGTGTAGGAAAATGCAGCAAACTCTGCTGATGGTGTCGGATGCCAGAGTGTCAGACACAGCAAAAAAGGATAAGCACACCATTTCCATTTAACTGCTGTTGCGAAAATTGCTGCCTCAATACATAAAATGCCCTCTTTGATGAGGACGCTAGGTGTGCTTTTTCATCTGCAACTGAGAAAGTGAAGTGTTATGGCAGAGTTAAGATGAAAAAAGATTAGATCCAACCTTTTATGTCCATCAGGTGGCTGGAATTAAAGGCATGCTAATCGCTAACAAGAGGGAGGACAACCAGGTGAAGACCTACATCACCTACAACAAAGGTCGGAACTGGAGGCTCCTGCAGGCCCCGACTTCTGACCTGGATGGGAATGACATCCACTGCATACTGGTAAGATGATATATAATCAAAATGAGTTTAAATAGAGATACAATTATAGTTTTTTGTATTTTGATTATGTTTTTTTAAAGTTTTAAAAGTCCCATGTATATAATATAATAGAGCAATGTTTCCCAAACATTCTATAAGGTGAAGATGGCAAACAATTGTGACCCAAAACACAATATTAATCTTGCCATTTGTGTACAATGTATGGACTAATTCATACTTTAATTCATATCTGTAACTATCACAACTTCTTTATGCAGCAAATTTGTTTGAGGACCAAAAAATGTTGTGATTCAGTTAACTTAATTCTCCATTTAACTCAGTGGTTTCCAAAGTGTGGGTCGGGACCCACATAACTAAACTTATGAAATTTGCCACACAACAATTACAATGCGTTTTAGTTTCACTTTTCTGATATATGCACTTATGCACTTTAACCCATTAATATTCCTTGTAAGTAAGTAAGTAAGTAAGTAAAGCTTTATTTATATAGTACTTTTAAAAACAGCAATTTACAAAGTGCTTATACATACAGAATAAAAAATGCACAGAAAGGAAGAAAACAATGTGATGAAAGGATTAAGGGTGGTTAACGCTCTAGATAAAAATAGATAAATAAATAAAAAAAGAGATAAAAGGATGGCGTCCATTAAAGCAAGTCTATAAAAATGAGTTTTAAGAGTGAGTTTTATGAGTTAACGTACGGGGAGCCAGTGGAGTGTATTTGTCACCGTGAAACATACCATGAGTGACATCAACCAACTTAACTCGAACAGTGTACAACTTGCATAAGATCAATACTACAGAACTAGCTAAAGCATGTAAATCGAACCGGATAAACAGCACAAACAAAGAGAGACAGAGACGTGATGTTCGGCTCCCCGAATACAATGAAGGCAAGAGGGTACCTCACTGTACACACACCCCATCAAAGCCGAACTGCTGCCCCACACTGCCCCCCACTCTTCCGGAAGTGCACAGCAGGTTTTTACCTCCGAAACAGAAAACTATCGATCGTATTATTGTGCTGTTTGAAAAAAACAAAACACATAAACAGATGGCAGAGAAATACAATAGAAATAAAATAATAATACCCCACATGTGACCACACATTAGTGGGCGTCACAGTTACATCCATCCATTTTATGCCACTTTGTTCTCCACATGAGGGAGATATAGTAAATTCATCAGATATTCAGAGAGGTTGGGAAACACTGCTTTATATTACAGCAGGAGCGGGTTCTCCTTCATAGAGTTCACCATGTTTCGCATACACCCATGGGCCCAATCTCAATATCCACTCTCGCAGACACACACTCTGAGTCACACTCACAATAAATCATTGAGGACTTTTGTCTGTCCCATTGTGATAGAATCAAGTGAATGAAGACCGTCTTGCAGCAATTTTTTAGCACTTTATAGAGACTTTTATATTAAGTTTTTTTGCCTCAATGACGGTTGCTGTCATTGTCAAATAAATGATCAGTTAATCCACCTCTATCAGGCACAGGCATTTGGTCAGGCTACTGATTTATTTAGGGCATATTCAAAGTTATTATAATGGAAACACAGTGACTGTTTGCAAACGTGTATTAATGACTATAGAATTGGTTTGTGCCTTTATTTATAAATGGCTGTGCCCAAGCAAGTGTTACATTTGAGATGCTTATGCAATAATCAGATTGGCAAAAGAGCTGACCAATTAATTAATTCCAAATAATCAAAATCCCAAGTTGAAACAACATAATTAACAATTTAGGATGTTTGTTATGTAGCCAATCTATGGACACCAGACCATAGTTTATTATATATATATATTGTTTCTGAGGCACTTGTTTTGCAGAGATGATTAATTTACTGACCTAATTAAAACAGTTTACAGTTAACACACACATGTTGATGTTTGATCCACTGGACCACATTATAGTCCTTTTAGTCCTAATATTGTTTTTTTTTATTTGCACTGTCAGTTGTGATTAAGGCTAATAATGGACCAGACGTGTGTGTGTTTGGTTATGTTGGCAACAGACAAATATGTGTCATTTCCTCATTAAACAGCCTCCCTGTGACTTACACTAACTAGTAGGAGTCCTGTTTGAGACAGTAGGAGGACTCCATGCTGTTGATGGTGCGATTCTTTTTTTCCTAGACTCATGCCTTGTGACTCACAGGTTCCCTGTGAGTGTGCATTCATGAGACATTTTAATTACTGCTGCAGATTCCTTTTGGTTCCACCACCCTTGACGTCCTTACATCAATGACATGCTGTCTGCTGCAAAGATGAAAGAAAGACTTTTTACCCCCCGCTCCATGAACAAATGTAATTGTCTTCTGTTTGCGTGTTTGCCTTGGAGACTTGGCTTCATCATACTTTAATGCAAATTCCATTGCTCTTCATATTAATGACAGATTAAGAGCAATTAGCCAAACGTACAGAGGCACAGTTGGCTCTCTTTGGGAGACTAATGAATCTTTTTTTTCATACATTTTTCTCTGTATTCAACGATGTTGTTTTGACGTGTTCAAAATGACTGTTTCCCTCTGCTATTCCTTGGTCGTTAATTTAATAAGCTGATGCGTGGTGAGAATAAAAGACATGTTTATCATATTTACACCTAATGTGACCCAATGTGAATGAAAGGAGCGGGTCTTTGCTGTTACTCTGAGAGGAATTTTCTCATGCCGCTTGTTTGTGGGTGGAAATGCCGTGTACTTCTTTGTTTTCACTTCAATTGTTAAATCTGTCTCTCCCAGCCTTTCTGTTCACTTCACCTCCAACTGCAAATGTCAGAGAACCCTTACCTGTCAGGAACCATCTCCACCAAGAGCTCAGCGCCCGGAATCATTGTTGCCACAGGTGAGTCAGAAACGCCACAAGTTGTTTATGGTCGACACCACTGCCCTATGAAAAACCCCACACATCTCACATCTCCACTCTTCTATAACCTTTCTTTTCTTTCTTTTTGCTCTTTTAAGAGACAAAATGCATTCAAGTCTGGGAACAATGCAGGTTTCCATTTGTAGTCGGATGTTTCCGACACTTTCTGACACTTTTTCTGTCGCATTTGCTTCACAGTGAATCAGTTGTACGCAGAGGTGTTTGTTTCATTTTTGTTCTTAGAGATGTTCCTAAGCTGTTGGTGTGCCCCCAAATATTGCATACAGGTTGTTTCTGTCTGGTATTGCTAACAGTATCCAGCCTGGTGTCTGTATTATTCTTCCAACTTCTCTCTGGAACGCCGTGAGGTCAGGGGTGACATCAGCCAGCTCTGACGTCCAAGTTCTGATATAAATGGAACGCAGCTCTAGTGTTTTTTTGTTTTGTTTTTTTTTTAGGTGCAGCTGTTGTAAGTACTGACACACAGTCAGCACTGGTTGTGCGGTGGGAGCCACGTCACCCAACAACCTGCAAAAGACAGACATGCAGTAAAAAACAACAACACAAACTGATTTTTAGCTCTGTATAAATTCTCCCCTAATAAAAATATCTCTCTCTATTAGACTGCTCACACCACTGCACCAAAGCCCATAGACAAAATCAGCAATTTTAAGCTTTTAGGCACACAGCAGGTGCTGGTCTACTGCTGCCTTTTTTGGCGTGTTTGTGTAACTTAAGTCAATTTACACGAATGATTTCAAACACCGAATTCACACAATAACACATTTGAAAATACAGATGGATCAACAATGTCTGTGTGCGGCGTGATGTGATGTTGTGCCTCGTGCATCTAATCTCCTCTGTTTTCCGCTCCGCTGTAATTGTGTCTTGTTAGTTTCACCTGTGTTCAGTTATCCATAATGCATTTGGTTTCTGTGCTCCACTGTTAGTCGTCTGTTAAGTCATTCTGCTCTGTTTGGTTCCCATTTCTTGTGTTCCTGCTCATTTGTATTTATTTTCTCTTTTTTTATGTTTTGATCGTTACCATCTACAGAACCCCAGACATGACATGGTGGAAAAAAACTGTGATTTGTGGCCACAAAATACACATTTGTTGCCACGAAAAAGGTATAATGTGTGCACGAAATTAATAACATTAACTACCTGGAGAGAGAAAGTAAAGTTTTACTTGTTTTTTTTTTGTTTTTTTTAGGCTGGGAATGAGTTACAAAGATATTCTTAAAAGCCTGACATTACTCGTGTCGTGCCAAGGTAATTTTCCCCGACAGGATTTGTATCCTCTTCTGTGGGAGCACTCATGCATTTGGCGATATTCTGATTCAATGCATCTCACTAATAATGGTTCCTTGTAATGCCAGAATATCTTTGTAACTCATACACAGCCTAAAATAAAACTCAATCCCACTATCTCTGTCCATCGCGAAGCTTCAGCCCTCTCCGCTCGTTTTACTTGTGCAGCTCTCCAGGTTATTCATGAGAATGTTTTTAATATTGTTAATTTTTTTTGTGCACCTTATACCTATTTCTCCCCATGTGTGTGAGTTTTCCCTGGATTCTCTGGTTTCCTCCCATGCAATATGGGGATTAGGGAAAATGTGTCACTCTTTCCCATGTCATGGCTGGGGCTCCGTAACCAGCCGCTCCAAAGATTATTTCCATTTGAAAAATGCATTATTTTTTTGCACAATGCTGCAGTGATAACATCTATTATAACATTCAAATCAAACCTACGTATGCAGCTGAAACTTTTCAGAGATCAAGTAAAGCAGAAGAAGAAGTGAGTCTTTTGCCTTGGACCACTTTGACTGTCGGTCTCATATGCACACAGTGCAGTCAGCTTTGATTTGTGTCTCAGTATTTACTGCACTTGAAAAACGTGAACTGTCCCTTTAAAGGCGACATAGAATGCTTGTATCACACATATATGTTAGTTACTTACATATATTAACTTGTTTTCATGGTTAAAAACCTCCTAATCGCTGCAAACGAGCCGATCAAAATATCTCCTCACTGGCGCTCTCGTCAGCCGCGCTGTTTCAGACCAAAACCACACCCCCAGAACGTGGACTGTGTTGTGATTGGCCAGCCAACGAGAGCTTTCCCACTGTCCTGTGATTGGCCAGGTACCTGGAAGTGACGTAATAGATAGGCCAGCTCTCAGATACACAGCTCCCCATCTGGCACGGTGGATGCTCTGCATCTCAGCAGCTACAACGAGAGTAGTTCTTCTTCTGCGGTTGAATGTACGCAACTGGATGTGCCCGGACTAGTGCCCGCACCAGGAGGCGCTACGGTGGTGAGAGGAGTGGTGAGGATTTTTGATGACGACATCAAATTAAGGAAGTGCCGATCCGCTTCGCAGAGCCCAGGAAAACAATACAACACTATTTTCTCAGCAGTGGCTGAACTGTTTGTTCTGAAACTTTAGGGTTTCATAAACGAGGTAATGACGCAGATACACACACACAAACGCAGCGTTAATTGGAGCTTCCGGTTTATGTCGCCTTTATGTATTTTAAAACAGTATATTTAAAAAGACAAGTTGATGTAGCGGTGTGATCCTTCTGTTGCCCTCTCACTAAAGCCTCTCTGTAGTCGCTCCTCAGCCTCGTCTTTTCCTTTCAATCACACACAAACACACACCTGTTTCATGTCAAGCAACTTGGCAGTGTGTGACTTTGTCTCTGGAGCTCTTTGTTGTCTCTTTGGTGTGTGAGAATGTGGAATCAACACATACATCCCTGCTGCCATGCGTGTGTGTGTGTGTGTGTGTGTTTCTCGCTGACCAAGCCTCCACTCTTGGCACCATGCTTCTCTTTGCCTGCTGCGCCTTTTAAGACATCAGCTGGTGCAGAGATCATCTCAGCAACATGACAAACAGCATCCAGATCACACGCTTGCCTATTGACTGAGCTGCGGCCAAGATAGTGGAGTAGATCGGCACAAGGAAAAGAAGAAGAAGAAGAAGGTTGTTCACTCTGCTCCGCAGTCACAGGAGATTGTTGTTTGATGCCGCTAAACTGAAAACTGCTGGAGCGAAGGAGGAGCCCATCCTCCACCTGAATAATGCAGACGTGTATTTTGTTTCTTTACGTGTATCACACATTTGTTCTCATGTTTCTGTTCCCATACTGTAGGAAATATCGGCGCCGAGCTCTCATACAACAATGTTGGCATGTTCGTCTCATCCGATGCCGGCAATAGCTGGAGACAGGTGAGCTTCACACCGAGACTGCCAACACAGCCAACTGATAGTCTTATACAAAGAAGTGTTGTAGCAGCTACTGGCTTTGGTACGAAAGTCGACTGCTGACACAACAGGAAAATAATAAAAAAAAAAATATATACATATATATAGATATATATTCACATTGACAAAAATTGACACATCATTAAAAAAGAACCTCTAAAAAACCTTTGATAATGTATATTTTGATTATACATTGACTGGTATCCGTGATGAAGGGCTGCTTCAGTTTCCGGTGTTTTGTTTTCCTGGATCACTGTCACGTACTGAAGTCCCGATTTCATCCAGATGGAACTGAGCCATTGTGAAGTCCATTACGCTAACACTTGATGTTCCTGTGAAGTGTCTGGTGAAAAGCCAATCGCCACACAACTCCGCACAAAGTCAGCGTGCTTTCTGTCACAGTTTCCAACTTGATTTCAAAAGGGAAGGGAAAAAAAAGATGCTTCCTGTTGCTGGCCAAAAGATTTGCCATATTCTGTGAAAGTGAAATGATCAGCTGCCAATTCCTGTTTTATCAGCAAGTGTTGCAAATTAACATGAACTTTTAGTCTCTCACTGAAAATCCTACTGTAACTGGACGTGATTTGTATGTGATTATTGTCATTTTGATTTGTGGGATTGCTGCAAACAATTATGTTTGACGGGAGGCATTTTTTTAATTATTCACCTTTTTTTTGCACTTAGTAATTAATTCCACACATTTCAACACAGAAATGTAATTAAAGGCTCAACTTAGTGAGGACATTATTACCTGTGAGTTTCTAATGAAACTATTTTCAGATATTTGGAACAGTTTTACGAGTTCTTCTAGATCCGGTGGTAAAGTTTCAAGTGTTGCCTCTTTCAATATGTTGTTGTTGTTTTTGTGTCTGTACAGATTTTTGAAGAGGAGCACAATGTGTGGTTCCTGGATAACGGTGGAGCCCTCGTGGCTGTGAAGCAGCCATCTGTGCCAACCAGACACTTGTGGTACGTACTTTTGGAAACTGAGCTCACAAAGGGCGACTGGAGCTGCAGCTAATCCCAGCTAATGTTGGGCGAGTGGCAGAATTATGTAACACAGGTTAAGTCCGCAGTTTTATCACAGGGCCGACATTCAGAGACAAAACAAACAACCACTCACACCTTTCTGTCTCTAGAGTTTATGGCTCTAGTTTCCTACACCTAGATATCAGGTTGATTATGAAGTATGATAAAACTAAGCATTTGCTGTTTATATTATACTGCATGTGCCACTAGAACCACTTAGAGGCTACATCCACACAACTGTTCTGCTTTTAAAATGCATAACTGCTTCTGATATGCCAGCCGTCCGAAAAAGGATTCTTGAAAAGGCTTCCTTAGTAGGAAAACTCCAGGGCTGCAATTAGTCTGGATGAGAAGAAACACAGTTTTCCACAGTTGCGGCCAAATTAACATATTCAAAAAAAGGCACAAATGAGATCATACATATAAAAGACGTATCAGGAGGAAGTATTAGGTGCAAATGTTTGCGGCCTGAACACTTTGGAAGAAGAAGAAGAAGCGAAAAAAAAGGGAAGTTCATCCCAGCCAAAAAAAAGCCATGCACTGGACCGTTACCCCAGCATTTCCTCTTATACAACATGTAAATCAGACGGGCCCATCAGTGATTAAAAACTCAAATAAAACTCAAATAAAGCAGGGAAACAGTGCAGTTTAGACCCAGTATTAACACAATCCTCAGGGATCTAATTGCATGTGGATAGAATGAGAACTATTACTGTTCACACCGACATTAAAATCCTTCTTGGATGCATCTCCTGTGACCACATGAGATCAGACACGGCCTCAGCAGCCTTATTTCCACACTGATGTTATGTCAAAATTATATTTTTAATGAGAAAATTGAGAAATTTCAGGGGGCCCATCGCAGTGATGCTTCACTATCTTATCCGTTAATGGGAGACAAAACTAAATACATATCAAAAAAGAACATTTTGACATTTACGTGGACATCAAAACAAATAATGATTCAGACATGTGCAGAGTTGCCTGGGAACTGTAGTAGAAGAACTTTTGACTTTTGCCTGTATTGTAAACAAACGTCATTGTTGCTGCTTGCACTCAGATATTTCTCCTCGCCCGTGCATCATCGATTTCTTCCCCCCTCCTCTCTTACATCTGTGACTTTCATTTCTGTTTATTAGTCCCTTTTTTCCCCCAAATATGGACCTACATCATTTTCTTCAAGCAATACTTTTGCTTCTTCTGTTCTCAGTAATGAAGCTACAGACCTCAGCAGTTCATGCTGCGCCTGCTTTGATAAACAGGGAGAGAGGGACGGAGGACATTTACATCCATCTAAGCACATTTCATTTATTGCCCTACAATCCAGAAGTCTTCTAAGGTCTCTGTTAGAAAAGCTGAGAAGGGTCCCGGCCTGTTTTTTTGGCTCCTGCCATGTTTCTTTCAATTTCCAGTAATATCAAAAGTGGTAATATATCACATTTACATAGGGCAGACATGTCATAACCTGAACCAGGAAGTCATGATTGTTTTCACATAAACATAAACCGCCTCCCTCGATGTGGCAATGGTAACACCGCGGTAGAGTGAGTCGTCTGTCAAAGTTGTGGAAAGTTGTGGGTTCAATTCCCAGCCCCACTAGTAGTACTGTAGTATAAAAGTATGAGTGTGAACGGATGGATGGCAAAACTGTGGCTTTGAGCTTTTGAGCGCTATATAAATACAGACCACTTAGCGTTTGCCATATTGGACCAGACTATTCAGCTTCTTTGTGTGAAGCATTCTTATTCCAGTCAGGCACATATTCCCATTTTGTGTCCGTGTAATACTATTATTGTGACAGTGGCTACAAATAGAGGAATGTGACCACACATGTCCTCAAACCAGGTCCAAATGTGGGTTCATATAAGGACACATTCAGGCCAGATTGGCAAGGATTTTAGACCCGAAGTTAGCACAACTTAATTGGATCACTCAGGAGGGACGAGGGTTAATGCTGCATTCCCTTTGTACTGGAACTCAGAAGTCAGAACTGGGAGTGACATCACTACAGAGTTCATCGCATTCCTGTTGAGAAGTCAAAAAAAACATGGATGCAAACGGTGCAGTCACGTCCCACGTCCAAGAGGCGTAACGAATAGATGTAGATCAAAATGCCTCTGTTCGCATTTGGACAGATCTGCAACAGCTAGACGTCGCTCCTCTGTCGTCATCACCTCTAGTGCGCCAGGGGAAAAGACCTGTTTAACATTTCTTCCTTCTTCCTTTTTAAAAGAAATTCTGTGGTCGGCCAAAACAGCGTCCTTGCCAGACATGTCTGCAGAGCAAAATCTAATTGCTGGCAGACTTAGCTGGGTTCCCCCCAGGTAACACACCATAATACCAGGTCTGAACAGTCTTTCACATAATAATGGTCACATAATGCAGATACAGATTATTGCTGATATGAAGTTCTTGTGGACATGTTCATGTTTCATGTAGAATCGGCGCCTCAGACTGTGACTCTTGTTGGGAAAAAAAAGTCACGAGCAATCTAATTTGAGAATGATGTTTTGGGTTTTCAAGCCACTTATCATTAACCAACAGCAGTCTCTGCAAACCTCCACCCACATACCCACTCACACACTTGCAGCGTTGTCATTAACACGTCGCTGTCCTCTTGCCAAATCGGTTGCCAGTGTTTTGCCTGAGTGCGGGTTAATCCAAGTGCGACCAGATCTGTTCGCCACTCATTTTTGCAACCATTTTGAAATTAGTTTTAGAGGCAGTCAAGTGTGTCCTGCTGGGTTATTTGTCTCCCAACCAATTTAAGCATGGTGGTAGAGGAAGTGGAGGGGAGCATGTGTATCTCTACAGCCACTGAACATCAGTGTTGCTCTCTCAAGTCAAACACAACTCATAATAGGTTCATGTGCAAGTGCTTTTAGCTAAGGCTGTGGGTGTAGAGGAGTGTTTTTTTCTGGTGTTTCAAACATGTCACACTCAGGTACTCCTTGTTGTTGAAATCAGTTAATAACCAGACAGTCTCTCAAATACCCGTTTGAATGTTCCGTCTTTTGATATTTACCCAAAGCTGTAGGCACTAATTGCACAGAGACTCTGAGACCCGTCTGCCGAGCGACGAGCCAGTGCCGACCTAAATCCTCCCGTACGATCAGCCTCTGATACTGAGCGTCTGCCTCTGTGCTGTTGCTGGCTTTATGATGGTGAATACACTCTGACATTCACACACAGGGTGAGCTTCGACGAGGGCCGGCAGTGGACCCAACACGGCTTCTCAACCGTGCCGTTGTTCGTGGACGGAGTCCTGGTGGAGGCTGGAGCCGAGAACCAAATCATGACGTAAGTCCAGAAAAAAACGTCCAGACATGTTGTCTTTGTGGGGGAATATTTAATACGTTTTTAAAGTGTAACTTCACCCCTACATTGTAAAAAAAAAGAAAAAAAGAAGAAGAGCAAAAAGGCACTGTAACTTTTTCATTTACTTTATTTTAAAACTAAATAATGAGCTACAAATTTCAACTTAATGCAATGAGTTAACAGTATTTAAACTGAACAGTATTTAACTGTTCTGTAGACAGTAATTTAATTAAAGTTAAACCACCAGTGAAAATAGTTTTTTTCAGGAACCAGTGTATAAAGGTATGTAATTTGTTGATCCATTTTACATGTTGTGATAAAAACAGTGCCCTCTCTGTTGTACTCTGTTGTACACTCATCACTGTCTTTGTTGTCCCAGACTCCTCCCCCTTTTGTCTTCTTGTCCCAGACTCCTCCCTCTTTTATATTTGCCAGAGCTGTTGCTTTGTTGCCTTTTGTCTCTCCACCATTGGAAGTGTGGTGTAAGATTAGAATTGAGATTATCACATCGTTTGACAGGTGTCACTACCAGACCAAACAAATTGCAGTACTCCCCCCATTCTCCCTCACTCAGCGCTCAGTCCACTTCTTGGCATTTTCCAAGAAGAAGGGATTTAGATACGCTTTAAACAACTACACTGTTGATGAGACATTCGTGCTTGTGCATTTACCACCAAGCCGTAACTATCCGTTTCAAAAATGTAATGCAAATATTCCGCTCCCATATAGGACCAAAGAAGCAGCCCACAACATGACTTACTTACAATACTGCTGATAATGTCTGCATCGTTGACTCCTGACATTCTCCAGGTTCAAATGATGCTCACTTACGAGGAAAGTAGCAAGAAAATTGCTTTTGCGAGACGTGTTTACAACAGCAAGAGAATCTCCAGAGGATCCAGGGCGAGGGGTTGGAGTCTATAGCTTAAGCGTGCAGGAGATGAGGCACTCACCTTTTCACTGTTGGAGGTTCTCCAACTGCATTGTCACATGAGCTCACTCGGATTTGATCCGTCTAGGGAGTTGGAGTGACAAACTCCAGAGAATGTCCACACTTTAGGTTAGATTTGAAGGCAGCTACTGATCAGATAAGTACATTCCTTCTTACTGAGGAATATGTTTTCTTTATCCTGGTCTAGACATTGTCTTAGACTAGTCTAAGAGGCCACATTAGTGGTGACCAAACTTTAATTAGTGGTGATCATGTGCTGCTGGCTAAAACATGTGTGTAGTCTAACTTTGGGTTAGTCTTTCAGAGAAGGTATTTAATTCATGGCATTTCATCGTGTCGTGCTACAATGAGGCAGGTGATCACGGATAACTCTTTCCATTCAAAGCTGGTGTTGTATGCTAAGTTGGTTAATCACTGTCAGACACTGATGGGAGCACAAACCACAAGCACCAGCGATAGACTCTATAACCACCAACTCACTGATGAAGTACAACTGATCCTATTGATCTCGTCTGCAGCACTTTCCCCCCTCTGTGTCTAGAATTTACAGACTCTGCCCTGTACTCCTCAACGTATAGAACAACATGGGTGGAAAGATACCGCAGTTGTTAAAGATAATTCTGTTATTTTTTTTGCTGCCCAATTTTTTTTGGAATATTAAATAAGTCTTGATTCCATTATAATGATGGTGGTGAAAGTCACTTATATTAAAATCAATATATCCCGGGGTCTCAAACCTAAATGATCCTGATGCCAGTGAGCATTTGGCTTGGTCAGTTGGGGCCAGTCAAGTAAGAGCGTTTTACGGAATTTAAAGTAAACGTTTGTGTTGTGATATGGAACCATGTATAGTTCACAATCAATTGTATAAATTAATTTAATAATAAAACAAACACACAGAAATAATTCATTATAACTTGATTTGATAAGTTTTGACACCTGAATATATATATATATATATTGTTATATGCAAATAAATAAATGAAGGTTATTTGAACATAGTAATTATCTCATTATCTGATTAACAATGTACAAGTAATAATACTGAAATACACATTCAGTGTGTGGACGGACAGCCCTGATGATTTGTTGTAAATAGTTACTTTAGCGTGGGTAAATTTAAATTCTAATGATGTAATTAATGAATTTATCTGCAAACGTATTGTATGTAACGTACGTGTATTTTCTTTGTAAAGAAATAAGTATATGTGTACATTTACTCTTCCTTAGGATACAAATGCCTACAAAACATAAACAGTTTGCACGCAACATAATCAGATACATAAAGACATTTGGGCAACGCAACATTAGGGATGCCAGCTGACGTAAAACCCCAAAGACGGTAGCTCAGTGTCAGAGTGAGTCGTCTTTCAACTCGAGGGTTGTGGGTTTAGATTCCCAGCTCTGCTAGTGTACATGCTGATGTGTCCTTGGGCAAGACACTGAACCCCACATTGCCCCTTGACGGCTGTGCCGGCAGCGTGTGAATGTGTTTGAGTGAATGGGTGAATGTCAGTCAAGGTTGCATTGTTAGATGGGAATTATTGTAACCCTTTTCGCTGTTTGCCTCTGCAGCTTTTTTGGCCACTTCAGCCACCGCTCTGAATGGCAGCTCATCAAGATTGACTACAAGTCCCTCTTCAACAGGAGATGCACCGAGGACGACTATCAGACGTGGCACCTGCACAACCAGGTAAAAAATAAATAAATACACGTCTTTTCTGCTAAATACTGAACTATCACTGACGGAGTGTGTTGTCAACGCAGGGTGAGCCATGCGTGATGGGTCAGAAACAGATTTACATGAAACGCAGGCCCGGGAACCACTGCATGCTGGGAAAAGACTACTCCAGAATCCTCTCTGCAGAGTCGTGTATTTGCCGAGCTCATGACTTTGAATGGTAAGACCAACATTTTATTCATATTGTCATTGATAAAAAAAAAAAGTGGAAGATTTTCTTATAATATCTTAGAATATTTCCTGTGGGACGTTTGATGTCGATCTGTGTTCAGTCCAGTGACCGATCACACAACTTTTGATCAAACCTCTGACAATAATACACCAGACCTGAGGCTAAATTCAGCCCAGATCACTGACATCCCAGCTTAATCCCTTGCCCTAGTTTCTCGGCCCAGTCTGACCAAAGACCTCTCTGTGTGTACCTTTTGCCTTTCGCCCTGTACAGCTGGGATTAGCTCCAGCTTCGCACGACTCTTATGTCAAGGATAAACCAGTCGACACTAAATTAATGAATTCCTCTCCTGGTCGAGTTATAAATGTGATGCCTATTTAAAGACACGTGCCTGTTTTCCTGTCGATCTTGATTTCTTTTACAAGGCTGGCACTCAGTTTTGCATTTTGCACCTTTGTAGCTGCATTCAAACATTGCTGTTTTATACAAATGATACGACACGATATACTTTCATTGTCCCCACTGTCTTGGACTCGATTTGTACATAATAATGACACTGATATACATGTAACAGCATATATATATATATATATATATATATATATATATATATATACTTTACAAATATTGCATGCACCCAATTCTCAAAATAAATGCTAAAATAATCATAATAGTAATAAAAGCACCATGAGTCTATTGCACAATCTCCATGGCCTCAAGCAGTGTTATTTAAAAGTCAAATATGAGTTTTTAAAACAGTTTCCAGCGGGGGACTGTAACATCTGCTGCATGGTAAAAGCTCATACTCTGTGTGGAGGACATGTAATGGGTCAATCACTGTCCTCTGAACCTGCCAAAGAACAGAAAGTCTGAAGGGACAGGGGCTTTGTCTTCCCCATCACCGTCAGAGCAGTGTTTACCTACCCAGAAAGCTTTAGTTGTTTTAATTGCACAGTCAGGTTACCACACCATGCTGACATCCCATATCTGAGTAAGCTCTCTCGTACGGCTGGATAAAATAAAAACATTCTCCTCTGGCTCACACCACACACACACTGAGTGTCTCTGCTGTAGACGACCGCACTCAAGCTCTCAACATGAACCGTCCAGCTGAAGGCTGTAAGAGCAGACCTGACTGATGTGAGTCTGCCGCATCAACACACGACTGTGAGCCTGGGTTTTCGCCTCATTTAAAACGAGATGGTCGGTGTCACACCAATGCACAAAGTTTTCTATTTCTGAGAAATAGGCTGTTTGTGCTTATATGTCTTTGGCTGTGGATCGAAATTTTAAAAACAAAGTCACCGGGGGTGTGGAGGGTTGGTCGAACATCCGGGAATAGAACCCTGCGAGAGGCTGCTGACTTCTGTTGGTTGAAAAAAAGAGAAATATCAATGGATTAGAACATTTCTTGAACTCATCCGTTTCAGTTTTAAAATTGGCAGATGAGACTGGACTGTGTTACAACCTGAACTAAAATCTGTGCAGAGGCTTTGGTGCCTTCTGAGTGCTTTAATATCCAGGTGGCTGATGCTATCGGATCAGTTCCCCCTCCCTGCCTGTAAGCAAATTGAAGCGGGTCAAAGTGCCAATTTGACCTCTGCTTTAAGCAAAGACACCATGTACTACTCAAAGCACTTCATCAGGATAGAAGTCAGGGCCGCAGATCTAAAATCGTTATTGTCAGTGGGACATTCTTTCTTAGCTATGGAAAGTATAATGGATTTTTCTCCAGGATGCAGGCACACTATGCATCGCCACCGACTGCTGGGAAATGGGGCACCAAGCTGGGACGAGTTCATCTGCACATGCCTTCAGAAGCAGTGCAGAGATTGACTGGATAAAAGAAAGTCCTGCAATCTGGATCAATGGAAACATTTTCCTGTGCAAATTCTCTTTTCAGATCTTTGGGAAAGGTGGTTCAATTCATTGGCTTTTTCTAGATCATTATCAGTAACGAGGAACTTTTCAGTAGTTTCCAGTTTTTAGAATCTATAGACATACACCTTGGTTCTAAAATGTCCTTGTGGTGCCTCTTGGCATCTCTCAGCAGCTGGTTGAGTTCTTTTTTTTTAATTACCTTCGCTTTTTAAAAGCTATCTTCTTCCTACTCATACAGTTTTTAATGTTGTTGGGATACACCGTAATGTTCTTCTTTGAGACCACCTTGTCCCCACATTGTTGCTGATTTGTATTCACATTTTTACAGTCTGTGCATAGTGATGCGCCCAATATGGATTTTTGGATTTTACATTTTAATCTGATCCAGTGATTTTGACCAGTATTGGACCGATACTGAGTATGGTATGAGCTTATCCCTATACTGTCACAGAAGGACAAAGGCCACAGTGTTCTCACTCCATGCTTAATGCTTTATTAAAGAGTATTTGTTACTTAGTCTTTGCATGCAGTATTTACAATGAGCTTGTCTCATTTTGCTCTTGTCGTAGCAGAAAGCGACAGACGTGTTTATATTTCATCCGGGCAAATGACCTGCTTTGTAAGTGCGTAAAGTGGGTGGTTTATCACAGTGGGTGGGGTGTGTCGTCATGCAACAACGGGAGCGTGCAGTGTGGGCAAGAGTGGAAGTTCTGTACACACACACACACACGATTTCCACTGCTCATCCTCCAGGGGCTTTTTTGCCCCCCTGCCATTTATTTAGAATCCATTGCATATGCTACTCATGCGTCTCATTCATTTGCGCCATGGGTGTATGAGTTCTCCCAATAATCTGATAAGTTTGGGGCCATTTTATGCAATTTGCTCACAATGTCTGTCTCTGTAATGTCTGTTTGCCAAGCTTGTAATTCTGTTGATAAGAGATGGGGTGAAAAAAAAAAACGTTCTATTTGTATGCAAATCCTAAAGGGTTGCATGATTTTGTCGGCATTAAAATGGCTTCCCAA
Source organism: Solea senegalensis (assembly GCF_019176455.1). Classification (NCBI taxonomy): domain Eukaryota; kingdom Metazoa; phylum Chordata; class Actinopteri; order Pleuronectiformes; family Soleidae; genus Solea; species Solea senegalensis. The sequence goes on from NC_058026.1 coordinate 16,946,335, forward strand.
CATACAGTAGGTATGTAAGTAGTGTTTGTAAAATATCAGAGAGACATCTTGTTTTACATCTCTGCAGGGACTCACTTGGCTCATGCTGGCAAATTTAAACAGATTGTTGTTAAAAACGGGAAAGGCATCCGTATGTCTAGGTTTTCATTTTAAAATGTCTCTTAAGGACAAAAACAATCTGCGTTTCAGCTCGCTGTAGGACACAGACTCATACACAGGAAAAAGTGTATGAGTCTTCCTCTTCTGTCTTCTTCTTCTTGTTCGGAGCTTCTCTGTCACATAATCAGTCGTGTTTAGTTCCTCATCCACATGAAAACAGAAGTTTCCCAGTAAGATTTTTTTCTTTTTCGTTCTTAGGCCGCCCATAACGACTGTAGACAGTGTAGTATATATACCAGGCCTATATGTGGCGCTGTAACAGTAGTAAACATTACAAAGTATTCAATCACAAACACAAAGACAGAATGAAGAAAGCCGGGGGGACGAAGGAAAGAAAATAATTGTTAAAAAAAACTTCTCCTGAACTTGTTTTTGTGGTTTTAGCTCCTTATACTATTACATTTATGTAAACAAATCTGCAAAGACATCCCAAGTGTAATTGGTCTCAACTGATCATCAAAAAGGTTTAAATTAACAGTTTTTCTTTTCAAATGTTTTCAAATGAAAACCCTGTGTGGAAAACCTGAACGCCTGCAGAGAAATGAGCTGTTGTGGAGTGGAAGAGGCTGATTCACCTGCTGGCATTTCATGTGTTGTAAAAACTGTGATTCCAACTCTGGGCCTTGGAGCTTTCTGTGTTGTGAGAATATGCATTTTCACACCAGTATATGCAGTTATGATAACACCTTTTTTCTAAAAACAAGACATCTTGGTTCTTGCGGCGCACTCAAGAGGAAAGTGAAACCGACGTGAAATCTGCGGCAGCGAAACATGATACAAACACACACATACATATGTGTGTTGTTACGGATATGTATATGTAGTGTGCCATATGGTGATGTCATGTATGTATGGAATGTATCGATGCTTTTACGCGAATTAAATTAAATTTACCTCCTGATAGAGCCAATTTTCCAAAAATATAAAATGAAACTTAATTTACTTAAACTAAAACAATTCAGTAGCTATTTTGTAAAAATTAAATATAAGCTGTTTAAAGTTATAACGTCCATGACCATGTTTAAGTTGATTCCATCACTGATGTAAAGATAGCTGCAGTAATTATTCATGGTCCCATGTTGTGTGTATGCAGTCCTAGCGTCACCACTGTTTATAGATATTGTTCTTCCTTAATTTCCATAGGGATATTTTTCTCTGTATTTCAGCCATACTCTGCTAGGAACCTCTCTAAAGAGCCCTTAACCCATACTGTAGTTCCCTTTCCACTTGGCCATGGTAAAAACAACAACAATAGTATATATAGTATACAATACAATATATACGATCGACATAATAAACCAATAAATCAACAAGGGAATAAAAGTTATCACAAAGAATGAAAACAAAAAGACAGACCATTCCAGAAAATCTTGTAAAGTTTACAAAGCTTGTCTTTGTTTGTCTTTGTTTTGTAGATTTTTTGTCTTTTGGGAATGTTAAGAGATAATATTATTATGCAGCCAAACAATACATGTTTCCAAAGTAAAGTCAAATTGTGGTGGATATGATCACAAATATAATGTGACAGGTTACTCCATAAACTCACAGTGTGAGAACAGGACCTGAATGAATGTGTCTCCTTGTGCTCTCCACAAAAGGTTATTTTTCAGTCTTGGTAGAAAAGTGTCGGGTAAAACATGTGAAGCATTTTAAAGGATATCTCTCATAATGTAATATAGTAAGACGAGGTTAGCAAATATCATCAGTGTAATTATACAGAGTTGACTGTGTTGGTTGAATAGTTGACTTCTAGACACTTGCTGATGCTTGTAAATCAGATTCCAGGCTGGTAACATTTGCTCATGAAATGTGGTCTACGTTATTGTTAAATAGACCACAAACAGCGGAAAATGCATAGTGGGGAATAAAATACCACAGGGAAGGTGGACCTTTAATTTAAGGATGGATCCATTTAACTTTGAAAGTGTAATTTAATGTGGTGAAGTCAAGGAAACGTATAGGCGACCTTTATCATACTCATTCACAAGAACCCATATGTATTATCTCGCTGTTTTGTCTCCCCTCTGGCCTTTCACCTCTTTTGCATCATGCATCTGTGTAACAGGCCTGGACAGCTTGTTAATGAAGAGTTCACACTGCCGTAATCACAGAATCAAAGTGGACTGGTCAGCCACGGGCTTGTTGGTTTTGTTTGTTCTGGCTCGCTATATTTAATGGATAAATCAAAGTCATGGCCAATAGTATGATGGGCACTGGCTCACCCTGCTCTGTGAGATGTGAATCATGTTGTGACACGAGGCGGCAACTGAGAATAAGTCGACATTATGTATGGGGAAAGGAAAAAAAGAAAAAAAAAAACTCCCCTCCAGGGTGTATTTTCATAAACACGGCTTCAGCACATTGTCAACAGTGGCTCTAATCAATACATAATAACAACGGTCTGTGTGCCAGACAGGCCCCAGGCCACCTGGTGTAATGAGAGCGATAAGATGAACAGGGATGTAGGATCACTGTATGATAATATGTCCCTCTTCACATGCTGATATTGATCAGGTGCTTTGTTGTCTGACAGTGACTATGGATATGAGAGACGTGGGGACGGGAACTGTCGGCCCTCCTTCTGGTTCAATCCCGCCATTGTGTCACGAAGCTGCAGCCAGGGACAAAACTACTTCAACAGCACTGGGTAAGGACTGTCAGATTTAATGAAAGTTACATATACAGTACATTTACCTCGAGTTTTCTTTTGTTCATGTTATCAGCCACTTCATCACAGATATAATGTGTGAACAACAGAAACTTTGCATTTGCTTTTTTAATTGACTTTCCCTCAGAATCAATGTTTTCCTCCAAGTCAGACATGTCTGCTGTATTTGTTTTGAAGGCTCCCCCGGGCGATAAACTCCATTTAAAGTTGAATCACAGTGGGAGTGCTCTGTGTTACACAGTTGTGATTAAGCTTTGCACTGTATCTTTCAGCCTGTGACAAAGCTTAAAATATCAGAGGTCATCCAGTTTGTTTTTGCACCAACACAACAGCCTACGGGAATCTATGGATCAGATCAACTCAGCTTATCTTCTGGGGTTATAAGAAAAACTGAAGGGGATGTATAGACTTGAAAAGATTGAGTGGTGCACGGAGGAAAACTCAGCTTGTTGTGCCTTTCCAAAGGTATCGTAAGGTGGTGCTGAATAATTGCACCAAAGGAGTGAAAGAAATGTATACAGCAAGGAAGCAGCAGTGTCCCAACAGATCTCCTAAAGGACTCTCGGTGACCACCAAAGATGGCAAACTCACGGCCAACCTGGGCAGCAACATCACCTTTCTGGTGCATCTCGACGAGGTAAGAACACCATATTATGGCCCATTTATTATGCATTCAGAGGATTTTTATGGAAAGCTGAAATAACAGTGAAAGCGAAAAACCCATCCAACATTATATTTGCACAGCAGTACATTATCATTCACTTAGAACTCTGTTTTCAGAGTTGTTTCTCATCAACCGGTTTCCACTTCAGCGCTTTTTACTATGTTCATAACATATTTATCAGTAGAGCTTTAAATCGATCTTCTTCAAATACCTGGTTTTGATTAAAAAAACTAAATGAATCGTTACTGTCCTGAACATGTTTCAGTTGTAGTATGTAGAGTCAGAGACGTCGTTCATGTTACATCAAGGACACATCCTTGGGCTCATGTGTTGTTATATGCAGATGATATGATGTCCTCTACCTCTGAATCCCAAAGCACACATTCTGTTTCAGACTATGTTGCAAACAGGCTTCAACAATTAAATAAGAGTTCTGAGCCAGTGGCAGAAGTAAGAGACCCTGTCAGTGAGTGAGTGAATGAGTGAGTGAGGGGTACTTAGAGTCGTGCCTGCTCACAAGGACATTGCCTCACAAGTTCCTCAGCCAGAATGTGATCTATTGGTATGAACTGCAAGCTTTGGGGCATCAGTAATAGTGTTTTCCTCCTATTGCGCTAGCTCAAGGTAAGTGTGTCCTCCCCAGGGTGTTATCTGGACCCAGTTGTCATATTACTGTGTGATGAGTTGAGGAATCAAGGGTTGTTTCTTTCATTAAGAGGGGGGTTGTCTGGGGGTGACAGAGGAGGGAAAGCAAGCTAAAAAGTATTATTAAAAGGGGTGCAGTATGAATCCTTGTGGTATCAGACCTCTTTGAGAGAATCCTCCAGATGAATTCAAAGTTTAATTTATATTCATGAAGCCTGCAACAGAGGGAACGCAAATGGCCTTAAATATTTCATTGGCTAAAGAGACTCTGGCACACACACACACACACACACACACACACACACGCACACAAGGAAATGTAAGAAAAAAAGCACACCTTTGTTTTGCATGTGATAGAAACCTGTTGTTCTACACAGTGATAACTAGATTTATAAAATAGTCTCATCCCTGTGGCCCCCGGAAGCTAAAAATGCAGGTTTTTACAATGAGATTTGATCTGATCTGGGAGCAAAAAGGGCATCCATTCAAATCTTCAACGTGCCAGTGATTAGTCGACAAATTAACTCAAATGAGGACCAACGGTGATGAAGAAAATTAGTCAGGGGCAGTCCTAATGGTCACTGTGGCTCCTGTGCATCATTGAGCCATATTTTTAGACCCGCCTACATACAAAATGAGGAGGAGAATCGTAATTCGTATTTCCTTCACATGCACTTTAATGTGACTTTCTTAAACTGTGATCTTTTAATATTGTGAGTTTTGTTTTTCACAACCTTATATTAAGTATATTACTTTATAGTATTTAAAGAGACAAAGACAAACAAAGACTGTCTCGAGTAAATACGTTTGGAAATGCCCCCTGTTTAAGATAAGTTTCACTTCAGATTCAACTATAGTTGAAGCAACAGTGGAATCAGCCAAAGTATGAATAGGAAGCAAGTCATGTATCTTCATATAATAGCAATAGAGAATAATCACGATGATTTGGAGAAAGATGAAATTGTCTTAAAGGTTTTGTCAAATAAAATAAAATATTTTGTATTTCAGAATCATGACTAATAAGCATACACACATAGTAAATGGGTGGCCAAAGTAAGCAGTTTGGAAAAGTTTGGGTACCCCTGCCAAACTCCACATAATATCTTAAATCTACGTGTCAAGCCTGGGGTTCAGGACTACAGAGTTATGGAGAGCGTTTGGCCTTGTAGAACATCTAGATTATATTACAAAAATCCTCACCCGCTGCATTCATGGAGCACTGAGTTCCTGCTTGTGGATGAATGTGCTTCCCTGTTGGCTCAGTGTTGTCATGAATCAGCGTTGGCTTCACTTAAGCTGGCACAAATGAGGTAACTAAAGTGCTCCAGTTGGAGAATGCACACAGGCGACAGCGTGCTTCATTTCTGCCCTTACATCACGGAGGTTCTTTTGTTCGCCACAGGAAACACAGGCGAGTTTTAGTTGATACTTTTGCTTTTCTAATGTCGTTTTAATTGTACCCTTAAGGAATGAAAAACCCTACAGGATTCATTTAGAAAGGTGTAATTTTATGCAAGCGTTCCGCTTGATGTGGATTTGTGGGCATATCCCTGTATCCTATTCTGTGTTAGAAGGCGTCTCATCAAGTGCACACAGTTCAACAGACTTGCACAATAAGTCCATCTTGGTTATTAAAACCTTGTGATCTCCCGAGTAATTGTTTTGTCAGTTCGAATATTAATGAGTCGCTATCTGTTTGGCACTCCACTCACATTTGGGGGGAGAATGTTCCGCAGTTGTTCTGAACTCATGTTGTCGTTTTATAAAACATGTCTCTGTCTAAGAGGAAAAGCTCTGTTGAGTCTCCTGCCAATGAGCACTGTGATCAAACATGACACACAGGACTACTGAGAAATACTAGATCAAATATTAACCGCTCACAGTGTTACTCATATTCAAACTTGTTGGGATGAGATCATTCCTTACTCGTGCCACAACAGGGACATTTCCAGTGTTACAGCAGCGAAGCAGTCAAGATAAAAATGGAATAAATAATAAACATTTAATAAGCATTGTTACATCTATTAATGTTACAATATAGAAACATAGGACAATTAGAATAGAATTAGGATAGTAAGTGCAGCATGAGCATTGAATATTTTGATATTTACAGTGTAAACATTGACAGGGACTGATGGTCAGCTGGTACCAGATATGAAAAGTTTTGTTGCGGAGTCCGTGAGATATCTGCCACTCAGACCAATCTGTGACCAACTTCCAACGACTAACAAGAGACAACAATGGTGAAAAGTAAGAACAAAAATGAATACTGAATGCAATCATTCGCGATGCACCAAAAATGGCCCAATGACTTTTAACATCAGGATGTTATGAGGACCTCCTCATAACCTTGGCCAGCACACGCCTGTCTGTTCCCGCTTAGAGTCTGTCCAAGATCAGTTTGGAACACCAATAAAACGGTTCCAACAAGGTGTGAGTACATGCTCAATGCTGAAAAGTCTCTTCGCGCAAAAGTGAAACTTGGCTGCATACAGCACAGAATATGAACTCCCCGCGACATTCGCTTCACCCCAGAGAACATTCTCTCGCTTCTCGCCCCCTTTGAGCAGTTAACTAAAGAGATCAGCTTATCTGATGCAATCATGGCAGAAGTTATTCCCTTAACTGCAGCACTAAAGCGTCTGCTACACAAAGAGGGTGAGACGGAGCACGGAGTGAAAACAATGAAAAGTGCGCTCTGCCAACACGTTTTACTAATATCGGATCCCCTGCACTTCATCGCGACCGTACTCCGTCGTCGTCATAAAGATCGTTATTTGGATGAGAAATGATCCAGGTTGCTTTGGATACGGAGAGCCGGCGACAGAGAAGTTTCTTAATTGATTTATTCTTTGAAGCATGAATATGAATCTGTACAATTGCAAATCCTTGACTTTAGTGGGGTTAGTACACACAGTCCCAGCCATAACAACAAGATTGGTGAGACCCAGTCATGATGTAAAGGCAGGGTTAAAACTAAACTATACTAAATACACAGCCCATAGTTTTCAGCACATTTAGTACTGAATGTAGTATGGGTCAGTACATGTCTTACATTGACTATAATTTACCTTTGCTAGGGTGACATGGTGATACAGCGGCGAGCATTGTTGCCACAGAAAAGAAGGTCACTGGTTCGGCCTTTTCTGTGTGGACTTTGCATCATCTTCTCATTGTGAGTGAATGGTTGTTCCTCTGTGTATGTTGGCCGTGTGATGGGCTGGAGACTGGAGTTCAGTTTTGACACGCACGTCAACAAATGCTTGTTTTGTTTATCCAAAATCCTTGTCCGCGATTACAACAGTTGTGAGCGATATGCCCACACAAAGAGTGACATTTAGAGCAACGGGTCAGTGTCAGTGTCATTCAGAGGAGTGAATTCCGTCGTGGCTGACATGGAGAGCAAGCATGGGCACACAATGGACAAAGAACACCGGGAAAAACTGAGTGACATTGGCATCGCCAAGCGCAGGCTCTGTTTGTGTGCCAGCTCATTACAGCTCTAAACAATGCCCACGCTGTCAGACCCTTTCTCTTAGCTCTTCCTCATTCTCTCCAGCCAATCACAAATATCATTTCCCAGGCAAAGTGACACAGAATATCCCCAGAAGCCTCAAGCAAACCTTCTGTGTTGTCACACTCGGAGGCACACAAAGAAGGGGCTCAGATAGAGAGGGATGGAAGGGGCAAGAGAGCAGAAAGAGAAGGGGGGAAAAAAAAGGTTTTTACTTTTGTTTGATTGTGCATATTAGCAGAGCTGCCATCCTAATGCAGTGTTACAAATGAAGATCCCTCCAGTCTCGTATGCCAAGGGGTGGCTGGGAGTTTGCTTTCATAGGCCTGGGGAGGTGGAGGAAGCTCAGATTTGGTCGCTACGGCAGCTGGAGCCAACAAACCTTGTGCTGCTGTGCGCTCATCCTTGGACGATGCCAGATGTGATTCCCAGAGGAAAAACAGAGCAGGCATCTGAATACTGCAACACCACGCAAAGACAAACACGGTGGGATACACAGATGTGCCCGTGTGCACACTCTCTGTGTGACATGCATACGTAATATTAACACTGAAGAGAGAAAGAAAGAAAGAAGAAAGATGACGTTACAAAATGTATTTAAATAATGCAGGGTTGTCGTTGTTTTAACATTCACCAAATTATTTGTTTTGCAGATTAATATTTGCAAAGTTTGTAATGAGCAAACAGAAAGAAGCTTGTTGAGGTAGCAGCAAATGTATTCTTCAGTCATACACTCTTCCTTTCCTTCCTTCCTTCCTTCTGAGGGATAATTCTGAGGGAACTTTTTTGGGGAACAATGCATTCTGAAGATCAGTCCTCAAGATGACACATACAATCTTCCTAGGTCTCAGTCTTCTCCAATGTTCTCGAGGCATATAATAAATAATAACGATTAATAACCCTAAAGAAACCGACCAAGGGTTATGAATCTCACTCACAATCATCGTCATCATCATCCTCGTCCTCTCAGCACCTCTAAGATGCAGCACGACTTGCATCTTACTGTGTATTCCAAAAATACATCCATGAAACTAACGCTGTCATTCTGTCACTGTCACCTCGCCGGCTGAACTGCTGCTCACAGGTACTGAGCTATAAGCAGGACAGACAAATGTAACGGCCGTATTTCAGTCCATATTAATCCACGCACATTTGAGTGATTAAGAACCATTGCGTTCCAGCTAAAACATTCTTGCGATATCATGTCATCATGACGATATTCAAAAATGTGTCAAGATGATCGGGGGCGAAGCGAATAAAACAGAGTAAATGATGATAGCAAAATCAATCATACACCAAAAACAAGGAGCCTAACTTCAAATAGGGATTAACTGACCTATACAAAAAATATAATTTAATATATAAATTTTATTTTATTATTATTGTGGGAATTGAATTTAATATATTAGCTTTAACTATGCTTTTATAGGTGTATACTAGCTTTAAAATAAATATTGAAGAGCGACCACCATCATGAAAAAACAGCCACTACAGAACATCCTTCCTGGATGCAAAGGCCACTGTAGTTCCCTGATGATAATACATGCAAATGTCATTTCATCAGTTTACTGGTGAGAGTGTTTGGGAAACAGGGGAAAAATGAACAGGGTTGAACTTCCCATCACTCCATGAGCTTGACTTCAGAATTCTTCGGTTCAGCAGAAGTGGACACAATGTATCTGTATCTCCAGGAAATGTTATTTTGTATTTATTTATTTATTTATTTAGTTAAGGCTACCACCATCATGTGATTATGTCCCTTCACTCTAAAACACTGCATATGACTAGTGTCATTTTTACTATGATAATGTTTCTTCCAGTCGGGCTGAAAGCGCAACATGGACATGTGTTTCTCTCCCTGAATCGTGTTTGATATTAAATCTTGTCTGCTGTTGATTCAGATGTTGTAACTACATGAATGTTTAATTTTGGCAGCTGGATGTGTGAGTGCATGACCTTTCCTGCCACTAAAGGAACCAAACTCTGGGATAGAAATGATTCATCATGAGGGAAGAGCTTACACAGTGGTTCACAGTATGACCTGCTTAAAGCTACACTGTTGAACTTAATCAACTTTGTAAATTCACTGAGGTCTTATCTGTCGTCTGAGGTGTCCTGCAGTCTTCTGTAGATGCATGGGAGCATTGTGTCACATGATGTACTGACGCCTTGCTGCGCTGTGTTTCAGGGTGACTCTTTGCGGACCAACATCCAGCTGGATTTTGGGGATGGCACAGCCGTGTCCTATTCCAACCTGAGCTGGACTGAGGAGGGCATCAAGCACGTCTATAAGTCTGCTGGAATATTCCGTGTCACAGCGCTGGCAGAGAACACACTGGGTTATGACACCACGACACTTTTCCTGCATGTCACATGTAAGCACCTACACTGTGACACAAGTACATGCTGCTTTTGGTTTTAACATAGGGGCATTATTTCCTTCAGAATGACCCGTGACCTTTTCTTTTTACAAAACCCTGTTCCCCTTACTTTAAGTTTTAGGATGATTTTCTCGCTGATCGCCTCGCTGTCCTGTACTGTCACAGTCCAAACACACCAAGCAGGCAGTGACCGTGGGGACCGTACAATTTTGCCATTCACACCCGTACACTCACACTTTGATCCAGCGCATCTTCTATCACTCATCTTCCATACTCATTCATACGCTGCCAGCGCGGCCGCCAGGAGCAACGTGGGGTTAAATGTCTTGCCCAAGGACACACCGGCATGTAGATTAGAGATCAGGATGAATTGTGTCATGCTTATGATCAGGTAAAGTTCTATACAGATGGATTCAGTGGATCCGAATGTAAACATTTCAAGTGGCGGATTGTAAAACCCAGGTTTTTGAGCCTTAGCAAACGGCCGCGCTTTTTGAGTTTGAGAATTCCAATAGTACTGCACGTGACAGAACACAGCAATGGTGTAAAATGTTACGTTGTACACGTTTGACATCAAACTGATAAAACAATCAGGGTACAAAGGCTGCACTGCCTCTGCACTGCCCTACGATTAACGTGAATACTGCGTCTTGCCGACACCTTGCATTAGTTTCTAAGGATGTACATAATAACTCACTATATGCACTGAGCGTCTCTTAGAACTCCAGCTTAAATATGAGTCAGCCCATTAACTTCTCTGGTCTGACTTAGAATATCTATCATTTGTCTTCATTGTCTTTTAGTAGCTGTTTTAGTTGTTAGCCATGAGGGGTTCAACCTGGCCTAAAATGAAAATCTTATTTACCTGATGACTTGATGAAGCCCATTAAAAGCTGGGGTCTGGGGTTGTAATCAAACCTCTTGATTTATTTATTTGTTTGTTTGAATTAGGACAATGCATATTATCAACACGTCAGCATAGAGCGACAACGTAAGTATGCCGGAGTTGGCACAATAGCTCGTTTTCATCCGTTGTCCTAAGGCAGGTTAGTACAGTAGACATTCAGCAGGACATAAATCACAAGACATTACACATTACAAGTAAACCATAGACATAGTTACATGTAAGTTAAAAGACTTTGGGGCCCAAGAGAAAGAAAGAAAAAGTGAATAATCTAACTGTAAGTGCATGTCTGGTTAGTTTTCAACCACTGTTTCAGTGCAATTTCTAACGGTGAATAGGTGTCACAGTTTCTGATATGGGCTGGTAGCCTGTTCCGTGACTGTGTGCCTCTGATAGACCCCACCATTTGGCCAAATTTAGTCCTGCGCCTTTGTGCGCTGCAGTCCCCTCTGGTCAATGCTCTGGCGTTTACTCGACTGCTGTTTTTTTTACTTTATAAAATCCATCAAGGGAGGGGGAGCAAGTTTACTTGAAACTCTAAAGATGAGGCAAGCAGCCATGAATATCTGATAATTATCAAAATCCAAAATGTTATACTTACTTAAGATGTTATTGTCCAGAATTGTCAGTGTTCTTTTGATGAGAGACTTTAATGGCTTGGTTTTTGATTTGATTGGTTGTCTGGGCCAAGTGAGAAAAACACATGATGGTGCATGTGAAACGCTAGTTCTCTCTGCACAGCAGAGTCAGAGGTGATGAAGTATTCTTTAATCATTAGCTCTTCAAGCCAAAAATATTATAGCAGTTGCTTGTTTTTTCTCCACATTCTCACTTATGGTTGATATGAGAAACAAGCATCTCATCTGACGCAGTAATGGGCTGTTTATATATTATACAGCCACTAAACATGCTTCACTGACTGTACAGAGCATGTAGGACTGCATAATCTAACACCTGTGATAGACGTAAACACGTCTCAGAGAAAAGGTCACTACACACTTAGAGTGTGGGCAGGCGCAGACTCTGCAGAGTGAGGCTGTTAATTGCTGGTTTCCTGAGAACATAAATGCCGAACAATGGGTTGTTTTTAAAGTGTAGCGGCTGACATTACAAACCACAGTTTCAAAGAAAACCATACAAGTTATTTTCAATATGTGCTAAGAGGTTTTCTTTTTTTTTTTGTCTCGTTAGGTATGATTTTATTGATTTGTTCAGGCAATGTTAACTGTTAGTTTCCCGCTGTGTCAGCGAGTGTTTATTCCACAGCGTAGCTGATGCTTTCAAAAAACAATGACAGCTTTTCAAATGAATTACCAATTGGCCTCATGCAAGAACCATGACGTGTATGAATGATTTAGGGGCCGTCCACACGAAACGAGTGGGGAGGAATCCACTAACGGTTTCTATCATTTTTTTGAAAATGGGTTCCCAGAGTGGGACAATCTCAAAATGCCACCCTTGCGTTTTCGTATAGACAAACCAATATGCTGCTTTGGGAAAACACTGGTGTCGTAATCCCACCTCTCACTTGCACTCACTGTCGCTTGTTTTCATCCTTATCGTCTTCCTCCTCTTGTGCTTGGAGATTGTTTGGGTTTATTTACTCTCCTCAGTCGTCTTGGCTTTCTTCGTTCTGTCTCTTTTTGTCCGTGATTGTATACGTTGTACTTGTAAGCGACATTTTTGTTGTTTTAGTGTTTGGAACCGCCCACCAGAAGGACGTGCTCTCGTTAGGCAAAGGTGATAAACCTCAGATTAATGGGAACGTGGGTTGTTGCCCAATCAGGAGGAGACGCATACAGTTTTTTTTTTGACCGTGTTTAATGGTTTGTTATAGTATATTTTGACTGAGTAATTGTTTTAAATTATAAATAGTTACATTTTGGATAAACTATGGAGGATCATTTTACACGCGTCAGAACCGGTGTGGCCTTTTTTGATGGGCAAAAAGACACTACAGTGATAAAGTTTTATTTCAAAAACCTCAATACACAGCACTTACTCAACACTCTCTTCTCTGGTTTTAGTGTATTTCTGTAGCAGCTCTACAGCCCCACATACAGGCCTGGCATATAAATGACAGCGTCTGGGGTTTTGTTTGGATGAGACGAGAGACTGAAATGTTTACGGAAAACAACAAAGAAAGAGATAGTTTACGCTTCGTTCCGTTGACATCTAGGGCCTGAAGGGAACTTCAAAGTCACTTTGTTTGTCTGCTCTTATTAAAGGTAGCTTATTTTCATTAATGCACTGCACATTTCATCATTTTGAAGCCAATATTGTCATTATTTTAAATATATTTACTACTACAAGTCCTGATTATATCTGCAAATGACGATGGGAGCACACAACTCCTTCATCCTGCAGCTGTTTATGCATCATCCATCTGGAGATGGTTGCTGATTGGTCACTGACTTGTTAATTGTTGCCACGCAAACGACAGTATTTTTAGATCATTTACCTAAAGTTCGCTACTTCCTCCTCTGCTTTGTGTCTGATGAGAGACAGGACAGGAGCACTCACACAGTCAGCATCATCGTGCATCACCGACTCTTCACCTTCTTCCACTGCAGACGATGATTATGTTGAGTTTTTTCCCACCTCTTTATTTCAGGGACAGTGTGACTCATCGGTGACACAGAGTCTTTAAAGTGCATATTGAGTTCCAAAGCAGCTGCTAATGTTGCTCTGTGTCACCCCTGTAAAGTTTTTTTGTTTTCCACTGATAACAATAAGTGATTAACTTCTGTGGATCCTGAAAGAAGGACTCCAGTCTCTGAACATGAAGTTTGTCTTTTCACTTTTTAATTCACATTTTCATGAAGAAACACTACCTGAAACATGGGGAACCAAATTTGCTTGAACTTTACTTGAATTATGCTAATTTGCTCTCTGTATGCATACACATGGCATTCATGCTGTTACATATCATGTGTGTACAGTATTTGTACGTAGAGAGTCAAACCCTCGACCTTCCAGTTGAAATATGACTCGCTTTAGCACTCATCTTCCATTATTTGTTGTATCTGAACCTGAAATCACCAGATAATAAAATCAGGAGCATGAGTTTCTCCCTCAGAGGCCTTTATTTTCAATTACAATTTAGAATCAGTCAAATCCATCACTTTCCACCTTCAAATATATATTACATAAAATAGAACACATATTATTTTGATTACAGAACAGTTAGACAAAACATTGAGGCCTGTTTTAGACAATGTAAATATAAAGTGGTCTGAAACACTATTACTCTATTTTAATCTGAGAAGAAAGCTTTATTTGCCATATTTACTATTTATTTATTGTATTTAATTTGTTTATAGATAATTTCTCATGACAGATGTATAAACAAGGCAAAAATAATAATAATTAATTTAAAGGATGTAATAAAAGTGAAAGAGATGAAATAAAAAGTATTATCATAATTTAAGTAATGGCTCAAATCAGAGCTAAAGTACAGACAGATGAAAACAGTTTGGTGTTTCAGCTCAGTGAGCAGGCGTTTGAGGAAAAATAACATTACCTTAATAAAATAGGAGATTAGAGGCATTCATTTTCATAACGTCTTATGTGCTTGAGTTAAATCATTTGGTCTGAAGATAGACGCCACGCTGAGATAAAGACAGAGGCTGAAAATATTAGAAACTTCTCAGAAAACTTTAGAGTGAAAAATAGATTTTATTTTTTTTCTTTGTGGTAATCTGTGGGGTGAATGTAACCGTTCACAAATAAACAACGGAAAAACCCACGGTGGTTTTATTATAAGTTACTCATTTAACAGTATCAAGTATTAAAAGTATTATATTACAGTATTAAGTATATATTTACTTTATGTCGACTAAGTCGCTACAACTTTTTTTTGTCCATCTAAAAGTTGAAGTTTATGAACTGTTTCATGTATTTAACATTTGGTTTGCCATTATTGTATATGTGCACACATAATGCAAATAGGACAAAAGGACCACAAGCTTTTTTTTTTTTTTAATGAATGTTTATTGAAGGAAGTTACATATTGGACTTTATCGCTAATGTGTTAGTTTTTAAGCTAGCTGACTTTATTGCATATGTGTTAGTATTTAAGCTAGCGGACTTTATCGCTAACGCGTTAGTATTTAAGCTAGCAGACTTTGTCGCTAACACGTTAGCATTTTAAAGCTAGTAGACGTCATCATTGTAAACTTTCTCTACAGTAGAGTTTATGAACAACAAACAGATGGAGTATTTAGTGGCTGAAGGAGAGTGGCAGGACATGAGAATAAGTGGACACCTTGAGGCGAACAGACACATTAGTTACTTCTGAGATGACGACATGAAAAGAAAGCACCCCAAACTTCTTATTAACCTCCTTTATTCTTATGAGTTTTCATTAACGTCGTTAATCTACGTTACGTTAGTGTTCATTTGAAGTCACATACAACTAGGGTTGCCAACTTTGTCACTGTGAAATAAGGGACAAAAGGTGACGAGTATGGTTTTGTGTGAATATACAGTGAGTTGTTTTAAGGTGTTTGCAGAGGAATAAAATAGCGGTGACTCAGAATGTGCACCATCTGTCGATTACCAACTAAAAATTCCCTCCCGAATTCAACAAAATGATTTGTTGAATCACCACTGACGGGCATACCCCACGTCTTTTTAACTTACCATAATTTGTTGTAGCTGCACAGTCTCTTCTTTATTGCAGGTTTATCCATTGTTTAATTTGGATGAATTTGCATGTTTACTTACAGTATACTGACCATGTGCGACTCATCCTCACCTCCCGGCGCGAGGTGGGACGTCAGCACTGCTGCTGTTGTTGTTGTATCATTCAGTGCTTAGATCAGCGTAGCAGTCAATAAACGGGACAAGAGAGGGCGTGTACGGGACAAATAAATAAGGCCCAATATATGGGACGTCCTGGCTAATACGGGACAGTTGGCAACCCTACATACAACTTTTTCAGTTTCACAATGAAATCATGTTAAATCTTCATTAGAACAAGAAGGACAGAAATTGTTAATGACTATTTCAAGCAGTCAGACAAAATCAGAAAGTCATTTGATCATTTGTCACTGTGGAATATGGCACTTGAACCAGATTTTTGAATTTCCCCAGATATTAATTTGCTGCTGAGTGAGCTCATCAGTCTAATGTCTAATAAATAAGTCAGGAGAGAGATTAGAATAACTGATATATGGTCTTTCAAAGGTTATGTTTACACAGGGCAAAACTGCCAAAGGAAATGTGATCTTGTCCAGATTACTGAGCTTTTTCTTGTCTTGATTTATGGTTATTACACAGAAACTAGCATAGGTTATTCAAGGTCACATTCATTCACACATGCACTGACTGTATATGAGAAATAGCTCTCTGGTTTAAAACTAGGACAGAAGCAGCCGTTAGCCACCGACGAGCTAATTCACTGATGGCAAGACCAACACATTTGAATGGAAGTTTATGGGGAAAACCTTTTCCTGAGGAGTTAATGGTCTCAATCACTAGTTTCAACTCTTCTTAAACAGAGGTTGATATCAGTTTTTAAAACTGTAGGAGGCAGTGGAGATGGCCCCTATAGTGTTGGAGTCTTTTTCCAATTGGAAATTAAAGTTTGAAACTTCTCACTCTCCTTCTCCAAAGCTGTTTACAAAGAGACACACATTTGTTTTTGGTCAGAAAAAGCTGTCCAACGGCAAGATGAAGCCGAACATATTCTTAAAATAACACATACTTACAACATTTGTCTATTCGCCTAATATCCTGACATGTTCATGACGATTGGCCTATGGGAAGAAGAATGAGGTTGATGTGTCACACTCAACCATCACAGACTTTTAGTTTCAAATTGATAAAAGAGGTTTGTCCCATCACTATATTGTCTCTATTACTCAGTGAATAAAATGACGCCTTATAACAGCATTGCCTTTAATACAATTTCCATTAATCCATACATGCATTCACCGGCCACAACTCCTCCAGGATAAATCTTTTGTTTGGATCTGTTCATTTTCTTTACCCACTTTGGATCCAACTGCCCATCCATTTTCTTTATCCATTTATCCTCTTCAAGGGGGCAGACGATGGGGACGTAAGAAGGATCCTGCAGTAGAATGCATGGAGACACTGTGGACAGGTCACTAGTTTGTCACACTTTCACACCTTAGTACTTTCTTGTAGTATTATTTCACCCAAGGTGCTGGACCATTATATAAAAACACAGGGCTTAGACTGTCACATAAAGCTGATGCCTTCTGTGTTTTTTTTTCTTTCTGTGTGTGAACTCATTTTTTTTATTATTATTTGAAAGAGAAACACTCGTAAGTGAGCCTCTTCTGCTGTAACCATGCATTTCATTGCTGTTTGTTCTTTTCTTTTTTTTTAAACTGTCTTAGGTCCAGTGGAGCATGTTCAACTCCTTGCTCCCTTTGTGGTCATAAGAAACAAGGAGGTGAACATCACAGCCGTGGTCTTACCCAGCCACCCAAGGACTGTCGCCTACTTCTGGTGGCTAGGCAATAGTACTGAGGTAATCTCTTCTTTATTTTGGAAAATAAACTTTAAATATGCCAAATTTAAGCAAATGGAGCCATTTTATCTTGAATTAAACATGAGTGATGTTGCAAATACTCTTGTCCAGCAAACCCAGACTATTTCTTCCACTGTTCATGTACACTCATAAATTGTTGTTGTTATTGTCGCAGCTGCAGGGGTTTTAATGTCAAGGTCTGTGGGGTTTTCCATTTTTTTGATTGGAAAAGATCAATTTAATGGATTGTCATGAAACATACAGCTATACAGCAGAGCTTTTCAAACATCCAAAGTTTTAGCACCCCCAACAACAATAATAATAATAATAAAAATAAATCATAATAATAATAATTCTACCGCTTTTAGGAGCCACATTCACACATCACACCACGTGAATAAATGACACTAAAGGTAAAATATTATGTCCATTATACCAATGAATATTTATTATTTCCATATCAGAATAAATTAGTTTGCATCTCTCAAGTAAAACTATTTAAAAATCTTGCTTCCCGTTCAAAGTCGACTTATTTTGTTATACATTCACATGCTTTACATACAATTAAAATGTGTTATTTATGCACCTGTGCATGAGAAGGTGTACCTCAGCGCTTGGTACTTGGTTTTAATTAAAAATGACCTGAACACATAGATTATTTGAGCTAAAAATATATGGAGGATGGACCATGTCTTTTACTGTTAGCAGCTGGGATCGGCGCCACTCAAGTTGAGGACAAAGCTTTAGAAAATGGATGGAATAATGTTTTCAGAGGTCGTTTTGAGAAATATTAAGATCACATGACTTGTTTTTTTTCCCTCTCTTCTTTGAAATGTGTGCTTGCAGCCAGTGATAACATTGGATGGGAGTATCTCATACACCTTTGCTACTGAGGGAATGCACACCGTCACAGTCCAAGTGGCTGCAGCCAACACCATACTGCAGGATACCAAGACCATAGCAGTGAAAGGTCAGTGCTTATCTTGTAGTTATGTCGTAGGAGCAACTTTCCAGATTTTCACTGTCTTATTGTCATCTGAATACATTGTTTTAGTCAGAAAATGTGTTATAATCAAATTTGGACTGTGAAAGCCGTCGTATTACTGTTGAAACTGGTGAGGGATATGTCTTCATTTGAAATATAGTGATCCAACAGCAAGTATGAGTAAAATG
This sequence comes from Solea senegalensis, assembly GCF_019176455.1. Lineage (NCBI taxonomy): Eukaryota > Metazoa > Chordata > Actinopteri > Pleuronectiformes > Soleidae > Solea > Solea senegalensis. Next base: position 16,964,948 of record NC_058026.1, read on the forward strand.
CAGTGATTTATTAGCAGCGGCATAAAGCTGTGATATTTTTCCAATTATCTAAAAGTGCATCTGGTACATTTAGCTGAAGGGAAACACGGGGGTGATACGAGAAGGCTCCGTCTCCTCATCAACTGTTAACCACCTGAAACTTAACTCGAGCAAATTGACAGTTGGTGCGGCTCCATGAGCATAATGCCCCCGTATCCAAGTGAATTTAATGGCTGATTCTCCCCCACCCTCCTTCCATCCCTCCCTCTCTGCCTCCCCTCTCCTCAACAGAATTCTTCAAATCTCTACTTTTATCTTTCTCCCCTAATCTGGATGAGTTCAACCCTGACATACCCGAGTGGAGACAGGATGTGGGGAGAGTAATTAAGAAGGCTGTGCTCCAAGTGAGTGATTTTCATTTTCTCTGTCCTCCCGTCTCTCCTCTTCCTCTTCTCATGCTCCCGTCTTCTTCTTTTCACCCCTCCCCACCCCGATATTTCTCAATTATTTCCCATATTGCCTTTGCTGTCCGATACTCCGGTCTCACTCTGTGATTCATCATCAGACAGGTGTGAAGGCACCTCTGCTTTCCTTCTCTCCCAGGGAGGAAGAAAGCTTCATGTGCACTCTTTCTTTCATCTTAAAAGTCGCAGACACAATTATCTGAAAAATCCTGGTGGCTGACAATACCTGTCACTCACGTGCACTTGTGTGTGTGTGCATACTTGACCGTGGGGGTGGAAGTGCTCTTGGCGTGTGTGTGGGCAGTTCACACATCATTTTCAGAGCGACGCATGTGACCATTCACAGCTCTTGAATAGTGCTTAAACGGCACTGTGCTTTTGGTTTGAGGCTTATTAAGCGGTAAAATCACAGGTGGGTTTTTGGAGGAAATGTTCAGCAGCTGAAGCAGATCTCATTTAAATGGTCAGTATTTATGTGGCACTTTTCCAGTCTTGATGACCACTCAAAGCTGCTGTGCACCACAGTTTTTAGCATTTGCCCATTCACTGACACATTCATACGGCGCTTCTTTGTGCAGCATATTTCTAGCGTCTTTCACACCCATTGACAACCTGACGCCAGCAGCTGTCAGGCGCAATGTGGGGGTTAAGTGTCTTGCCCAAGGATGTAGGCTAGCTAAGCCTGGAAACGAACCCACAACTTTCCAGTTGAAAGACAGCATCCTCTCTTTTCTGGCTGTTTTCGTCATAAAAGTGAAGATGGTGGATAGATGTTGTGCCAACCAGTCAAAGTCAACCAGTGCCAAATCGTGTACTCGATTTACCAAAAGCTAGTCTGCACAGCAACATTAGCACAGCAATTATTTTCATTTCACCGCCCATTGCTAATGCTAATGTTATACCACATTATGCTAGCACACACCCTTCCAGCGACAGCAACACTATATTTAACAGGTAGACTCCAGTTTAATGTTTGTCACAAAGTCTGATTGTGTCCATTTGTTTCCCTTCAGGCTCTTGTTATATTTCAGTAACTCTCTGGAGTGAAATGAAGGGAAGTTAATCAGGGGGTTAAAGATGTCAGGAAACTGCAGGTCTGGAATAATGTCCTCTCAACCTGTTTCCGAACTTGTAAAAAAGGATCAAATGTCCATCAGGTTTTGTGGATTTAAGGTGTACAATGAAATCACAGGTGGGCCCATTCAGCACCTGCCCAAGGTGAGGTACATCAGGAAAACTGGGATATCTGGCTTCTCAGGTATAATATCTAATGAGTCTATAATGGACAGTAAAGGGTACCAGATTTGATCAAAGTTCCTCAGAGAGCCCTTGAGAGAAAACCTTAGTCTCTCTAACTTTAGGTTGTACAGAACTTCCTTGACCCATCGATTGTAGGATGGGACAAATTGTGCTTCCAGTTTACCTAAATTAAGCGCCTGCCCTGCAGGGTACAGAAAGCCATAGAGTGTCGTGCCTCAGCTGATAAGATGTTGGTGTGTGGAATACCAAAAAGGGCAGAGAGGGATGAGGTTCAGCCACAAAATTTTAAGCTATGTGGAGAGTATCAAATGTTTTAGACCAAAGGTCTACCAGTTTTGGGCATGATCTACACATGTATACGAGATCAGCGGCGGACTTATCACAAGCATCTACAACATTAGGATACATTTTAGATAATCTGTGATTAGTGTAGTGAGTCGATTTTGAGTTTTCAATGAATCTTGGAGTTGTGGATGGGGTAGAAAAATTTGATTTGAAAGGTCACAGAACCAAACCAGTTGATCTTAATGGCTCCAGTGCCTGATGTGTCCTTGGGTTAGCTTGCTAGATAATTAGCTTAGTTAGGGTTAGCTAGTTTGCTAGCTAGTTACTTAACCCCATGTTACTTAACCCCCATGTTGCGTGTGCATGGGTATGAACGATGAGTGATAGAAAATGCGCTGAACATAGATGTGCTGTATGAACGTGTGAGTGAATGGGTGAATGTCAAAACTGTAGTGTAAAGCAGCTTTGATTGGTCATCAAGACTAGAAAAGCACCATATAAATACAAATAATTTATCCTGTATGGGAAAAGTAACGTGGTGGAGTCCATGGCATTAAAGATATGGGTAATATTCCCTCCCTCTCTCAGTAAAAGCCATGAAAGTACCATTATGGTGGAGATTATTAATACAAACTATTTGTTTTTGTCTGCAACAAAAACATTTCTCTGTGTAGTAACCAAAGCAACAAGTATGTGGTAAATAATTCAGGCTGAATCGATGGTAACAACCCCATAGACACACTGGTTTTATTTATGATTGAACTCACCAGACTGACGGTGCACATTTCTCTCTTGAATTAACCAGCGGGCTTATTGATGTGTTCCCCAGCTATTAAAGGCTTCATTTATCACAGATGTCAAAGAGCGTGCGTTTTGGGAAACTGCCGTGTTCGGGCTGGTAGTGACACCACAAGTAAACCCTTTTTTGTTTTTTTTATTCTGAGGTCAAAATTATTAACGCTGATCAGGTTCAGACAGCACTTATAGGATTTGAGGGTTATCCTCTCAACTTATGTGTTCAAATGCTGCAATGTGTTGAAATGCCTGAGGTTCAATCACAAGAGGCGAGCACAAAATATGACTGTTCACACCTTTTTCTTTTTTAACCATGGCAGATACATGTGTTATTTGTTCTCTCTTTTCCAGCGCAACTTCTTGAAGTAATCAACATGCTGTTTGAACAGATGTTTTGTGATGTTAAATTTTATAGCACTTCATTAGAGAAGAAATCACATATCAACAAAGTAAAAGTGATGGAGTATGACAGTATAGCCAGAGTAGATTGGGATTAAGAATACTGGGCCTGTGTGTGTGTGTGTGTTCCAGGTGTTTCTCATGTTTACACAGTCACATTATGGGGACGTGTCTTCATTGTGGGGACAAAAATAAAGTCCCCACAATGTAAATTATTACATTTTAAGGTGAAGACATGGTTAGACCAGTAGTCGTTATGGGTAAGAGCTACAGGAAATGAATGTAAGTCACAGAAACCAGACTCTGTGAATAAGATTTTAGCCATTCAAATGAAAGAAAAGAATAATGCAGTATTGAGTATTGTGCTGGTGGCCACAAATGGGTGTGAACAGAGTAATAAATAGTGTGAAACTGCAGCAGATAAATGGACGTCAGCTGCCTTGAAGACAGATTACATTCATGCATGTTCAGGAATGATAAAACCTCTTCAAAATGCTTTTTTTTTTTTGTTTGTTTGTTGTGATCCAATCCAGAATGCATTTGATGCATTCGAGCAACATTCACATGTATATGCCTTTATTATGTGAGAGTATTTACAATACAGACTCTTTTTTAATATTTTGTCAAATTACAGATGTAAAGCCTGGTTTGTGATGATGGGGGCAAATACATTTAGTCAGTTTTGAGTTATCTCAGAGATAGTTGTGGGTTATTGAACCAACATATTTGTCTGTGTCTGTACACAATGAAGCGTGAATGAAACTACACAGTGGACCACTGAACCCAACCACTGGAAGAAATGAGAGAACAGCAAACACAGTTCACAATGAGTGAATGTTTCCTGTTACTCTGCCACAGTTTACTGCAGTATCAGCATGGAAATCACTAATGCTTTCTCCTCGATTGCATCAAAGTTACTGTATATTCTCGATCGAGTGTGACAAGATGTTGAAGATGTTGAAAATGGAGCTGCTAATATTAGGTAAAATACTTATATGAGTTAGACAAAAAGGTTTAATCCACAGACAAGTCTGTCGCCTTGAGGTCAAATTTAAAAAAATAAAAATAAAATAGAATAGGGGGTAGAAATGATGCCCGTTCCATTATATGGATTTGTATTATGTGTACTGTTGCCCCATGTTACCTTTTTGTTTGTTTGTTTACATCTTTTCCCATTGTTAGACTGGAGATCTGTTTATGAGGAGGGAACTGACAAAAAGTTCATTTCCAGACAAAGATATTGTCCAAGTGGTGACAGGAAGGTGTGTTTTCCCCCCTCTCTCCTCTATTTGTTACGGTTGAAAACCTGGTCTGAAATAGAGCCCACTCCACATCTGATGGTCTTTCACTGTAGTAAACAACCAACTCCCCAGCAATAAAACTGGAGATTTTTGTAATTAAAGTTAAGGTCCATTTAACTCAGGTGCCGTGTGTTAGCCACGTAGCTGAATCTCTGCACCCGTCACCTATAGGCTCATTTCAGTGCCACTGCCTCCAATTGTTCCGTGTGTACAATCAGTATAATGGAGGTTATTTCATTTCACCCCGTCTGTCTTCAGCCATCACCCTCTCACTTTCCCATAAAGGTGTTGAGCTTACACTCATACAGTTTCTGTGGTCATTTACTCCCACCTAACTTTCCTTTAAAGGTCAGTGCAAACTGTGAAACTATGAACTCCTCATTCCTTCACTGGCCACAGTGAAGTTCAGTGTCCTTCTTTTCAATCTGTGGAATCATTTTGATCCTAATAATTAGTAATAAGTGGCTAGCATTGTTGCCTCACAGCAAGAAGGTCATTCTACCAAAGGCTTTTCTGTGTTTGGCTTGTGTTCTTCTGTCTGTAGTACTGTTATTTCTTTATCTTCTTTGTCTCTTTTTTTGCCGTTGCTTGCTTGTGTGTGCTGTCTTCTTTGCTGATTTTATAGTGTTGTTTAGTCTGGTTTGTGTCCAAGAGTATCTTGTTTTTTGTTTTTGTTTTACTGTCTGTCAGAGCACTCAACTTTCAACTTATTTATAATATCCATCCATCTATTTTCAACCACTGTATCGTCCACAGGAGGATCGCGGGGCTGTAATCTCAGCTGACATAGGGCGAAAGGCGGGGTCACACCCTGGACAGTTCACTAGGGCCACACAGGGACAAACAACCATTCACTCTCACATTCACACCTATGGTCAATTTAGAGTGAGGATTTAGAATGTTTTAGCCTCTGAGCATAAGCCTCACCTATGTGCATCAGCTTAAGGCCATATCCACACAAAAAAATTAACGAAACCTAAACAATCCTTTTCTTTGTCTTTTGAAAAAGACGACAATATCTTAAGAAGTGATCTAAAAATGTCCTCAAATGGACTAACTACACACCTATACCCAATTATATACAGTATATTTGAAATGGAGCTAAACAACAATAAAAACAACACAAAAACAAAAACCTGGAGCTATTCCTTTAAATGAGAGTTTCAATGAGAGCATGTCAGCAACCTTATAGTGTTAATGTAAAAGCACTGTTGTGCCTATAGCCTCACAGAGCTGATAGAATGACTGCGGGATTTCACAGTAAAGTGAGCAGCATCACTTGATTATGCAGGTAAATGCAAGTATTAGCTGAAGATTGCATTCTTTGAATGGTATTACTTCAAATAAAGTTGGAGCAGGTACCTCACACCTCTCTTCCTACTTTCTAGCACCATCAGATTTGTTTTTATTATTATTGAGCAGTAAATGACCAGCATTGAAGGGGAGGGTTCCAGATCAGGCAGCCAGCTTCTTAAACTAATGACTGACTTGGATGTGAACAAACGGTCTGAGTGTATTGATTTCCTTAACCCGGGGGTTATTGCCTCTGCTGCCACCCTGTTCACTTCATCTTCCCTTCCACCAGCCCTTCATTCATTGCAAGTCATGCCCAGCCGGGCAATCATTTGTCCACCACTTCGGCACTTAAATAGTCATTCTGGATAATGTATGTGATTCTGACTCCTTTGTCCACCCAGGCCACAGAGAGAAAAGCTAAAAAAAAAAATATTGCAGGTTCTAAAAATGAAGATTGATCACCACCCAGGTTCTGCTTCATTAGCTTGTATTTAAAAAAACTAATAAAAACAAAGGTTAGAGCTTAAAAAAAAAAGTCAGAGCTGCTTGGCTTCACGTTTTGTATTGTTTTTCAGCTTTTGACATGTTTGAAAAATTAGATATGACCAGAAAGAAAACTCTGAAAATCTGTATTTGTTTTAGCTGAACAGATATTTGCCTGAAGGTTTTCTGGATTATGTCATAGATTAATTATAATATATCCATGCCTGCCTTCATTTCACACTTTATTAAAATGTGATATTTGTCAAGGTTATTAATGGTGACTTACAAATGTTTTGTAAACGTTCGTGTTCACATTTCGGATTCTTTGAAGTGTGGCACTGATACGAAAGCCCTTTTTCCACCGATGGTCCCAGCTTGACTCGCCTCAGCCCGGCATGGTTTAGGTTGTGTTTCCATTCCAATGTAGTACCTCCTCAACGTGGGTGGAGTCATCACTGCACGGCTGCATGAAACTGCCGTGACTTTGTTTTACACACACACACACAAAGGAGTGACTAGTGACTTGTAAAGCAGTTGTTTTCAGTGTAACTCAATCATTAGAAACTGTTTGTTGTGTACTTCCTCCATGACCGGAGCACAGACTCCGTCTGACACAGTCACTGGACTAAAATACAACAGCAGGGTTTGTGATGCCACTCGCTTGCAGCAGTGCTGTCCATATATACACCAGACTCCTGTTAATCATTGATATTTTAGACATTTCCTTAATGTAACGTAACTCACGTTTTTAGGATTGTTAAGTATTTTTAACTGATCTACAGTTTGGCTCGATACTGGTGTCGGACGTCTCTTCCAGTGACGGCACTCTGACCAATCAGTAACGTCACGGTTTTCCCCCCTACCTCTACAGAGGAGTGCATGTCTGAACCAAATTGCACAGCTTTCAATAATAATAATAATACTTCAATATCCAGTGGATGAAAGCTGTGCAATTTGGTTAGTGAAAGCAAAAGTAATGGCCAGTCTCTCCCCTTCATGCTTTTCTGCAAATGGTGAAGCTTGTGTGTGTTTGTTGTACGGTGCACTTTTTCTGCTTGAGCTTTGCCATTGCAGAGTGTACCATAAACATGGTTGTGTAAGCTTCTGTTTTTGGTTTTTAGTTTTTTAGGTAACTGATTTACAGGCAGTGTCACAGATGGACTACCGTTCTGTAAATATTATAAACTGTCTTTTAGTCCAGGACTAATCAATTGAAAACTCACATTCTCACATTGTTCGTAATGATAGCTGCTTTTTATGGGTTAATAAAACCTAACTTCAGCGTCATATATTTTTCATCAGCTGAGGGCTAGATTTGGAGGTAGAGTGGTTCATCTTCTAACTAATCCTCTATTCTACAGACACAGACACACCAGTCTGTTACAACCTGTTTTGTACCAGAAACCTGATTTGTTCTGTATTTGCACTTGTTCTGTTCTGGCATTTTAGATCAATTAAATGATATTACAGTCTTAGTCGTTACTATTTTTTATAAAATAAATACATATCTTGATTTTACATTTTTTTTACTCTTTTTACTGGTGGTGCAAACCTGCGCTATTGATTATAATGGACCACAAACAAATATCAGGGTTAAATCAGGCTCAGGCTGACAGATCGAGCACAGGTTTGGGTCCGATCTAAACTCTACTGTCAGGTCATTGTGACAGATACACCACCTTGTGGTCTGCCTGAGACTTGCAACCCGCTGCTCCTGCCCTGACTACGAGAAACTAGCTTCCTCTTCCCAGTGCCAGAGCAGCAAGGTAGAAAATGTTTCAGCAACTCACAAAATACGTTGTCTATTATATCTATCATTTCTTGTGTACATTATAATTACGTGAATGAAAGGCTTTGAAAATAGATCGTGAATTGAAAAAGGTTTCATGCATACTTAAGATCCTTGTCAACAGAGATTTTTTGTTTTATGACTTTCCGTCCTGGCTGCAAATATATTGCATTGCTTCAAATGTTGCTGCAGGGTATTGTGCGGGAGGCCTTTATCTCCTATCCTTGGGTGAAGGATGGGGCAGGGCTTCCTATGCTTAAGGAGATAAGGAAGGAAGCTTCTATCTTATCATTCAGAGAATTCTTATCCTGACAGCCACTGAAACCCTTCTGGGTCATCTCACGTGTTCAGATCAAGAATCAATGAGCTTTATTTTGTCATTCAACATGTAAGGAACATGAGGAACAAGATATTGTGCCCCAGTCAGCAATACTTGTAATAACAAATAGAAAAAGGCAACCTAAAACCAACAAACATCAGCATCTGGAAGCATCTGGACAGGGGTTTCAACAGTTTGATTAATGAGGGGTCTGTGCATCTTTTATTTCACCCTCACAGAAAACAAGCAACTGCATGTGAGTGCTTTGACTGGAAATCTGTGTTTTTACTCTGTGAAGCTAAATGCTATCATCGCCTATCAGAGTGTGACGGCTAATGAGGCTAATCATTTTCTTCACTTGCTCCAGGTGTGTGACTTCCCAGAGGAGCAGCTGCTGGTGGCTGTGTTCCCGGGAGTGCCGACAGCCGCCGAGCTCTTCCTGTTACCGCACAAGAACCAATCAGAGGGCAAGAAAAAGAGCGAGGAGGAGCTAGAGCAGGTGTGGGAGTGTGTGAAAAAAATGTATATAAGTGTAATATTTATTTAGAAAGGAGACATTGAATACACACGTACAAACACAAGAATGACAGCATGCACTGTAACCAAAATGTTAAGTGTTACTTTTTGTAAAGAGTTTAAATAAATTGTACATTGCCTTCCTCCTGTTCAAGATGGTCTCAAATCAAGTTTATAATTTACCATGTCTTCAAAACAACATCAGTGGGGGAAGTCTGACGTGAACATACAACACATGAGCGCTAGAATCCTGTTTAGGATCCGCCAGGCTTTGTTGTTAGTCTTTCTGGTGCAAAATGAGGATTGTGATCGTTGGCATTCTGAATAATTATTAAAATAATCATGGAATCAGTCTATACAGAGGGAGAGTAGAGCTATAGACAGTAACTCCAGACAACTTACCTCATCCCTGCTCACTGGCAGTGGGTGATCATTCTGTATAAGACATTATACATATAGAATGATGAAATACATGCAGGTCATGTACATGTATTAGTTTTAAGAAGGTTGCAGTTAGTTAAGCTGTTAAGATGTTGTCTGGAGATAGAAAATGTGGAACATTTCCTTACAATAAATGTGTCTAAGTGACATTCCCTCTCGTGCTGATGCATTAACAAATGTCTCTTTAATGAATTCTCTTAGGTTTGAGTCCATATATCTTATACCAGAGGTGTTCAAGTCATTTTTTTTGCAAGCTCAAGTCAAGTTGCAGATTGAAATGATCGTTCTGTCATTCCGCCTGCTTTGTCTCTAGCACTTCATGGTCAAATATTATGAATGACAGGATGCCTGCACCGTGCTACCATCCGTCGTCAGTTCATTTTAAAAAGTCTACTGCACTGCAGTGTGAAAAGTCACACAATCAAATCTTTGTTCAGTGTTTGAACTGCCTTATGCAAAATTTTCATACACCACAGGATACATGATGTTTGTCTGTGTTACTCGCTGGTATTTAAAGTTTAAGGAAAAGCCTCCAATTTCTTACATTTAACAGGCCGAAACACAATGAACCTGACTATCACATTGTCAACTCATACTAGACTGTCTATAGTATACTAGAGATGAAGTGAAAATTCGGCCACCGAAAAGCCTGTCCAAGATCAGTTCGGAACGCCAAAAAAATAGTTCCAACAAGATGTGAGCACCTATTAAATGCTGGAAAGTCTCTTTGCACAAAAGTGAAATTTAGCTGCGTACAGCGCAGATTATGAACTCTGGATACGGCGTTTCGGCCAACAATTTTCATTTTGGGTGCATCCCTATAGTATACTTATCTGGACTTAATCAAGAACTATGGTCTTAGCTGAGCACTGATGTTTCAGGATTTTGCAATGACAATGACACTGACAAATGTTTCTGTGAATGAAGGCAAAACCACTGTCTGTCTGTCTGTCTGTTCAACAGGCGTCCAATATAATTGTAAGCGCACTGAACCAAAATCTGGTGGAGTTCGAGCTCAAGCCGGGAGTGCGGGTGATCGTATACAACACACAGTTAACACTGGGTAAGAAACGTTTGCATTCATTTATCATTCATTTATTACCGTGCATGGTTAATCCATTCTCCATGAAACAACAGTGTTGTGACAACAGCAAATTCTCTTTGGTCCGTCGATTAAAATTCCCGTCAGTCTCCCACCATCCGAGGCAAAGGAACACAGGGGAGTGTGGGAGGGGTTCGATTTGAAGTGGAGCTCCTTGAAACGAGGGATCCTTTGTGCTCGCCATCGAACGCTGAACATCTGTTCTATCTCTTTAACAGCCACCCAACCACAAAATGAGTGTTGCACTGAGTATAATTATGTTGATTATTTAGTCCTTGAGAAAGAACACTGTACATTTTTGAGGGCAGAGGTAGAATTGGAGAATTGCTTGAGGAGTCAACTGCCCTGGAATTAGGAAGGTGGTGGTGTGAGGGGACATTTGGGATCCTCAGATGTTCTCTTGCCAAAAAACAAATTACTGTTATGAGCATCAAATCAATACTGGATTCAAGAGGCCACATTGATTGTAAATAATGTGGCCACAGCACACTGTTCACACTGTATCCTCTACTTGGCTGGTTTTATTAGATGCACAGGCTGTAACTTAAAGTGTGAGGTGTTAAAGTGACAGTTCAGGTTTTTTGTAGTGTGCTCGTTTCAAGAACTGACACATAGTCATCACTGAAAGTGCTGTGCACACCCTTCGGCCTGAGAGCCAGCTTGAGATGCGAAGGCTTGCTGTGGGGACACAAAAAAAAAACAGATTTTAGCCATTTGTCAAAATGGCTCACCTAATAAGATATACAGTATGCCTGTTTAAGTATTATATTATTATATATTATTATAGCTAACACTGTTGCCTCACCGTAAAAAGATCCAGATTCCTCACTCTAAAATGACCCTAGGTGTGAATGGTCTCTGTTTGCCCTGCTCTAGACTGGTCACCAGTCCAGGATGCATCCCACCTTTCACAATGAATATAAACAATGAATTAATATCTTTAAAAAAAAAAAAGGCAGATTTTCTGGCTGGAAATTGTATTTCGTGTTGCCTTGATCCGCCGCTCCCTCCGTTGCTAAGTCCAAATGTGTTATTTTGTGACTTACAGTCAGATTTACTTAAGAGATAAAAACACACTAATAGACACCGGCAAAGCAGCAGCTTCTGTGTCGCTGTGAGCTAAAAACGAGCCCCACAGCACCGTCTGACAGCAGGATAAAGCAAGAAACGTATTCTCAATTTATTGTAGACTTAAAGCATGTGTAGCATTGGTAGCATGGAGAGAACCTTTGTGTCCCAGGCTGGTTCTGTGTGACTCACAGCTCAGTCAGCACTGTGTTCATAAAGCATGAAACCACACGTGGAAAAGAAGAAGAAGAAGGAGAAAATGATTCCTAGAAATGTCATTGACATTGCTCTGTCGAGCGATACTGTCAGGCCTGACTGAGGGAGCGTTTGAGGGTATACAGCAGCAGGGCAGGGGCGGGTGGAGGCAAGAAGCATTTATGACGTCAAACTCCTGAACAACTGGGTTTTTAAAGCTGTAGAATTCCATTTGTTTGTTGTTGTCAGGCATTCGGCTAAACTTGCACATAATTATCTCTACCGAGGAGGTTGTGTTTCCACTGGCATGGGTTTGTCTGTAAGTTTGTCGTTCTGTTAGCAACTCCAAGCTGAATTGTTAGCGATGGGTAGGTTAGCATTCAATTTTGATCAATTTAACATGGGTAGTCCCATTAAACCAGTACAGATGTGTATCTCAGCCGCATCTTAACAGATCAGGATGAATGATCATGTTTAGGTAAGATGGTAATAGCTATAGACAGGTGGTTTTTACTGAGCTTTTCAATAAAATATAGTGAAAAAGGAAGTGTGGAACAGTCAAAACTGCACAAAAAGCACAATTGCATGATTACATACATGGAAACAGCATCCCGTGTGCATAACATATACACACCTTTCTTGTACCAAACCATTTGTGGATGTTGGCAGGACAGATTTACGTACACGTGGTATATTCTTATTCCAAATGAATGTGCTAATGGATTTATTCAATTCTTTAAAATAGGATTTCGGCAGGAAAATGGGGACTGTCTGGAATAAGTATAAAAATGTTGTTATAATAGCCATCTCTGCTGAATGAGTGCAAATGGCCAAAGATAATGGAAGTGTTGACTGGTATCTAAATTGAAGTTCGAACAGGTCTTTATAGCGATGCGTTTCCTTGACTCCTTGAGTATGATAGAGGCGATAGCAGTTGTAACTCTGAATTCACTGAATGAGTCAAAGCACATTGTTAGTGCTTTCTTATTAATGGAGAATAATACACTCTTAGTTCGACTGATTTTATAACCACAGGCCATATTAAAATGTGCAATTGAGTCCAGGCATTTTGGGATTGAAACCTCAGTGTCAGACATGCACAAGAAAAAGTTAAATCATTTCATTGTTTTGTTGCAGAGTCATAGCCAATGGCTCCATGGCGAGATAGACTAGAAGGAGGACAACCCTGTCTGGTTAGAATTAAAATGGATATTATTACTGATGGAGGTCTGCGCTCTCTGAGTGCCCTTTTTTTTAGTATTGTTTGATTTGGTATGATAAAGAACTAAACAAATGTCCTGTGACCTCTGTTTCACTCCCACAGCACCTCTGGTGGACTCAAACCCCAGACACAGCAGCTCAGCCATGCTCATGCTCCTGTCAGTCGTGTTTCTGGGCCTCGCCGTGTTCCTCATCTACAAATTCAAGAGGTACATGTCTCTGAAATGACTTCCTCCACTTGCAGCACCATCATATATCTATTACCATATCCTCCATTATTGATGACACCAGATGAGCACGGTCCAGACCAATCAATTACAGTCTGATCTGACGAGTCCTACTGAAGCTTGGAGATGTATTTCTTGCAGGGTTTCCAGCGCACACAGCAGTGCACCCATCAGTGATGAAACTCGGAGAAAAGGACCATTAAATGGTTTAATATGGGTTTGCCATTCCCTGCCTTCTTATTTGCGGAATAAATTATTCATAGAGAAAATGATTCTCTTGAAAAGTCTGAGGGAAATGGGAAAAAGCTGTCATTAATTATGGATATGAAATTTTACCCCATTAGTCTAAAGACAATGCATTTTTCAAGAGGTCTCACAGTTGACAAAACAGAGCAATTAATAACCAAAATGAATAGTAATTGGAAATAAATTGGTTAGAGACTAAATAAAGATGTACATTAGGTGTTATAAATGCAGCTGGGGAAAAAGATGCCAGTGTGTCTGTAATTTGGCCATAAATTATTTACTGAGGTATAATTACTATGTAGTCAGACAATGATAGACACAATTTCTTTTCAGCACTTGGCAAAATAGAGGCAGTTCGTTCGAGGTGAGCTGTGAAAGGTACGGGAGTGGGTTTTTAACTCAAATGCATCAATTAAAAGTTGCTTCTTTTAATGTAGTCTAAATAACCACTTCAGAAGACGATTGAACATTTGCTTTAAGAAAGAACGAACACGTGCTTTTACTAATGTCGCGCTGAGGCTCATTCGCCGGTCTCCTGTTTGTGTGCAAATGTGTAGAAAAATACCTTGGATCAACATTTACGCTGAGGTGAACCAGGAGAAGGAGCAGGAGATGATCGGCTCAGTGGGCCAGAGCGACAGCACGCCCAAAATCACTCTCAGTGAGTTCTCCACAGCCAAGGAACTCATGGAAAAAGAGCTGGATGCCAGGGTCAAACGTAAGTTAAGCCCTTTTTAATGGTGTCATGCGTCAAAATGTTGACTTCAGGTTCAACGCTGCGGGGACAGACGTCGCCGTGTGATCTTATGTTCCCACTAAACGCTGTCCATGTAGTGCAATGCTCTTCATGCGGTTTTTAAGTTCTTTAATTTGAATAGATATTTAGTCAATGAATCTCCCTTTAGCTTTTATTTATTTGATTTCTTTTAAATCGAATTATTCAGAGAAGATAGAAGCAGAGGAAATCACAATGAAGAGAGTCTCCGGGAAGAGGTTTAATATAGATAAGAATTCAGAAGAACGGCGGACAATGAATAATTAATGTTAAAGAACGCAGCCTCTGGATTGAACAGGCAAACGGGAGTGCATAGGATGAGGAATAGTCCTGTTGTGGTTGAGAAACAGACTCGATCTCACTGTAGACATACTTAAAAAGGCTAATAAAGGGCTAATAAAATGCAGCCTTGCTCTATGATATTTTAAGAAAACTTTTTTGTTGCTTTAATGTGCGGTTCGGCAGCCTTTTCTCTCTCCTGCACCAACGTCCATAGATAAACGGATTTGAAGCACAGAACAACAAAATAATAACTCACTGATGCTGGCACTGGAGAGGGAATAGGTCTTTAAGAAAATACACTGACTTTGTGGATGGACCTTGGTGTGGGCAGAGAGTGGTTTACAAAGTGACACACACTGAAGTTCCCAGTGTGAAAAGGCGGAATAACAGCGAGGTAAAGTGGCAAACACTTGATCCGACACAAACTTAAGCAGGCTCCAGTTTTATAAGGTGAGGAATTGAGTTGATTAGTTTTTGTTTGTGTCCCCGCTGTTTTCACTGAGATCAAACCTCTGTGCCTCACTGTTTGTCAGTAACTCAAACACCTGAACTACAGTTAAACACTTTCCTGTAGAGCTGCATAATATTACACCGAGGACAAAAAATATAAAACATCAAAGTTGAATAAGCAAGTTGTTAGGGTTTTGGGGTTTTTTTTCCAAATGAAATAAGTTTTTTAAAAGTTTGTTAACCATTTTCTGTTTTTTAAGTGTTGGTTTCCAACCTAAATAATGCTCATAACCTAAAAGAAAATTGTAGAGTTGTGTTTTATTGTGTTAATTCTGTAACAATAAGGGTACATTAACATTACTTAATGCTGTTATAGCCAATTACTAATTAGGGAGAGAGAGAGAACAAGGTTGATGACATATAATGAAGTCATATTCATACCGTGAGTGTGAGTGCACCACAGGAAATTCCCCCAGCAGTCTAGGTCTATAGCAGCATAACTAAGAGATGGTTCAGTTTTCTCTGAGCCAGCTCTAACTATAAGCTTTATCAAAAAGGAAGGTTTTAAGTCAAACTTTAAATACAGAGCGAGGCTCCACCTTTCGAACTGTCACTGGGAGCTGGTTCCACAGGAACTCCCATAAACATTTCTATATAAACCCTTGAATACCTTAATTAACCTGAATATTATTAAATGTTTAGTACAAAACATGAAATAACACTTACTAAATGCTTATTACGGCATTAACTAATGTTAATGAATGTCTGTTGAACCATATGTTTGCCTCTTTCTCTACTAACATAGCAGATGAAGTATGCGTTTCAAAAGCAAACACTTCTCCAATTCATTCAATTCTAAAAAGTTGTCATCGTTTTGGTAACGGCTCACTTTCTGATTCCCTTGCCTCTCAAAAAAGCTTCCGAGCCTTTGATTAAACGGCACATTAGACGCTCAGTCATTAATGCAACGTGTCACTATCAAAGACGTCATTTGTCTCACAGACATTAAAGCGCCAGCGCTGAACTAACCCCTCTTTGTTGTCGGCTTGTTTCATTTATCTCTCTGCTCAGGGGGAGTCGGGAACGTCTGCGAGAGCACAAGGGAGATTCCAAACTGTACTAGCGTGTAAAAGCCAGAGAGAACGCATCTGCATTTCATGTACAAAGCGACATCTCACCGTGTCGGGGTGGGGGTGTGTAGTGTGGTTGGGGGGGTTTGGGGGGTTTGGGGAGAGGGGGGTTTGGTTCCTCTTCTTTTTTCTGTTTTGTAATTCAACACAGCTGATGTTAATAGTTTTCTAAGGGACCTCATTTATACAGACGTGCACTTGATGTCTCCTCCTGCAACATCCATGCAGCCGGTGTCAATCTACTCAATGAGATTACTGTAACTACCAGTTTTGTGGATGTATATGCTAACGTCACGATGTTCAGAGTCCAGAGTGAGACATCTCTGATCGACACCGACCAAGAGTTGTGTAAATTTTCCTAAGGAGTTTTGCTTTGAAAATCATTTCTGCCTATATATAGACTATAATGTCTGAGTCTTCAGTCAAACAGGGAATATTATTGAAATGTACAATATTACCATCTGTTCTGTTTAAATGTATATATGATTACATTCTACATGCTCGTAGTCTGAATACCACGCCGATGACAGAAGATTCTACAATGGTCTGGTTTTTTTTTTGTTTTTGTTGTTGTTTTTTTTTGTTTGTTTTTTTTCAAAAGTGTTTTAAAAGTCAAACATTACTTTAAAGAAATCCACTTTGTTTTGCTATGGTCCGTGACTCGTGCATGTTCTTACCGAGGACACAATTTCCGTGTTGTAGATAGGCAAGTGTTGTGTAAATAGTTATTTTCTAAACACTCATCAGAGGAGCCCGGTCGATTTTGGCCTATATACTTCTGTTTCTGCTTTTCTTTGCTTCCTTTACTGCGGGGGCGACATGTAGACAGTAGACGGCGCTCATCATCAGGAGTGTACTGGCATATTATGGCAGAGTTAGCTTCCTTCAGTTTGGGTGGAAAGGAAATAAAAAGGATCAACGTGAACATGATGATGTTAAATAATATGCTTATATTTTCATTAGACATTATACCGTAGATTCTATAGATATTCAAACATTTCTACAAGGGTGACTATGAAGTCTAGTGGTAGTCATCTCGTCTAAACTACATGAACCAAACTTTACACTTTGAGTCAGTGGCTAACAGAGAGAGTTTAACTTTTCTGAGGCATGGCTGCTGCATTCCATTTACTCAGAAATCATAACTGGGAGTGACGTCACCCCCTCAAGTTGAGCTGTTGGAAACACAAACGTATCTTGGGCAAGCCATTGTTAGCAATGCCAGTTGAAAAATGAAATAGTGCCATGTGTACGACTTGCAAATTAAAGCAAAACAAACACCATGGCAGGTCATTGGTGGTAAAAGTAGCAGTGTGGAATTGGTGAGGTTGCTCCAGGTTTTCGAGATCAAACTACAAATGCACAGATGGGATGCATAATCAGTCAGTGCAGAGTCCGGACTAATTTGAGCTATGTAAATCTACGCCTTCTTCAGTCTACGATATCTTACGAATATGTTTCCGTGTCACCATTGGACAGACTTTTCTGACGGAGAAGTGTGTGTCATTTTGTAAAAGCGATTTTGCATCACAGCAGAGGAGTTGTTGATCCATTGCTGCCTCCATCAGATTAGATCAGATCCAGCGTGTTGTTTTATGACTTCGGTGTGGGAGATAGCAGTTTACAAAACCTCAGTTTCCGGTCTTAAGATAAAGTGACATGTTCTTAAATGAACATAGACCCTTTTCCATATAGACTTGATTAGATGAGCTTTCAGTTCAGTGGTTAAAATCATTTTTCCCCTGAAATGTATGCAAAGTTTTAACGGCTGCGGCCCACAGTACAGTCAGCACTGAGTACATGTCAGTATCTCATATCACACTTTAAAAAACCTGAACTATCACTTTAAGAATTCTGATCCGGCCGCAGAACAACAGCTGGTCTTACCGTATAGATCTGCTTCAAGCTGTTGTCCACAGCTAAGTCCTGAAGATACACCGTGGCTACCAGTGATCACGTTCACAAAATGTAAATGTTTTGGGAAAACGATCATCCTTCACAGTGCTTTATATATCAGTAAAAAACAGGATTATCACTCCATATTAGTGTTTCCCAGACTGTTTAAAGTTGGTAAACCTCTGTAACACAAATCAAGGTATAAGAGAAAATGTGTGCGTAATGCAGTAATTACATGTTTGGCAAATTAATTAAATTCAGTCATTGTTTTTGCATAAAACATATGCACACAAATCTAAAAACTAAAAGGTCGGGAAAATTCTGCAATTTTGTGGAGGGGCCCAAAAGGTATCAAGGACCATCATGCATTGCGGTCATGATGGCTGACAGTTGATTGCAGAGAGCATTGAAAGTGAATGTAGAGTGTGTGACGTATGTGGGATTTTTCTTCTTTTTTTTCAAATGGGCCAGAGAATTCAGAAATGACATAAGCACTTTTTACAGTATATAAAACATAATGTCTATAAATAAACAGGACAGACGAAGAAAAAATAATCTACAAAGTAAAATGACAATTTAAGATATATTCTGCAATATTACTTTTTTAAATTCAATAATAAACCGAAAATCTTTAAATAATGAATTAGATAAATAATTGAATTGACTGTTGTAAGAGATAGTGGTGAATAATTCACGAGGGGAAGTTTGCTGACACACAAGAAGTGTTTCATTTTACCTTATGTTCACCGACAGGCGTTGATGTGGCGTTTGTTAATTATGTGACAGTAGCAACATACATCTCTAGAGGGCAGCTTCCATTTTGGATTGGGTTTTTGTTTAGCGAAACTCTGATGTGTATTTATCATTTATTTATTTATTGGACAACGTGACAGCTCTAAAAAAGTGAAGCCAAAACATCTAGATTCTCCCCCCTGGTGAAATCTAGGGGGTAAATAGGAGATGGGCCAAAGTCCATTCTAGATCAGATCAGTGTTCACATGTTTTCAGATACAGTTACTTGTGATTGGTTGTTGGATACAGTGTCATGATCCACAGCTGATCAGTCATTGGTCCATGGCACAGATTTTGGCTCCGAATAACGTCACCAGCACAACATTGCATCATCCACATACAGGTTATTGTAGCAGAAGATGCATTGTCCATCTAGATAAATATTGACCTGCAGACATCTGACCTCCAGGGAATAAAGTGTCATGCCTTTGTTCATCCCGTCTTTTGTCTCACACAGCGCACCAACATTTTAATCAACGTCAGTTTGCATGATGGGGGTGGCGAAGTTGAAAATAAATCTATAAAAGCAATTTAAATCCCAACTACGGTATCAGTCTGATTTTAAAAAAATGTTTATTTAGTTCACACAATAACTACATTTTATTCAATTTGACACCATCAGATCAAACTTGTTAGAGGTTGTATTTTGTGCTAACTAGCATGGTACCACCATGGTGTTACGTTAGCAGTATAATTGAGAGCATATGGTGACCTGACACCTGCGTAAGTGCCGGTGGAATGAACAATCCCCTACGATGCGTTTTGTTTTACAGTTACCTCAACCAACCACACTTGAATAACCCTGACTATCCCTTTAAAGTTCATTCATTATTTAAACAAACCCCAAGTATGTCTATAAAATATTGTCACGTAAGGATATCTCATTATTATCTTCATTATCTAAAGAATAACTAAATCCCTTCTCCTGAGGTTAACTGGTGTTTGACCAGAGAGGACAGTAGATGCACAGATTTTTATCCCTACATCATTTCAATACTTTACTCTAAACTGTGAAGATTTGCACCTGGATCAACAAATAACATGACGAGATAAACATATACATGGATTTTTAACTGTAAAAAGCTGGTCTAGGGTTTAGTTACACTTTAAATATTAGCTCATAATTTTGTTGACAACCACATTTGGATTGGAATGAGACATTCTGTGCGGGCTTTCTTTTTTGCTCCTTTGCTCAGGGTCTTGGTGTAGCGTATGCGCTGCATGCAGTATGAATATTTGTTTGTTATTGTTATTTCTGTGAGTTGTCAGAGACTGCTGCAGTTATTTGCCCTCGCTGCTCCGTCTGCCACGGCAGTCTTCACGGCTGACTCACAAACATTTTCATGCACACGACCAAAAACCAAATTGTCCAAACAGAGAGACTGGAGCAGTTTATGTAAACGTCTCACACTGCTCAAAGAGAGCAGAGGCAAGAAATACTGAGATGGGATTATATCATTTACCCACTCTCCCTAATGCCATTAGGCGACTTCCACAACCCGGTCCACTCATTTGCATTTAATTTGGAACGAGAATGCAAGTGCTCTCCCAGCATGCACCTGTGCTCCGCAATCCTGTGAGGTGGTAGTGGCCCAGAGTTGACTCATGTCAACCTTCCCAGCGTGCGGCAGTGACGGTAATCAGAGCTGGACTGCGTGGACGCCCCCGAACAGAGCTTTCCCTTAAAGATTCTTTCCAAATTAAAGTGAACAGCAATAGCAGGAGAAGCGAGCGAGGCAGGGGAGAAGGAGGGAGGGGTTTGGGTCGTGACACGCCGCACACGCCGCCACATTACACATGCGTCGTACCTGCTCTCGTCTGAAAGTCAACAGCCGTGTGGACCAGGCCTTGCTGCTGCAGACAGAACACCCCTCTTTGTAGTGTTCAACATATGGCGCACACGTAGTTGACCTGTCACACACAGTCAGCGCTGAGGACCACTCACTACGTCAGTGTGAGAGAGTGAGCGGTTTAAAAACTGAAAATCATCTTCTTTTGCGGCCATGTTTTCACTGATAGCGAGCCTCCATGACTGAAGCCGGTTCTCCCCACGGGGGGGGCACACACTTCAGTCAATTCTGACTGTGTGTCAGTTCCACACACAAACATAATCACTAAAGGAATTACCACCAGGGAAAGAAATATTGTGATCATTTCCTCATTGTTCATGCAATCACCCCTTTGATCACTGGAAGTCATGTCTCAAATGACGTATATCTGAAATGCCACATTACACCCTACTCGGAGAAATAAAACAGAGACTGTTGCGTTGTCCAGAAAGCAAAAGCATTGTAATGTTGTTCGGTGCACAAAAGTCTACAGCGCATGCATGATCTGTAATGTTTGCTTTCATCTTTATTTCCATATTTCTACAGTAAAGAAACTGTCATTTTGAAATTGTTTCAAATAAATGTATTTTTGTACATCAACGCATTTGTTGTCCGGGTGATGAAATTGCACGTGAAGTGGAGGATGAAAGGGAGATGATTGCTGCAGATGATGCCGCTTCCCTGATGACGTGGAGTCCCAGTACACACAAAAATACCACCACAGCGGAGACTGACGGTCCTGAAGTCTTCTTCTGCCTTTTCCTCTTCTACAGCCAGCTAGGGCTTGCTATAGACTTTATTATAGAAATGTATTTATTTATTTATTATAGAAAGTTTTAAGTTGAACTTTAAATATAGGGAGAGTGTCTGCCACCCGAACCCAAAGGAGAGGAGCCTGGTATAGCTGAAAGCTCTGCCTCCCATTCTTCTCTTAAGCCCTATTCAGACAGGATTTGTTTTACATTGTGCAGTGATGTCATTTTACCACAGGATATGTGTAATATTAATGGCCAATTCACACGGGATAAGAAATCTCAGTAAAAACTCAGTAAAACTGCCATAGTCGGGAGGGGTAAATCTGTCCCAAGAGCCCTTTGCAATAACAACGTCACTAACACAACGTTGCCGGCTCAGGTCGCCATGGCAATATGTGTAAACATTTGCTTTTTGTCTTTAACGCCCTCACCACCATGGTGGCGATTTTTGTCGCCGCCCTCCTGATAGTAAGACTTTATGAAAATATGAACTTTAACACATCACTAAACTTGTCGATATGTTCCGCCAAAACTTGCATGTCACAAAGATCAGTTTAAAATTGGTTTAATGATCTGGGGACAAGTGCTCTCTTTCTAGTCAAATCTGCTGCAGAGTGTGCTTCAATTAAAAAAAAAAATCTCTGACGCTTTTGAGGCATTTTCATGACCTGTGTCCATCCCTCCTCTCTGCGGTTTCTAAAGATTTACTGAAGCAAAAATTAGGCAAGACCACTTCTTTATTTATCGTACCATTCCATCTACTTCACTTCAAGACATTCAAGCACCTCAGGGTTCTGTGACTGTGTTTGACAGTCTCACCAAAAATACCCACAATGCTCAGAACTTCATTAAGAAGAAACTTGAAATTAGATTAGGAAAAGATTGTGTAATGTATCACGTTCATCAAAACAGATGAGAACATTTCAAACTGCCGCTGACGGGACATCACGCAGGACCGGCAGCAGGAAGGAAGGACCTGTGGTATCTGTCCTTTACACACACCACAGGTCACTGAAGGAGCCGCCCACCACCACTGCTGTCAAGTGTCCTGCATGGGGGGGGGGGAGCAGGGGCACACCAGAGATAACAATTTAGCCATTTTCCATCATATCAAAGGGCCAAAACATCGGGGTTAGGCCTGGGGGTTAAATGTCAACCTTCCTTTTTTGTCATGGAGTTCAAAGTCAAGGGAAATCGGTCAAAATAACGAGAAAGAGCTCTGAGGAGACACAAGACTGCCCAAGGGGAAATACAAAGAAAGAGAGAAAGAAAGAAAGAATGATAATCATCCTAATAACAACAACTCATCGGTTACTGGTGCCATTTTAATCACACAGGATACTGGAGGGATGGCACATGTGGAGTATGAAAACAAACTGTCACTTTATGGAAGCCACACACAGTAAGAGTTCGTATCGCTCCTTTTCTCTGTCAGACTCTCACACACAGTGGAATTATTGGCTTTATCAGTGCAAAATGGCAAAGCTGACACAAACAAAAAAGCCATTTGTCTTTATTCAGCAGGGAAGTCGGAGAGCAGCCTCATTATACTGTGGCTCGAATTAATCTCGTGCCCCTGTCTCTCCATTTCACCTTGGGAGCCTGATACAATGTATTGCAAAGCTCTTAGAATCCAGAACACATACTCAAAGCATTGGCGCAGGTTACTGATAGACCTGCATGTCAGGTGGAGGACAGAGACGCAGAACAATGTGGCGGTGCAGGTGTAACGTGGACAAAAACTGATAAAGGTTTGAATTCGCAATGTATTACACTTTGAACACGAGACGATGGAAAGCAGTGGCAACTAGTCAATAGAGGGCGCCAGGGTACTGCCACACTGATTCAACTTGAGAAGGAGAAGAAGAATCAATTTTTTAAATGTGCAGTATATTCTTAATAAGCAAACTAAACACTAAATCACACAGTCACACAGAAAGCTGCAGTAAAATGTAGATTTGAAATGTTCTCCCATGAACCCCTTTGCCATAGACTGTGTTCACGCACAGTTCCCAAACAATGTTTAATGTCGTAAGTCACACGAGACACAGAAGCACAAGAGGAATTTGACCTTGCTGACAGAGAACGGGGTAGGAGGAAAGACTCAAAACTGAAATTCAGTGAAGTCACTAAAAAACAAAGAGGAGAACAATGCTGGAAAACGAGGGAAAACACTTGGAGCCGACCAGCTGGGCATCAAACATCTGCTTTTTCTTAGAGAGCCCGGGAGGTGAACTCATAAGGCTTCCCATAAATAAAAACACATTATTTTTGTGGGGCCTCGTGAATTGTTACTGCTAGTGACACAAGTGGATTTGGTAGATGATATGATACAACCTTGGTTTCATTGAAACATGCTGTCCTGTGATACAAAAAAATACTATGTTCGATTCCCTCACCATGACACAGTACAATGTAGATTCTCTTAAATGGCTACACACTTTATTAGTCTCCTGTAGCTTATGCTACAACTTACTTTTTTCCCCCTAAATGTATATATATATCTATATATATATATATATATCTATATATACATATATATGTGTGTATGCTATCCTAACAATTTATTATTATTTATCTTTCTTTTTCTGCACATCTTTCTAATTTAAGTAATTGTACCTTATTTATCATCATCATTTTTACGTGATGTTTTTAACAAGCTTTTTCTTTGCTATTTTGAAAAGGTTTTCCGTGAACACAGCATTGTTTCAGGAAATGTCTTCCTTCATATGCCAGACCTGCAGGTGGCACTGTGTGTAGTGCCGCTACATAAATACACCAAAACAGGAGAAGAAGACACTGAGCATGCATGTGCGCTGTGTACGGTCTTTTTTAAAAAAAAAAAAAAAAAATAAAGTTTAATTTGAAGAAAGCTAGGGCGACTAAGGAAACAAAACTGACGTCATCATAAAGCGAGAAGACGCAACGATCTCCAAACACAAGAAGAGGAAGACGACGATAACGAACTTAACAGCGAATTCGAGCGCAAGGAAAAGGTGGGATTATGACATCGTTGTAAGCCTTTTGCCCCGTGTCAGCTGGGATTGGCACAAGCAGCCACATGAGCCTCATGTGGAGGGTAGAGTGGTAGACAATAGATGGATGGATGTCTTCCTAATTTGTCCACTTCAGGGCTCCCAAAACAGTGTTTTTGTGTGGATAAAACAGTAGCACGATAAGAAAACCTTTGGCAGATTTACTTGGAGCTGTTTTTGTGTGGACAGCCCCTGAGAAACACTAAGTGACTGAGCTATTTTCTAAACCTCCCAACCAAACGTAGCCCCGCTGTGGAGTTCTCTGCAGTGCAGGACTGGCTTGAGTGCACAGGCCATTAAGCAGGTCTCATGCATATTAAACTCCTGTAATATTAATAATCTATTTATTAAATCTGGCACCAAATTGCATTTGGGGGGCAGGGTGCATTACATAAACAGAGGCACTTAGTGAGATCAAAAGCTCTCTGCCTGTTCAGGAGCCGCACTGACACTTGGCCAGTGAGGCGGAGGCTGTGGGTACACTGACCTTTGTAATGCTGTCACCAAAAAAAACATTCAGGCTTCATAAGCAATTACCACAGCGTGGCTTCACAGAGAGAGGAAACTTTACCTCCCTCTGACTGAAGCAACACGTTTCACTTTTCTCTCTCCCTTTTATTCATGCTATTCTGTAAAACAGTTAAATCCCGATACCGGACTTTATATTTAAGTTGTCCGGTTAAAAATCAATTAATGACACACTTTTGATACAGTGAGATGCAACTTAATGGGATGAAAACAAACAACACAAATAAGGAAATGCAGACTTTAATGCAGTAAGTACACATCAGTAATGTGGAAACAACTAAAAATACTGTTGATCATATTAATTCTTGTTGTGTCATTTCCTGTCAACATATATTGTATTTATTTATTATATTTTTAATTTAAACCGTAGACCTGCCCTAAGTGGGAGAGCTTCATAGCTAAGTGGAAATAGAACTTGGTTTGTGACCACCAGGTCAGGGGTCAGGGGTGTACCAGCAAGGTACCCAGTTACTGTTGCTCAGTGTTAAATGGATAGATAAATGGGAGATAAATAGATAGATAAATGGGAGGGTTGTGTCAGTGTTACGTGCCGGGGTGCTGTGTGAGACTTCCTTTTTCCTGTGTGTGCTTTGTGCGTTGTTCCACAGGTGCCTCCAGCGGTGTTTTCTATGTGTAGCTTGGGGATTTGCGTGTTCACTCCATTCAACCTTTCTCTTCCCTTCTTAGCAACAAGGTGTGATACTTTCTCCAGTGAAGCAAGGGTGTATTTTTACTTTGGTGGGTGAAGTTAATGGTGTCTCTGCCTCTCTTATAGACCGATCAGCTACTGTTACGGGGACATGACACAGTCAGGAAGGGCAACTGGATCATAAATATATATGTTTTTTTTTAAATAAAGTTTTATGTGTGCATGTGTCTTTGTGCTCTTTTTGTTTTTCCTGTTGAGAACACAGGATGACCTCTGTGTACGTTAAGACGACGTTATCGGTTGTTTCTCAAGATTGTGATATCTGTGTTGGTATCGATCATGAAAAAGTGGTTTCAAGCCGTCCCTGATTAGAATCTGGCCTGCACAACCACTGAATTGTCTAAATCATACGTGGAATGAGGGCTCGTACTGTTAGTCCTGATTAGAAACTAGTGTTTTATTCCATCTCCCATGAACTACATACTGAATAGTAAAATGAATTCATAAACATGTTGATAATAAGATGATATTTATTATATTTGCAAGCTACTTGTGAAGACTGCTGTTGATTCTGTGGTTCCACAGCAGACCATTGGTAATAAACAGCTCTCAAAGGTTTGCCAAGGGGTTTTCAATGAAGTCGTCAATAAGGGCAATTGATTAAAGTCTCCTCTCGTGCAGTGGCATGTCCATTTGTAGGGGACTTGATTAATGAAGTCGTGATTGTCTGTGATATCTCGAGAAAATGTTCTTCGCTTTATCTCACCAACAGAGACAGCCTTTTCCAGCTGGAAACTGAAATGTGTTAACTGCTCATTCTGTGCCAAAAGTACAAAGAGAAAGTCAGCATGTTTTGCTCACAGGAGCGGCCCAGTTTGGTAAGTTTGTATCACGTCCGTGAATCAGAACAAAGGATTTAAAATTCTGAGGTCACAACAAAATCCGTTTGAAATGAAGGATAGGAGGCAGCAGTGAGTCAACAAGTCCTGTGAGCCACGATGTAAAATCATAGATTTTCTCTGTGGACTTTGGTGCAGTGAGTGAGTAACTAGCCTTAAAAGGTCAAAAGATAGTGTAGACTTAAGCTGACTGACTTTGACACGCCATATCATTGTATTAAGTGAGTCATTTGTAAAGTGGGAAAAAAAAAGTTCACTTTAAAGAACTACTCAAGCTGCTTCTCAGCAAAGTGTCATGTTCCGCATGGTCAATGCAGATTCTGTGTCAACCACCCTTAAACAACCCTGATGTATTGTATCCCCTAAAGATTCTTGTGCATACAGCCTGTTCTGTAAACCATGCCAAATATATCATTATATAATAAAAGTGGTGTACATAGATATACAATTATAATTCATAATTTGACACAAACTTGTGGGAGGAGGACGTGTTAGCACAGTTGGGGACGCAGTGAACCTCGAGTAAAGCCACCATTTGCTGCTCCATCGGTTTTTGCTTGTCTTCATAACGTTCCCTGACTGTTGAAAAATGTGCAGTTTATAAAAGAAGACTTGTACTAGATTACTGGTCAGTTCAATTACACTTTTGGAACAAGATAGTGAATGTCCATAGGCATTTCGCTTCACTGTAGGTCATCCGCAGGTTGCAAACCAATGGCAGGTGATGGAAAACCCTAATAAATCTTAAATCTTTACACCCACAAGTTACATTAGATCAAAAGGTTTAAACCAGTTAGATCTTGGAATCGTTTATTGATTACACCTTCACCAAATTATTCCACTGTTCATGTTCTGATGTATTTGCTTATTTGACTATTCTTATAAATTGAGCCAATCTACTGGCCAATTAGCACATTTTCATTCATAAGAGGAAAGTTTCTCATCTCAATTATGACAATTATGAATTATTATCAATATTTATGCCTTGAGCCTTTGGTCCACTCAGGGCACAGAAGCCCTGTGCTTTGTCCCACAGCCAAGTTTCACAACAAGTTTCCCTGATGTAATCTGTGCAATGGACTGTTCACCTATTAAAAATGAAGTGTCACCAGGAATGCATGAATTATTTTGTGAAACGGAAGTCGTGTACATTTAATCTCTGCATTAACTTATTTCATTAGGTTAACTGTCCCAAATCTGTGACTGCATTTTCACCAACATAGTGGCAAAGTGGCCTTGTTTGATCCATGAGTCTTGAGCTTTTAGTCATGTCAGAGGTGTTTCTCCAGTGATGTGGAATATTACTGTACCTCATGTGCTCTCAGGTGAAATCAAGGAAAGGTCAACCAACGTCTGTGAACATACAGAGACGAGAAAGGAAGCAGCAGCAGCACAAACACTGTACAGCCATGTACATGATTTCCACAACCAGCAGTAAAGTGTAACACACAGTGGTGCGTAGTATTCAGCCTCTTATAATTACATTCATATAAAAGTAGTTGCCTGTAGTCCAAAAAAGAAAAGGAATAAAGATAATGAAGGAAACTCAAAATGTTTCAGAAAAAAAAAAGAAGAAAAAGTTTAAACTTGGAAAACAACATTTTGAAGAAAATTAAATTAAAACTTTATATAGCAAGACGCCTTGTACCTAATAAATATTTACACTAAATTGCACTGGATTTTATTGTTTCTGCAGTAATATCATTTTTGTACACCAGTCTAGCAAAATTAACATTTCTCCCCAAAAAAGGTGTCAAGCATGTTTCTAATTTGTCTTTCAAATCTAAATTAGGTTTATTGCTTAGAAGGTTTCACAAGAGTTTGTCTTTTTGGTGCATATCCAGCAGTAATAGCGTAGTAAAAGTTTTGCAAATGAGATGTATCCTCAACAAAAATATAGACTCACTTTATTTAACTTGACTTTTAGTCCATTTTCCTGAGTTCAAGACAAAGATCAAGATTCCCTCTTTGGATGAACCATCTTGTTTTCAAAGGGATCCTAAACAGCAATAATAGAATTAGACATAAATGCATTATATAGTACAGAGAGAAAATGGTGTGCTTTAGCCGACTGATAAAAGATCTCACATCCACGAATATTATATACATTATACATTAACATATTTATTACAATGACATAATTGGACATATACAGTGATTCCTACAATAAGAATAAAGGTCATTTTGTTATTAACGAAATATTTAAGGGCACATTGTTCAGACAGAGCTGTAAACACAAAGTTCTGTTTACCTCTTTCCTTTGCGACTCATTGCAGGAACAATAAAGAAAGTCAATTGGAATCAAGGGGAAATAAACAATAGAGTGAGTAATCAAGGTGAATATATTTTAGAAAAAATTAGCTTGAACAAATGGTGTTCAAAATTTGAAAAAAATGTCATACTATACTATGACTTTTTTGAGCGATTTTGGACGGCACACTATACTTTGACTTTTTTGTTACATTTTGGACAACATACTATACTATGACTTTTTTGGGCGATTTTGGATGACATACTATACTATGACTTTTTGGTCACAATTTGGAAGACATGCTATACTATTTGGCGATTTTGAGGCTGACATGCTATACTATGACTTTTGAG